>NC_091121.1:12830936-13165936 GCF_040183065.1 Periplaneta americana
ACATGGAAGAGAAATGACTGACAAATTTCGCCTGAGTGAGCATTACTTACTTACTTACTTACAAATGGCTTTTAAGGAACCCGAAGGTTCATTGCCGTCCTCTCATAAGCCCGCCATCGGTCCCTATCCTGTGCAAGATTAATCCAGTCTCTCTCATCACACCCCACCTCCCTCAAATCCATTTTAATATTATCCTCCCATCTACGTCTCGGCCTCCCTAAAGGTCTTTTTTCCTCCGGTCTCCCAACTAACACACTATATGCATTTCTGGATTCGCCCATACGTGCTACAAGCCCTGCCCATCTCAAACGTCTGGATTTTAAGTTCCTAATTATGTTAGGTGAAGAATACAATGCGTGCAGTTCTGTGTTGTGTAACTTTCTCCATTCTCCTGTAGATTCATCCCGCTTAGCCCCAAATATTTTCCTAAGCACCTTATTCTCAAACACCCTTAACCTATGTTCCTCTCTCATAGTGAGAGTCCAAGTTTCACAACCATACAGAAGAACCGGTAATATAACTGTATTATAAATTCTAACTTTCAGATTTTTTGACAGCAGACTGGATGATAAGAGCTTCTCAACCGAATAATAACACGCATTTCCCATATTTATTCTGCGTTTAATTTCCTCCCGAGTGTCATTTATATTTGTTACTGTTGCTCCAAGATATTTGAATTTTTCCACCTCTTCGAAGGATAAATCTCCAATTTTTATATTTCCATTTCGTACAATATTCTGGTCACGAGACATAATCATATACTTAGTCTTTTCGGGATTTACTTCCAACCCTATCGCTTTACTTGCTTCAACTAGAATTTCCGTGTTTTCCCTAATCGTTTGTGTATTTTCTCCTAACATATTCACGTCATCTGCATAGACAAGAAGCTGATATAACCCGTTCAATTCCAAACCCTGCCTGTTATCCTGAACTTTCCTAATGGCATATTCTAGAGCGAAGTTAAAAAGTAAAGGTGATAGTGCATCTCCCTGCTTTAGCCCGCAGTGAATTGGAAAAGCATCAGATAGAAACTGACCTATACTGACTCTGCTGTATGTTTCACTGAGACACATTTTAATTAATCGAACTAGTTTCTTGGGAATACCAAATTCAATAAGAATATCATATAATACTTCCCTCTTAACCGAGTCATATGCCTTTTTGAAATCTATGAATAACTGATGTATTGTACCCTTATACTCCCATTTTTTCTCCATTATCTGTCGAATACAAAAAATCTGATCAATTGTCGATCTATTATGCCGAAAACCGCACTGATGATCCCCAATAATTTCATATTATCGATAATTTCTTATCCAAGTTTTAATTTTGCGACCTTAGGCAACGGCCATTGCATAGTGGTTGGTTAGTCTCCTAGGTAAACTACTTGATGGTCACTAGGCAACCTGGGCTCCTATAAGAACTACTGTTCTCCAACCGCGAGAAAGTCTTTGCGGAATGAGACGTAGCGGGGTAATGCTGTGAATGAATGTTCATGTCATAAGGTGTCATAAGGTCACACACGTGGGTACTCGTATCTCTATTGGCTAGCTCTCACAGCACAAACAGTAACACTGATACACACATTTTTATACTACCCTAATTACAAAATTAGATCACTGTTAATCTCCTGGTCTTTTAATCCCTCCATACAGGAAATAACATATGCAGGAGAGCGCATGTTTTTTAAACTGACGTTATAACGGTAATATTATCTATCTACTTCGCTCCAATAGATGACACAATAGTAAGCACATTCCTTTCACGGTTGATCTCCTGGTTGGAGAACAGTAGCAGCGTTCGGAGTTAGAAAATAGCATTCTATATATAGAATGAACCGTAAGCAATGTCATTAATTTCAAGGGGTTATTCTTCCTTTTCGAGATAAAAATTGTTTTATATGAAACATTTCATAGTCTGTTTCGGGAAAGTCATTCATTGAATTCACAATATGCTCAGTCAGTTTAAGGTAGCAACGTATTGTGATTATAAATGGCTGAAATAATTTTAATTTTGTCCTTCAAATGTGCAGAAAATGTATTTTAAAAGTTACTTTTCTGCAGTGGTTGGGAAAAGTGGCATAAGTCAGTATCTACAAAAAAAATTTATTAATTTATTGAAAACTTACGGAACATCTGCTCGCTTGGGAAAAGAGACATAAGTCTTTCATAAAAAAATTAGAATAATTCATACAGAAGAAAATCAAATCGACATAAACCAGTGTGAAGACAGTTTTTTCCTTCTTCTGTAAAATTAACATTTTCGACTTGTGCCAGTTTTCCCGAGCACTACAGATTTGTTCGGACCAAATTTCTGCACATTTATAGGACAAAACTAAAGTTATTTAAATAATTTATTATCGTAATACCCTGCTCTCTTAAAGTAACTGCACATATTGAGAATTAGTTCATTGGCTTCCCCCTCCCCACTCCAAAAAATACCCTATGAAATGTTTCAAAATAAAATAATTTTTATCTCGAAAAGGAAGCAAAAACGAGCAAAATTGTACTAAATCTTTTTGATTGAAATATCTCAAGGAATAACTACCTCAAATTAATGACATTGCTTAGGGTTCAGCCTGTATAGGCGTCTTCTTAACCGGGAATTGACGAGTACAGGAGTTCAATTTAATTTCATTTTTTTCCCAATAAGGGCATTTATCAATATCAGACATTTTTAATTCCCTGGAGACGTATGTAATAATGAAAAGTTTACTGTACTTGACTTCTTTTATTCCTGAAATATAAATATACACACATCCGTACACCATCCGGGATTCGACGCGCGAGCATGTTCTTCCCCTCTTCACGTGTCGGTGTAAGTGTGGCTGACCGCTTTCTAGGAGAACGGCTCTGGTCTTGTGGTAGGGAGATGTTCGTGGATGTTGCCCACTGTCCCACGGCTCTGCTCTATTCCCAGAAGCAAAATAATTCGCTTTTCTTGTTTCTTGTGACTTTCCCATGGGCAAGGGCACAGAGAGTTGGCAAGCGTGAGCAAAAGTCCGGCTATGAGTAAAAACACTGCAACACGCATGAGGACCGCAAGAATTCGAAGGATAGCGAGTCGCAAATTTCACAGCCAAACGCTGCTCCCGTAATGACTCCCCCGACTATAGAGTGACCCACAAACCTGTAAATTATACAGGGTGGTGTATAAAAGTGCAAACGTAATGGTCGTAGAACATGTAGTTTTATTTCATCTCTTCTTCGTCTGTACCTTGGACTCATTTCGCTGTCATTTTCACCTACATATCATTCAGACGCTGGATAACTATAGTAATTGATAAAGCGCCATAAAATAAACTACTAAAAGTAATATAGCTTCGCAAAGGTAGTCTAATCCACGTACTTGTTTTAATATCTATCTATCTATCTATCTATCTATCTATCTATCTATCTATCTATCTATCTATCTATCTATCTATCTATCTATCTATCTATCTATCTATCTATCTATCTATCTATCTATCTATCTATCTATCTATCTATCTATCTATCTATCTATCTATCTATCTATCTATCTATCTATCTATCTATCTATCTATCTATCTATCTATCTATCTATCTATCTATCTATCTATCTATCTATCTATCTATCTATCTATCTATCTATCTATCTACCTACCTACCTACCTACCTACCTACCTACCTACCTACCTACCTACCTACCTACCTACCTACCTACCTACCTACCTACCTACCTACCTATCTATCTATCTATCTATCTATCTATCTATCTATCTATCTATCTATCTATCTATCTATCTATCTATCTATCTATCTATCGATCCATCCATCCATCCATCCATCCATCCATCCATCCATCTATCCATTTATTTATTTATTTATTTACACTTGAGTTACATTAGGCATTGCAGCCCGAAAGAGCAGAAGCTCGTGCTCGGGCATCAGTTATACAAAATATATCTCAAAATTAAGAGATTTCATTGAGCACAATAACATTAATAAATGGTGAAATACATACAGCATGTAATAATACAGAGTATATACAAATAGGAAATACAAAAGTACGTAAATATTAGAGTATCATTTTTTAACTCAATTAGCTTAAACAATTAAATAATTAATCTGATTTGTTTCTTAAATCTATGTGTGATAAGTGTACTTAGCTCAGGGTAAGCTCTAATTAATTCATTATATATTTTGGGTCCAAAATTTCTGCTGTGTTTTAACCCATCATTTGGGAGTATTTAGAAAGAAACTGTAATTTTGTCTCGTATGGTATTCATGAGGATCAAATTTAAATTTATTGTGGTTTTTATGGAAGTAAATCAGGAATGTTTGTTTATAAATTTGTTCTAGATTTGATACACCAAATTCCTGAAAAATTAATTTTGTTGGATAATCAAAAGATTTATATAGACAAATTTTGATCATTCGTTTTTGCAGCAAATTTAAAGGATGGAGAGTCGATTTTCCCATTCCTCCCCAACCTAAAATATTATACTGAATTACTGATTGAAACAAAGCTAAGTACACAGTACGCAGAACATAAAGAGGTAAATAAGAACGTAGACTGGAAAATTTGTGGATTGTTTTACGCAGTCTGTTACATAGGCAGGAGATATGCTTGTCCCATTTTAAATGTTGGTCAATAATAATGCCTAAATATTTAACTTGTAATTACAGTCTTAATACTCTACTTACTCGATAATTTTCATGGAATGCCATTGTTGGACAATAACTTTATTTAGGTCAAAATTACATAAATTATTACTTAACAGATTAATTACTGATTAACAGGGAACGGATTTATATGGACTAAAAATATATGAAATATGTAAATATATATGTAGTTATTTTTACCAAAATATGGAATTAAATATGGATTTTTACCAAAATATGGAATTAAATATGGACTTAAAATTATAAAAAAATGACTATGTACGTTAAATATTGGTACATTTTAATCAAACTAAACAAAAAATATAATGGACGTACCTTATCTTCCAATGTAGTTTCAACAAAACACAATTTTTATTGTCTGTTAGCATAACAATAGGTTACAAACATTTCTTTCAAGTGCTGAAAAGTGAATCTTCTTCTATTGTCTCTGAGGATAGATTTATACTGACTAAAAGAGCGTTCGACGTCACAAGAAGTAACTGGTACATAATTCAATTTCACAATGTCTGCTGGGGATAAGTCCAAGTTAATCTTCACTGTTGATTCACCACTCATCACAGCAACAACCTTTTGTAGTTCTTCATATCCAGGGTTTTTTGAAAGTACAGTGTCCACCTTAGCTCTTACTGCATCTGCAACTTTACCTCTACCACGATTCAGTTGTTCCACAGTACTATTTATAATTTCAAAACTTTCAGATAGTGAAAGGTGCCTATTTTGGAGACTTTTGAGCGTTTTTATGATGCATGAAAATGTATGCTGAATGTGAGCTAAGTCATTCTTCACACTTATGTCACAGGTAACTGTTTTCGCAGTATCAATTGAGACTGCATCTTCAGAGTCCAATGCAAGGAGAACATTGTTAATAGAGTCTATATGTTCGGCATAATATTCAACTGCTTCTAGCCATGTACCCCATCTAGTTAAAATTGGCTTTGGTGGCAATGGAATTTCAGGGTACATTTCTTTCAACACGTTAACTCTACTGGGAGCTTTGAGAAATACTTTTTTCACTGATGAAATCAACAAATCTACTTTAGGGAAATTGTCTCTGACCACTTCTGCCACACGATGAAATGCATGCGCCACACAAGTAAAATGAGTCAATTTAGGATATACAACAGATAATGCTTGTCCAGCTTTGACCATATAAGGGGCAGCATCGCTAATAAAGAATAACACATTATCGTACATAATACCCTTTGGCCACAGGATACCCATAGCTTCGTTGAACAGTTTAACTATAGTTTTGTTATTGCACTTTTCTAGAACATCACAATGTAAAAGAATTCGTTCAGAATATTGTTCACTTAACAAACCGATAACTACATTACCAACAAGTCTACCTTCTTTGTCGGGAGTCTCATCAATGGAAACCCAAATTGAACTATCTTTAATTTCATCTCTTATCTTCTGTATTGTCTCATCGTAGATGGATGGAGCATACGTCTTCCTAAGTGTTGACTCATCCGGGATTGTATGTTGAGTATATTTTTCAAGGAATTCCCTGAAGACCTTATTCTTTAGTTTGTAGAGAGGAATATCAGCAGAGATGAGAGAACGGCACAGGTCGATGTTAAACTCAGATCTTACATTCGATGTTGTTGGTTGTGTTAAAAACAATTGTCTCTGCTTGGAATTTAGTTGTTTGTTGGCCTGATGTTTACTAGTTGTAATGTGTTGTTGCACCAGGAACTTTTGTGTAGATGATACTGCACACTGACACAAATTACAAAATAATATTTTATTGTCAGTTGATAAACCATCTTCTTTAAATTCTGAAATGTAACTTGTTAGTTTTGATTTTAAATTGACTGAATGACGTACTTTTGGCATATTTACCGTCTTTATAGTATGATTTCCAAAACTGAACCTATGTGTACTCTGACTGGCATTTAACTGTTGAGCTGCACAACTGAAGTCTGTTAAAAATTTTAAATTAAATTAATACAGTTTTGTAACTTACTTTCCCATTGTTGATAGGACTGCTAATTTTCAAATAACTCTGATGTTAAAGGGATTACTGAACATGTGTTTAAATCTCTATTGTTGAAATGTATTTTTAAAAGTTAATGGAATTTTGTTTTGTTTTATTGTTAAACCTAATATAATATGGACTGTTTTATATGAAATATGGAAAATATATGGAAATTAACGAAAATATGTACTAAACTCTAAAATATGGAAAAATATGGAAAATAAAAGTAGGATTTTTCAACCCTACACATTGTGAAACATAAAGATAATGCAAAATATAAATTATATTAGCTTTATAAGTAAATATGTATTTACATATAAATCCTTTCCCTGCTGATTAATATTTGTTGCTTATAATGAAACTAACATCTGTCCATTCTTATTATCACCATTAATTTCTCTAAATAGAATACAAAACCTCTAATGGCAAAATTTCATTACATTAATATTCTCATTATATAAACATATTTTAGATTTATGTTTTTTCTCCCTATAACATAACTCTAGTAAACTTATATTAAATTGATTCTCATCATTTTACTAGCTGTCTCAACTTAATTATATTTCTTTATATATTGCATATAGACTGGACTGCAATTAGCTCATAAATTAAGTTATTACCGGTACTTTTTCTTATATTTTTTATTTTATTTTAGATGGTTATTTAACGACGCTGTATCAACTACTAGGTTATTTAGCGTCGATGAAATTGGTGATAGCGAGATGATATCTGGCGAGATGAGACCGAGGATTCGCCATAGATTATCTTGCATTCACATTACGGTTGGGGAAAACCTCGGAAAAAACCCAACCAGATAATCAGCCCAAGCGGGGATCGAACCCGCGCCCGAACGCAACTTCAGACCGACAGGCAAGTGCCTTAACCAACTGAACCATGCCGGTAGCTGCTTTTTCTATAGGTTTCATCTCAATTTAAATAAACATGTACTAGTCGTTAAAACTTGACTGAAGAATATTGCCGGAGAATCTTTTAAGTGTATTGTAAATATTCGTAATTTAAATATGTATTGTATTGATTAAGACTGGTTGAGTGGAAGAGAAGATCTTATGGCCTAAATTCTGTCAGCGAAAATAAAACATTCTATTGTCTGAGTTTTGTTTTTTTTTTTTATATTTTGACCGTTTTTTTATTCACTAGAAATTTTTCTTTTTCAGGATAGCAACTTCGCTACAACAGAACATCAGATGGTGAGTACTGTTCTTTTTATCAATTTCTCACTTTGTAACTATTAATAAGCTTGACATATTATTATCTTGTACTGATCAGTAATAGCGTATTGAAAGGTTTATATCAGAGATGGGCATCGTACCTCACTTGAGACTTGTGCCTCATTGACCTTCACAGAGCTTATCGCTCTGAGTGACATCATCTTCACAGTCCCTGTTCCTCTCTCACGTAGCTCCTAGGCGTGGGCAGGTTCTATATCTGTTTCATAAGCAATATCAGTGGTGGCATAATGGCATTATCAAAGCAGTGTGTACGCGTTAGAAAACGATTATTTCATGAGAAATGGAAGGAAGAGTTTTTTTGCTGTTTAGAAGGGGAGAACATACCATGTATGTTATGATCGAAAATCCTATTAGGCATTAATAAATTTAATATACAACGACATTACTCCTTATGTCATAAAGAACATGCTGAATTAGAAGGTAAGACAAATTAAATGTTATTTTTCGTACTATTCCGAAGAAAATTTATGATCTTAACATTTGCATAGTGTACTAAATACGACATTATACCTTAAACACGCTGCATTAAAAGGTACGAGGAATTAAATGTTGTTTGTACGTATTATTTCCAAAATAAATTTATTAAAAAAATATCAAATGTGCGTAGAAAACGAAATATGATTTTCTGAAATTGTTTTAAGTCGAGAACGTGCAAATCTATTAAGTAATCTTGAGAAACGCCAGAATATTCAACAAAATAAACGTAGACAACGTGATGGAATATTATTGGCTAGTTACGCAATTTCTCGCCTGTGATTTAAATCAATTCAGCTACGGAGAAACAGTAATGAGGTTTATGATTAAAGCTGCCGAATTAATTTACCAAATTGAATAAAAGTTTTCGAGTCTCTCACGTTAACCAAGCGCTTTCCTAATAATTCGCCACTGACCGCCTTAGCGATTACGATAAGATGACGCAGGTCACAGCAGTTTATATTTCCCATCCTACTCTGCAGTCTCCTCTCCTAGTAAACGAACTATTTCAAATTGAGTGCCTCACGTAACCGAAAATAGCGCCCATGTATGGTTTATATGAAAGGACTACATTTTAGGCCTCTGGAATAGAAAACCGCTGCTATGAAATACGAAGCCAGGAATGTATGCAATAGCCGATTGTGTCGTAGGCAGGAAACAAGCTACCCGCCGAATGGCAGTAAAGCGAGATTAGGCGTCAGGTTCCGTTATTAAAGACTGTTTTCATTCTGCAACAGGACGCGACCTCCTGACCCTAGGGTATAGTCAGTCACAGCTCAAAATCTAATGCTGGGTTATAAACGTATTTTCGAAGAGCGACTTAATGGTAGAAGCCATGATTTTATTTACAATTTTTCTTCTCCTATTACTTTCTTGAAGTTATAACCACAGTCTATGAACTAAATATTCTTCTTATTTTATGTTTTCTTTCTCTTTTTTTGTTAGGGTACGCCAAAGCCCGTTCCGATTCTGTCATGTCGAGCAGTGTTGCCACTTTTGGTACAATTGAATCGCTAAATGCAGAAAGATGGCATGTCCACTTTTATAAATTTTACAGGAGACACAAAAAACTGTATTACATATTTCATACCTATTATTATTATTATTATTATTATTATTATTATTATTATTATTAGTCCCACGCCGTGGCGTCGCGGTCTAAGGCATCCCGCCTAGGACTCGCGTTACGGAATGCGCGCTGGTTCGATTCCTCTTGGGAGAAGAAATTTTCTCATGAAATTTCGGCCATTGTATGGGACCGGTGCCCACCCAGCATCGTGGTGCACTTGGGGAGCTACGATAGGTTGCGAAATCCGGTGGCGAATACCAGCTATAACGGCTGGGGGGATCATCGTGCTAATCACACGATACCTCCATTCTGGTTGGATGATCGTCCACCTCTGCTTCGGCATGTGGGCTTGAGGCCAGCAGCCGGCTGGTCGGTCTAGGCCCTTCACGGGCTGTAGCGCCACGGATTATTATTATTATTATTATTATTATTATTATTATTATTATTATTATTATTATTATTAGTTTTAAAGATTCTTGATGTTTGAGTAATGAGTATTTATGCTACAAGTAATTTAGGAGCATTGAAAGAATTGAAGATTCATGTATTTTGATAGGGAGAGAGGTTAAAATTTTTGACATGTTACCTTTCTGCATTTATTATTATTTACTTTGAACGAAAATAGTTACAGAGCCCATCAATATTAACAAATACAAAAAGAAAAAAAAGAATTCTGGCTATAATTTATTTTCTTTCAACAATATAGGTCAGGACAAAGTTTTAATACAAAATTAAAGAAATAATATTATATTATAGGCCTATGAAATACAACAATGTAGAACAAAGTAAGTAGTGAAAATTTTAAGCAATAGTAATGTATTATAGGCCTATCAAGTACAACAATTCCGAAAAAAGTTTGTAATGCAAAATTAAAGGAAAGAAAAGTGACTTGTACATGATATATGTCTTTTCTGCATCGAATGGATAATTCTTATAGCAATAGCTGCCACTAGAGTTGCAAAAGAAATCTCTTTTCTGCATAAAACGATGGCTTTATCCCTGAAGATACCTACTGACTATAAAATTCGTTTTAGCCAAAAAAAGTGGACATGTCACCTTTCTGCATTTAGCGACTCAATTGTACAGATTGGATACAATTTTCTGTACGCTGGAACATACTGTTGATTTTTTGGTACAATCTATCGCTACTTTTTTATTTTATAACGTGAAAACAGAATTTAGAAAATGTTTTGTGAGCTGCCAATGTTAAATTACAGATAGCAACAGCATGATTATTGTCAACAATCAACAATGGTATTTAGTCAGTTATAAATGAAATCTAAATTTGGGCGCACTCAGAAATATTATTTTTTTTTTCCTTTTCCTTCTTCAATACTGATTCCTTAAGCTAAAATAAGGGACATAAAATCGAAAAACTCAGGTGTCCACTCAAAATCATTAAAACATGCATTTAAGCTGAATATAATGTATATTATATGCATGATTAAGCTAAAAATAGCTTAAATATGCATTATTCATGTATTTATCCCGAAAAAGGCCAAAACATGCAAATATGCACGGGAAATGTACACATATTTGGAACCGGAATGTAATAAAATGGATAAACACTAAGTTTGAGCTGTGTCCTATGTTCCTATAAAAGCATGCATTTGCATGGAATTCTCGTCTCTACTAATAAGACTCCAATAAGATCCAAATGGCCATATCTGGAGACTCTGCAAGACGAGCAACGAACCAGTATTCCCAGCTTTAATATTTTATTTTTGTTCCTAGCGGGATGCACGTAAAAACGATGAATTTCTTGGAATTAATTTCAAGTTAAACATTCTTAAGTTCTTCGCTATTTTCTTGTCAACTACATGCCAGAGAAACTTGTGATGCAAGCAGATGCTAGACATTTAAATAAAATCGATTCCTCTGCATATAGGTAGTTAGTTACACAGATACAAGCAAATTAGGCTATACTAAGTACATATTGTGGGAATCAGTAGAATATATTGCAATCGTATATAATCTGAATTTATTTTCAGAACCAGTTCAGCGAATAAGCTAATTGTTGACACTGAGATTTCCGCATGCCACTGTTAAGTGAAGTTACCATTGAAACGAACAAATATGTTCTCCATTTCTTGCTTTTCTCGAGCCATTTCTCCATACCGGTTTTAAATTGACATTTTTAAAGTTACTACTGTCTCGTTTAACTACTGTACTTACGTCATCTAATTTATTTCTACTGCTCTAATGACTCGTTTTAGACATTTAGTGAGAATGTAAAAGATACAGAATTTCACCTCGTTTTAGCTGGAGTGCCTCTACGGTCACGGTTTGTTTTAAAGCGGTGATAATTCATCGAATTATTTTTATTAATTCTCGTCTTATCACAGACACAAGCACAGATTGCAATTTGACGAATCCATATCAACTGCAGCGTGAAATGCACTGTAGAGATAGAAATAAGGGAGTGTAGAAAATGGCGAGGCAAAACGGATGGTAAATGTAAATTTACCTGTTTTTCTCTTTACTATATCCATCAGTGTAATTTCTCTTTTAGATATGCATCCCCCTTCACTCAAATTTCACAGTTCTTTTGATGTTGCATTTCATCTTCTTAAAACCAATGTAAAAAAAGGCAAAGGGGTTATTTAAAACGAAAAGTTTTTCTCCCTTCTCGCGTCTTGATATTCATCTGAATGCGAAGGAGGGGTATACTTGACGCTTTTATGCACAGAGCAGGGGCGAAATCGACACAACTTTTTTAATTTAAAAGAAATAAAACGCGCTCGCTGTTTTCAGCAAATATCTACTGGAAATGAGGCTCTCCCCCTTCCTGCCTTCAAAACTTCTTCTGGACCATTTAAAGAGATGGGCTGCAGCCATTTGCATGCACCGATATAGCTGAATGTACCGTACTATGCAAAGCTCTCGTGCTAATTCACACAACTATAAGTTGAAGCTCGAGTTATGTATGGAATTTCTGTAACAAGTTGTTTATTCCTATTCTCACAGCTGTTCTTTGAATCAGAAGTCAGTCGCTTAGAATACTACAGGTTTTCTTTAATTATAAGATTTCAAGACCTCAGAACAATAAGTGGCTTATCGACAAAATGTGGCATTTTCGGATTTTCACACTGTCTTACTATTCCCGCCTCATAGAATCAGAATCTGTCATTGATTCTCTCATAAACCCATTTGTAGTATTAGAAACTGAAGTTCATGCAATATGCTGTTCCAAAAATTAAAGTGTATAGAAACTTTGTTTTTGCTCTCCTGAAAAGTTGCCTTTTGGTTCATAACCCACTTATTTTACTAAGATCTTCAATTATGTAGAAAATAGGCCTGTAGTCATCATCAACATCACATATTGGGTCAGAGATATTTTACGGACTGGAAGGTCTGGGGTTCGATCCCAGGTGGTGACAGGATTTTTTCTCGTTGCCAAACTTTCAGAACGGCCCCGAGGTTCACTCAGCCTCCTATAAAATTGAGTACCGGGTCTTTCCCGGGGGTAAAAGGCGGCCAGAGCGTGGTGCCGACCACACTACCTCATTCTAGTGCCGAGGTCATGGAAAGCATGGGGCTCTACCTCCATGCCCCCCAAGTGCCTTCATGGCATGTTACGGGGATACCTTTACCTTTTTTACCTATATAAATTAATACGATGTAAGAGAAAAATTCTCTCCGGCGCCGGGATTTGAACCCGGGTTTTCAGCTCTACGTGCTGATGCTTTATCCACTAAGCCACACCGGATACCACCCCGGCGTCGGACAGAATCGTCTCAGATTAAGCTCCAACTCTTGGGTTCTCTTTAGTGGCCGCCCTCTGCACTACGTCATAGATGTCTATGAACGTAGGACCGAAGTCCACACATGTGCTGAGGTGCACTCGTTGTGAGTGACTAGTTGGCCGGGATCCGACGGAATAAGTGACGGAATGAGAATAAGTTTCATTTCAAAATTACAAGTTAAAGATATATACAGGGCTTTTATTTCAAAACTTCCCAGTCTAAATTTATTTATTTATTTTTATTTTGCTAATAATTGTAACACAAAATATAATATATACAGAAAAACTTTAGCTCGTCCCTGAAAGAGTACAACTCGTGCTCAGGGGCGGATTCCTGAATTGAAATTAATAAGTATACAATACAATTTGTCTTATGTCTACTATGCAATTATAATATATAAATTTAAATTTACAATTTTTCAATTTTTATAAAATCCATACATAACTTTTTTAATTTAATACTATAACTATTAGAATTGACAAGATTAGGATATTTGAATATAAATTTGTTATATATTCTTGGACTTAAATTACTAAATTACGACTATGATTAAATACTGTAACAGTGTTGCAATAATAACAATTTACTTCAAAAATTTAATTTAAACAAAAAACACGTCAATTTAGATATTGGGGGGGGGGGGAGTTTAAAACCAGTGTTAATTCCATTTTAGGTTTAATTCCTTCAACTCCTTTAAAATTTCAAATAGCACCACTTTATTGTGTTACTTAAATTTGAAAAAAGTATTCAATTGTTTGTACACCTCGTTCATTTGTTCTCACAACTTTTATTTTCTATCGTCGCCTGGCAACCTGGATTATTGATTGATTTGGTATTGAATCTTAAATTACCTAAAATCAAGAAACCAAGTAAGTTTTTTATATTCTGAATAGAACCAGCATAATAAATCAGATAAGTGTGAGTAAAACCAGAATAATAGGTTAAACAAGTGATACAAGCTAAATTAAGTTTAAAGCTGGAAATCCGAGTTCGAGTCCCAGTACCGGAGAGAATTTTTCTCCGTTCTACTGATTCTTCACCATATGGAGACAGAATTACTGCATTCAAACTCCATATGTGCTTCGGTACATCATAGTAATATCTGTAACAAGAAGTTCAATAAAACATTCCTAGTGTACAACTTATAATTTTCTCACACTTACTCCATACTGCAGGCTATATCACAGTTCACTTGTTATAGTCGTCCTGGCATTTCAATGTAAAAATTTCGCTGTGATGTAACGTCACTAACTCACGTCAGAGTCAGCGTTGTCACGAGGATACAGACGTGCGCTGTCGGGTCCAGATCTCATCTGCGTTGATGGCGAACACGTGCAATATCACGTGCGCAAATCACGTGCAGCATGAGGCGTGTAGAAAGGGCAGTGTGACTTATGGATGTCACACCCCGTCTCAATCGATATCTCGAAAATAACAGACCCTTTCAATGAAAGAAAGACTGCGTCTGAATTTTAATGAAATCTTGGCATTTCACAGGGAATTCTATTTTACGAATCCTAAGTAACTTTTGATTTCTGCAGAAAATGTACTCTGGTAATTTAAGTATTTTATACTCTGATTTTTTGTATTAATTTTTCTCAGTCCGCATTTGCGAATGTGTGGATAGCGTTAACGTGTTCGTCTCCCAACCAAGCTATCCGTGGTTTGATTCGTGGACAATTGAAGAAATTTATCTTCCGTCCATAGGACTGGGTGTTTGTCTGTTGTCCTGTGTTGTCTCAACGGTGACCTGCATCGTGTTGACCACACAATCAGGGAGGCCCAAAATATGTGTATATCTAGTATTGGTCTATTACCATATGGCACATCACATTGGATTGTAAGTCGATTGGAAAAGACGGGGTTAAACAGGAGAAGAAAAGGAAAAGAAATAAATAAGGGAAGAAAACAGACGGAAAAGGAGGAAGAAAGCAGGAAAGAAAGAAAAAATTAAGGAAAGAACGAGGGAAAGGAAGAAGTCAAGAAAGAAGGAACGAAAGAAAGATTTCAAGAAAGAAAGAAAAGGAAAGAAACAAGGGAAGAAAACAGAAGGAAAGGGAGGAAGAAAGCAGAAAAGAAATAAAAAATTAAGTAAAGAACGAGGGAAAGGAAGAAGGCAAGAAAGAAGGAAAAAAGAAGGAACGAAAGAAAGATTTCAAGAAAGAAAGAAAAGGAAATAAATAAGGGAAGAAAACATAAGGAAAGGGAGGAAGAAAGCAGGAAAGAAAGAAAAAATTAAGTAAAGAACGAGGGAAAGGAAGAAGGCAAGAAAGAAGGAAAAAAGAACGAACGAAAGAAAGATTTCAATAAAGAAAGAAAAGGAAATAAATAATGGAAGAAAACAGAAGGAAAGGGAGGAAGAAAGCAGAAAAGAAATAAAAAATTAAGTAAAGAACGAGGGAAAGGAAGAAGGCAAGAAAGAAGGAAAAAAGAAGGAACGAAAGAAAGACTTCAAGAAAGAAAGAAAAGAAAATAAATAAGGGAAGAAAACATAAGGAAAGGGAGGAAGAAAGCAGGAAAGAAAAAAAAATTAAGGAAAGAACGAGGGAAAGGAAGAAGTGATGAATATTTTAACGCAGTCTCTCTACAGTCCAGACTTTTAGCATTTTCGGACTATTATCCGCTTGCACCCTCAATATTGTAAATTTATTTGAACTCAACAATAGGATTTTATTCTTCCAACAATAATTCCTTTCTACAATTCACCTTAAACGCTCTCGTCAACTATAGGATTTTCCTCAACACAGTATTCGTTATAGCACTCCACTGACGGCAATGGCAATTTACTTGGACTATTACGAACAACAATGAACTGTTAATCTTAACTAATATTTACAAAGCACTATTTACAAATCAGAACTATCAGTTCTCGGTTCACAGTTCTTCTAGCTCAGTCACTCGAGTTCACAGTATCTCGAACCACAGACCTTCAGGGACAGTTCACTGTACTCGAACTCAGATCCCTCCAACTGCGGTCCACTGCACTCGAACTGAGGCCTTCGGATGCTGGCACAGTTGCGGACGCACACTCGAGCCGAACTCCGGTACACAAGACTGGCTTGCTTGCTCTGGCTTACTTACTGACTTAATAACTGAAAACTGCCTCGCGTTCATTTGCGCGCGTAATTTATCCTCACACCACAGTTTCTGGAAAGTACGACTTCTCGAATTATCTGGCTATCTCCACTTCGGACGGACTTCTCTAGAAGATTCGGGAGGGTCCGTCCCCCCTTTACTCCCTAAGTAGCAGCTGCGCGCGCACTCTCCCCTCGTCGCGTTGACGTAATACACCTCCCTCTCTTCTCTCCGCCGCGCGCCGTCCCTCAGTGCTCCGCGCGATCTGTTCTCTTGCGGGACGCTGGTCGTGAGTTCGAATCTCACGTCGCTGTCACAATATAGATATTAATTAAAGCTTTTCACGTCGCGTAATGTAGGTATGAACGCAAAACTGCATAGTACAATAACACACATATTGAAAGACTGTGTAAAATGCAAACGACCGGGAATGCTGACAAGTAAAATAATTTTTACGTGCAACTTACTGCCACACCACTCAATTCACTCTGTTGTGCTTTTAATCTCCTTAGAGATCAGTTTCAGTATTTCACACTACAGCTATTTGCAATCGTAATATAATGACATTTATCTGTAGATGAAGTCCATAAAATAATGAGAAAGACTCTTTTCACAATTAAAATAAAATTCACTTCGAAACTAGCAGTGCAATTGAGCTGAAAATTTGCACACACCTTATTCTTAATGCGTCTAACTAATATTAAAAAGTGAAAGAAATCTGATTAAAATTGTAAACATTTCAAAACTCAGTTCTAGTCCCCCTTAATAAGAACACACACTTCTTAGATTTGGAATTCATGAAACGATCAATATTTATTTAAATAAAAATACAAATTAAAAAATGATAAATAGTCATTCTGTAATTTCAGCATACTTAAGTGGAAAGATTTGTCTATGGAAAATCTTAGTGGTAATAAACAATATAATAATTTTATATGTATATAGTTTATTTCTAATTTATAATACAGCCGAGTAATACAGCGTGTCACAGATACGAAATTCTTGTCATTGTTTTGAAAATTGAGTTATAAGAACCTCTAAAAGTGCATTACAAATATCACAAAAACTGGTAGAATTAACAGAACGATGTTTGAAAATAAAGAATGAAATAATTATTATATCTATCTATATGGTACTGGACTCTTAAATGCTACACTGTGAACACAAGAAATTCTCCAACTTAATTTTATTGATTTACTCTTGCAGATCTACTTGAATTTGTACAACATGTCCACGAACAATTTGTCCACAAGGTCGCATTCTCACACCGTCTGGGACGCTGAAGAGAGCAGTATTGAAAGTTAAAACTGAAATTTACTGAAAAAATTTGTTTTAAAGAATCGGAGTTCACACAAGTTGCTCTGCGTTTTCAACAAGATTCATGTGTTTGGTGGTGCAAATACGAGTATTTCTAAAGCAATTCTTGCTTCAGAAAAGAAACTAGCTCATGAAGAGTGACATAGACTCACTCATTACCCTGGACGATATTACAGTAAGAAGGTTAAAAACCAATCCACGAACAAATACAATCAAATTTGACACATGTCCAAGTATGAGATATAAGAAATGTACTCTTATTTGCAACATTGGACATAAGTAATATCACATTTATCGTCACACCAGGTTTTCTGATTTAGCCTACTGATACTCTAGGACTTCCATTTCAAATCGTACAGATGTGCAGGAAAATCTTGTGCACTAGTGCTGTTTCTTTAAAATGTCTATGAAGAATGTTGATCATCCGAACATTATGCCAGAAGACCCCCACGACAACAGATCAAAACGAGTTTGTTAGTCAATTTACTCTAATTCAAGAAATATAAAACTTGCTCCTCAAAGGTGGGTGCTCCTGTTATGGCCATGTTCCTGATATGGCCACTCCCCTATTGTGAGTTAGTTAAACAAAAAATCCGCTAAATTGGAGCAGCATCCAGTGAAAGGACATCCTGGTATGTCACTTGATCGTTTTCCATCCAGTCAGGTTGAGCAATATGGCGTCAGTTGTCTGTTTTGCGGTTTTCATGTGACCTCTTCTTATTTTTCTCTGGTAAGTGTCCTTTGTTTTATGCATGTTTTTCAAAGAATTGTTTCATGAAAACCATCGTACTCCATTCATTTTTTAATGTTCTGTTGATTGGTGTTGTCGTTGATGGCGTATCTTTTACGAGTTCTTCATAATCAAACGATTTTCGTGAAAGCTTACCTGCTCCTGATATGGCCATATCAAATGCACCATGGCCATATCAAGTTCATTTCACTTTTATTTTTTCACCTGACAAATTTACATGCCTTATAGCTGGGATTACGCGAAAATTTTGTATTTTAAGAAAAAACAACTAAATTTTTTTATGGAAAACCCTGTTTTGACTACACTTTTGAATTATAAAAAAAGATTATTAAGTGTCATTTTTATTCATTTTACACCAAAATTATTTAATTTTAACACAAGTGCGCTATCAAATTGAAAACAATCACGATTTGTAGAACATGGAACAAGGGTGGCCATGTCATGTGCACATGTTCCTGATATGACCACTAGGTAGACCTTTGGATTTTAGGACTTTTTGGACAATTAAAGCTATTTTATGGGGAAAGGAAATTGTTTTAAGAAAGTCCATTAGACTGAGAACGAGTAAGAAAAAAGTGGTTTACATTTTTTTCAAAATGGCGGCTAGAAAAATTCTCAAACCTTAGCATGGCCATATCAGGGACACCTACCTTATTCAATGAGTTTCATCATTTGATTTATTTTGCGATGTAAATTAATGAAGTGATAACTTTTGTTTCAGGGAAAACTACGGCATGAAAGGTAGTATAGAGTCACTAATTTTTCTGGACGATCTTACAGAAAGATGCCTGAAAATCAGCTCACAGATAAACACAATGAAACTAGACACATATCCAAATGCTAGAAGTAAGAACGGCACCATCAAATGTGACATTGTGAACACAAAATATATATCACTACAATGCTCACATTCCACGTCTGGTGGTCTACTCTTGTGCCCCCACTTCAGTTCATACAGAATGTCCATGAAAAACTTGTCCACAAGCCCCGCTTCCTGACAACGTCTGATAAGTATGTTGATGCGATCCGTTAAAGGACTGCCACTAGAAAAGGAGTAAATATAACTCGTACTATATATATTCTCATCCAAAGAGCAAAGTATTTTCTCTGAATTTTGAACGAGACCCATGGTCTTGGCGATGTAAATTTGCGCCTCTTTGGCGCTGGTGACGGTTGCTATATCTCCAACTGTGAGCAGACGATGAAGACAAGTGTCTCTCTCCTCACATTCCAGATACTTCATGTTGGATGTCACCTTCTCCAGATCGTCGTATCCCCCTTGTCTCAATTCGCTCACAATTTCGGCAGGGTTCCCGTGCCTGAGACCGGAACGTATCATTTGATCGAGATTAGAAATGTGATTTGTGGAACCTGGACTGACAAGAAACGAAACAAAGAAGCATTGGAACACCATGCTAATGACGAAAGAAAACATGACGAAGAGGAAGAAGAGAACTCTGACTCTGAGAGTTCTTGGAAGTTCTGGGACGGACACTCCCGTTATGACAGACCACACGTTAACCAGCGAGTACTGGAGCGTCCTGAAGGTATAGGACTCATTGTCTGAGGAAGTGCGCCAAATTATGGCACCTATAAGAAAAAGGGCGACGATAATATTGGTCCAGACAGCAGGAGAGAACACAGACATAATTCTGTCCATTCTAGGAACTGATATTGGACATGGAACGTACCATTTCATCTCCATGGGTATGAGTGGTACGCTGTATTTGACTTGTTTGTATGCTTTTGAGTAAGGTATAAACATTTGATACCATGCGTCGGGTACATATGCTGTGTTATTAACCACAGTGTACTTGATGCTTGCGTTCATTTTTGCTGCAAGGTAGTGCCGAAATCTATCTCCAATAGCTAAATCGATTTTTATGTCTTCAGGATCTGTGTAATCGCTTATTACTGTGTCGATTGGACAACCATTAAGGTCATGTGGAATTTTATAATGTGAAACATTGACATAGTCAACGTTATCGAAACTACATTGGCCTATAAGTTTTACATCATATGGGTCGGCACAGGTGACACGGTTATAAGGACGCCACGTGAATACGAAGAATTGCGTTAATTTTCTCTTCACCAAAGCATTGTGTGTTTTAGAGTCGCTGTACAGTGCATAGTAAGGCGTCAGGGCTACAACGTTGCAGATTTTGAAAGCGGCCCAGAGAAATCGAAAAGTAAGAATAATGTTGTCCATGTTTGTAGCACTGAAGTTACTCATAATAATAACGAACTGAGCTTGAGCGTTCCAAGATGCAGCGGTAAATAAGATATTTATAGCTTTATACAAATCTTGATAGAATTCAACTATATTCTCATGAGAATGCAATAAAATTATGTAGCTTCCGTGCGGGACGTAATCATGCTCAGGTATGAAGGACTTCGTTTCTTGAATTTGGAGAGGCCATAACATTTCACCATGAACGGTTCTCAACATGGAATCCTTGTATTGCAGAACACTTTCTTCAAGGGATTGTTCAGGTGAATGCAAATCTGTTGTGGGGAATAACACAAGAAGAGAACGTCCTGCAGTGAATAGTTTGGCAGCGATGTTCTGCAAGCACTTAGCCATAAGTTGCTCTTCATTGTTGCGATGTAAATGTTCTTGTAGCGCAGCGAATACCATTTGAATAATTGATAGCAGGATGAAACAGGTTTTGAACCCCATTCTTCAATACATAACATACCATGTAACGGTAGTGACTTCAGGTTCAGTGTTGCTAAGTCAGCGGTTTTGTAGCTAAATCTGGTGTTTTCAGGTCTATGGTCAGCTACAGAATTTTATCGTCAGCGGCTAGCTATTTACTTGGTGTTTTTTCATGATTCCGGCAGAGAGAGATGATGTTTTTAAGTTTTTTTTTCTGTAAAGATGTTATATTATTTTTATATGTACTTGCAGACAACAATGTTAGTTAATCATAAACCAGAGTTTAGTATGGTTAAATGTTATGTTTTATTTAACGACTCTCGCAACTGCAAGAGGTTATATCAGCGTCGCCGGATGTGCCGGAATTTTGTCCCGCAGGAGTTCTTTTACATGCCAGTAAATCTACTGACATGAACTGACATCGACCTGGCCCGGGATCGAATCCGCAACCTTGGGCATAGAAGGCCAGCGCTATACCAACTAGCCAACCAGGTCGACCTTTAGTATGGTATTATCACACTTTTTCATTGTACGAGTATAAAATATGAACGTTTTACGTAACACTATTAGCTTCTGGGCAGAGGTGAGTGTTATTTCAGTTTCCAGAGGATTAGAAATATTACAGTTTTCTTAAATTTTAAATCTCATTGTGGTTCATTCCAAATTTTAGGTTGCCATTTTCAGTGATGCATACGTGGTGATCATCTCTTCAAAGAGCTAGCTAAATTGGCATTTTATTTCCTTATCCTACCATTGTTAGATGCAGAGCTTGAGAGGCTATTTAGTCAGATAAATCTTGTGAAAGATAAGCACAGGAACAGGATGGAAAATCCCGTGGTAAATGCAATTTTGATCATTCGAGCAGGACTGAGAAGACTTGAAAAATGTTGTTGCACTTATGTATTGCCCCAAGATGTACTTAAGAAAATAGGTAACTTAAATTAATAATAATAATAATAATAATAATAATAATAATAATAATTTTAAAACAGTATCTTATCACAGAAGTATTTTAAAAATAAACACGACACGAGTATGATTTCTTCTGTTCAGGTACAATGGCTGCATAAAGTCGGGTAATGAAGGAGAATCATCTCGTTAGTTGCAAGGCTTTACATCATCCCTCCTGTACGAGGATGAAAACGATTTGTATAGAACATAGAGCCCCAAAGTAATATACATTTTCCATAATTTAGTGTATAGGCCTATTTATATAAAATTCTCCAATTCCTAAAACAGTATAATTTGTATTTCAAATTTGGAAGTGATGTGTTAAGAAAAATCTGGAGTTTTTAACTACAATTTAGCGGGTTTTTTTAAGCTTGTGCAGCGGTAAATGAAATTCTGAGTTGGCAACACTGTTCAGTTTGATGTTAATTCTATGTGAATAGTGGACAAAACTGAAAGTTGAATCCCTGTATTGTTCTTGGGAGCACTGTTCAGGTGAAAACACGTGTGTAGTTTGATGTTACTAAATAATTTGGCGTCATTGTGTGAAGAGTCTGAGAGCGATGTTTTGCAAGGACATAGTCCTGAACTTCTGGATAAAAGAAGTTTATATACACATAGCCGTGAACTGTTTTGTCGAATGAACTGCCTAAAAGTCAGCGAAAACAATTTCGATAAAGACAGCAGAATGGAGTATGTTCTGTTCCCCACTCTTCAATACATAATGCACTAAATCTCGTGAAAGGCTTTAATTGTTGGTGATACCTCAGATTAATTTTACATTACTGCTGTTAATAAAATATATCCGAGTAGAACACATGTTTTGTAGAACACTTTTTTGTGAATGCAGGCCTGTTTTTGGTGTCTTGGAGCAAGTGCAGAGTTCGATAGCTTATCTACTGTACTTTCTACAACATTATGTCTCAATGGGAAACTTATTTTTGGTAGGTGGATCATTTTATCAAATGTTTTTCTCCATTTAATGTAGTTCGCAATTCATTCATTTTTAATTAATCAACCTTCTATGTTTTAAACTGTGGCGTGTTATGAACTCAATCCACCGGCCTTTGGCCTGTTTAAACTTTTATTTCTCTTTGGCATCTAAGTTCAAACTTGGTTGAAATCCCCTCTTTCTTCATTTCACCGATGTAGCCGCAGATTGAACCTATAATTTAAATAATTACAAGATTAGTTGTTTAGAAACCTTGTAAAATATTCACAATTCATTTAAGATTTCCAAGAAAAATAAGGACACGTTTTCTGATATAGCATATAATAATAATAATAATAATGGCTTTATTTAACCTGGAAGAGTTAAGGCCGTAAGGCCTTCTCTTACACTCAACCAGGATTAAAACTTGCTTACATAGTTGAACATACAACTGGATCGGAATTAAGTAATTACATACTGGTACAATTTAGGTACATAATGAGATCAAAAGAGGTAGTTACATAAAAATTTACCTCATAAAATAAAAATATACATAGTGGAATACATACTAATGCTGTTAGAATCAAATACGAATCACATAAAAACAGAAGCCGATAATTCAATAAAAAAAATGTACACAGTAAAAATAAAAATAAACATATTAGTATACATATTAGTATTAGATTACAAGTAAGTAGGATTTACATAATTAAACCAGAAACCGACAATTGAATAAAATGTACACAAAAATAGATTAATAATAAAAAAACAACACAGTGGGATGCATATTGGCGTTAAGTGATAAATAAACACGATTTAGATAATAAAAATAAGAAACAAAAAAAAATGAAATAAAAATAAATACAGTGAAGACATTCTATTAAATATTTGCAACGCGTTAGGTCCGGCAATTCATCATAAGATATTTTTTTTCTAATTTACATTTAAAGGAAATTAAAGTTCTGCAGCCCTTCGGATTTTTTTAATTGGTCATTTAAAGACGATGTAGGAACTAATCGGTGATTTAGCGTCGATGGGATTGGTGATAGCGAGATGGTATTTGGCGAAGTGAGGCTAAGGATTCGCCATATATTACGTGACATTCATCTTACGGCTAGGGAAAACCTCGGAAAAAATTCAGCTTGGTAATCAACCCAAGCGGGAATTGAACCCGCGCCAGACCGCAACTCTGAATCGACAGGCAAGCACCCCAGCCCAGTGAGTGACTTGCAGGATGTTTTGAGCTCATTGCTTAAGAAATGATTGGCGTGTTTCTCGGCACACAGAAAATTGATCCTGTTCAACAAATCCATATTCAGTGTAATATATTCGGTATTCCATACGAGGGTAAATTTGTTTAATTTAATTTACTTAATGTGTTCAGTATTGTTTAATGTATGTATTAGTTTTTAATGTATTTAATTTGTATTTTTATAATCAATGTATGTATAAATTAAAAACATGCATGTATTATTTGAGGATTAAACTAGGTTTGTACCTAAAATCCGAGGTCTATAGTGAGGATCACGTAAGAGTACTTCCTAAAAAGGCTAATTTAGCCGTCTCTTCAATTTTGCCAACAAATTCCAGATATCATCAAAGAGACTAAAGTCATAACGGCATGTAATGAAATAATTTTTTCTTGCCAACCGTTCAATTTATTTAGTCGGTTGTATACATAAAAGTATGTTACATATGTCTTATTTGTTTTACTTTAGTATCTTTTACTACTTTTGAGAAAAGTGCACCCAAAATTGAGGAATTTAACATTGCAAAATATCTCCGCCGAGTTGGTTCTATGATAACGTGTCTGCGTTCAGACTAGGTTGCTCGGATTCGATTCTCGGCGGCTTCAGAAATTTTCTTGTAAAACTTCTATCTCGGAACTAGTAGAGAAGGCGGTGCACAACTTCGAATCACTATTTTTATTTATTTATTATTAATAGTTCACAGAATAATACATATACATAATAATTAAAACTAATATATAGACAATTTATAATTTTACACATTAAATATAAAATACAACTTCTAATCACTAAATTGTGCACCAATATGCCTGGGTTAAATCCCAAATCTCTCCACGCAGTGCATATGAAGAGAAGGCATATGTCACTGTTGATAGTGATTCGTCCGTCGGACGGGGACGTTAAGCCTAGCGGCCCCCTTGGTGCCATTCGACAGGAATAGGCTAACGTGGCGGCACCGGGTTTCCCCTTCTTCCCTCCTCACCTTCATCATCATCCTCACCCATTCCCTACACTACACTTACACGAACACTTAACATACACTCACCCTAATACACGACATAACTCTTCACAGATTCACATCATGCATAACGTGGTCCGCCGAAGTAGTGTGCAATTTGAAAATGGATCACAGTCCTGCCATCTATCCGCAGTATGCGGAACCCGTATCACACAAAGTGAAGTGGGTAAGCATTAGACAAACACATTGCAAGATATGGAAACTTTGTCACCTTTTTTGTGCACTTTCTTATTTTTTGTCACATTGGTACACTTTTCTGAGAACGTATTGTACCCATAAGGCTGAAATTAATTTACATTATCAATGTGGTGGCATTTTACACAGTAGGTTAAAAATACATTTATTTCTATCTTCAGGAAAAGTGAAACATTATTTGCAAAAAATGTTACCAATGAATTTCATTTTTTATTTTCTTGCCAACTGCTCAGTGAAATTTTAAATTTATTTAACCGGTTGTATAAATAAAGGTATGTTAAATATGATCTATTTTTTCTACATTTCTACCTTGTACAACTTCTAGAAAAGTGTACCCAAAATTGAGGAATTTCACATTGTAAGATATGGAAATACAGACTCCCCTTAATGATAATGACTCTGAGTGTCACTGTTATTTTGTTTCTGTATTTGTTGTACATGTTTTCACTTCTTTTGTATCATTCTTTAATATATCAGAGTAATTTTTATTATTTTGAATTCCTTCTAGTACGTACAGTTGAGTAGCTTAATATCAAAGGCGGACATCTGACCTTCAGATGAAATTTAGATAATGTGGATTCTTATACATTTTTTCATGCTTTTTTCAGTTATGGTGAAACTATATACAAACTCTAACACTACATTTATAAAAATAAATTGTTTTAAAATACTACAAAGAACACTGTGAAACAAAAAAGTGCCTCTAGATCAAAACTATGGAGATGACAGATGTCCGTCTTTGATATTAAACTACTCAGTTGATTTTTTTTAATATGATCTTTATTTTGTCACTTATTATGTTACGAGAAGATTACTTTGCATGATGATGTATAATTTTTGTTGTAGTTGTACTGCATTTCTGGTGGTGTAAAAGAGAAGGCCTGACGGCCTTAACTTCATCAGAGTACATAAATAAATAAATAAATAAATAAATAAATAAATAAATAAATAAATAAATAAATAAATAAATAAATAAATAAATACAGTAATAAATAAATAAATAAAAGTGAATGAATGAACGAACGAACGGTCGAACGAATAAACGAATGAACGAACGATCAAACAAACAAATAACTAAATAAATAAGTTACTAAGTAAATAAATAAATACATAAATGAATGAATGAATGAATAAATAAGGTATTGCCAATCATTGTTTGTGAGGTTTCGTAACTGCCAATGCATTTCTTTCGTATAGTAATGTAGGTTAAACAAGCACCTTACCAAATTCTTGTCATATTTTATTAAACCCATATAATTCGCTTTCCATTCAATTGACAATTTAATAAAATACCTGTCACTGGAAAGTGGTCTTTTTAAAGTAATCACAATTGATGCACAGTGAATTTGAAGACATTTGCGAACAACAAAGTTTTCCTTGGGACAGCTACCATGATAATTCCAGGACTGAAGGAGCAATTCCCAACGACACTGATGACAGAAGTCTGTGCTTTCCTCCTTAAATATATTTTCTTAATAAATGAGGACAGTGAGTGCTTGCGTGGAGTGTAGTAAGCTCCGGAATTGTTCGAAAACGAAAGTAGACACATTTACTTAATGACATATCGGCATTCAATTGGAGCGATCTTTACCTGACCAGAATACTATTTCATTGCTATGCACAGTTTATCTTCAGAAGCCAGACAAAAACGCAATTCTGTCATTATTTGAGAGTTTTCATTAACCTCAAGTGTTTCGCTTACTCGCTTCAAAATGTGCCTAACGCTAACACTTTCCCTAAATCGAAGATGGCGAGTCGTCTTGAATTAGTTTCCTTTCCCTCTACCAGAATTCATTTGAATTCAGAATCTCACTTAGCTAAATATTGCCCGTAACTGATTGGGTCCCTTACGGTTAAAGGAGCGATATAAATGAATTATTGTTCATTCAACGAAATAACATGAAACTTACGATGACTATTACACTTTTACTACGTCACACTACTTTTGACCAATAAAACGGTACGAAAGGACGTCTTTCAACCAATCATGGCTGCTTATCGCATAATTTTATCGCGTCCCTAGCATTTGTTTAATTTTATCGCGTCCCTAGCATTTGTTTATTTTTATCACTACCCTAGCATTTGTTTCTTTGTTTGCCAACATTTCAAACTGCACTGCTCTGGCCGTCAAAAAACAGAAAATTACAAACCACTCCAGTCGATGCACATCACTTTCAAATATGACTCGCATTTTGGCATTCAAGAACAAGAATTAATAAAGATCACTGGTCATATATAAAGAGCACCATTCGGAAATCCTGAATGAGTTGAGGGATACACCATGTACACCAACGAGTTCACTTCTTTTACGCACACGTCCAATATAACATCAACTGAACCACCAACCACCAAAACATTCAAATTTGAAAATTGTAATTTCAATAATTGTTTCTTTTAAAATTATCCATGTTTATTTTTTATTTCATCATCGTTAATTAAAACGTTTCTTGTTTATTTCATCATCCCTAATTAAAACTTTTCTAACACTTGTTTATATTATTTAGGTTATGTTTGTTATAGCTTCTGCTATATATTATGGATAGTCACCTATCAGAGATTGTTTAATACTAAGATTTATTGAAAATCATCTGTCAAGTGACGTTGATTACTTGGATCCGGATGATTGAAATGGAATGCAAATGTTTTAATAAAAATGAAACTGAATCAACAAAGCCTTCTTGACTAGTAACAGTCCACAGAGTTCAATGATGATTCCATAGTCGGCACAACTGATACCGGTAACAAGAAAACATCATCATAAAACACTACTGCCATCTAGCGTAATGTTGAGATGGTACAATAATACATTTGAAGACAGTTGTATTTTCGTAAGCCAGTTAATATTTTATTGTACACTTTGTTACTTCTAATCTTTATATAGCCTACTTTCTTCTAATCGTGTAATAGTCAATTAAATCCCACTCGAGTTTTGATTTTCTCTAGATAAATCAAAACCTCTAGTGAAATTACTGTTGATAATTTCATTTTGTTGAAGTTTTGACCGATAAGCAAAGTACAATAGGTTAGGATTAAATGGGTCCGTCTAATGCTTATCTATTAATATTGTATTGTTATATTACAATTTTTGATCATGAACGTTTTCGGCACATATATGTGCCATCTTCAGATATTAAAAGATAGTCTTAATACATACTCGTCTCTTTTTTCACTCAGTTATTATTAGTATTATTATTTACTAATTTTATTACAATCTTTATGTGAGTTTTTTTTCTTAAGTATTTTGTCCACAAAGTATGTGTATCTATGTAACGGAACTGTCCCCGAACACGAGCTTTGCTCTTTCGGAGTATTTTAATGTAACGTTTTTATGTATATGTCATTATTAAATAAATAAAATAAATAAATACTCGATAATGCAATAATGGTAAAACATAAGTAACAGCGACATAACCATTATATACTATTCAAATGACCTTATGATTACTATGTTCACACCGTTATTAATTACACACTATCCTTTCATGCTGAATTAAGCACACTTACTAAATAAGCACAATTAAAACAGAGATTTAAAACCATTAGCTTTGGCAATAGCAGATAATGCTTGATAGATTCAAAATGAATGCCATTAATGTCAATCACTTAATAGCATTATAACGTTAAGATAATTAAATCTGATCATAATAACTAAAACAGAATATAACCATGAGCTTTGACAGATACCAGATAATAACATCAGTGCATTCAAACTGCTAACAACTGAAACCACACTACGTAAGCACCACATACGCTGGGATTAATTGTTTCAACGTGTTTTATTAAAATGTAAAAAAGTGATTGATATTATGACATTTATTTGTCAATTTTATCGAGCATCACCTGCCAGTATGTCAAAGCTCATGGTTATATTCTGTTTTTGTTATTATGATCAGATTTAATTATCTTAACGTTATAATGCAATTAAGTGATTGACATTAATGGCATTCATTTTGAATCTATCAAGAATTATCTGCTATTGCCAAAGCTAATGTTTTTAAATATCTGTTTTAATTGTTTTATTCAGTATGTGTGCTTAAGTCATTATGAAGGGATAGTGTGTAATTAATAACGGTGTGAGGATTTTAATCATGAGGTCACTTGAATAGTATATAACGGTTATGTCGCTGTTACTTATGTTTTACCATTATGACATTATCAAGTACAGACGTGGACAAATTATTAACAAAATTGACGATTTTTATGATAATTCCGTTTACAAAATTTGACTTTTCAATTTACACTACAGTTGACAATTTTTCATATTTATATCATTATAGTAGACAGAAAAATGCAAAAATGTCAACTGTAGTTTAAATTGAAGTGCCAATTTTTGTAAGAATATATAATAAAAATCTTTAATTTTGCTAAAAATTTGTAAATATGCAAAACTGTCAACTGCAGTCTAATTTGAAGAGTCAAATTTTGTCAAAATATAAAATAAAAATCTTCAGTTTTGCTAATTATTTGGAAATATCCAAAATGTGAACTGTAGTCCAATTTGAAGAGTCGAATTTGGTAAAAATATATAGTAAAAATCTTCAGTTTCGCTAATAATTTGTAAATATGCAAAAATATCAAATGTAGTCCAAATTGAAGAGTCAAATTTTCTAAAAATATACAATACAAATCTTCAATTTTGCTAATAATTTGGAAATACGCAAAAATGTCAACTGCAGTCTGAATTGAAGAATCATATATTGTAAAAATATATAATAAAAATCTTCAATTTTGCTAATAATCTGTCCACGTCTGTATGTATTAAGACTATTTTTTAACATCTGAAGATGGCACATATATGTGCCGAAAACGTTCATGATCAAAAACTGTAATATATCAATACAATATTAATAGATAAGCATTAGACGGACCCATTTAATCCTAACCTATTACAATGATAATGCTTTTAACAGTGTTCAGAACTATCATAACAATTATGAAATACTGCACAAAACAATGAAATATACGTGAAATATTACACTTATAAATTTTTATATATCTTTTTATTTTAATTCTTTGTGACATTCGTTAATAATTTGTTAGAATGAATTAATGTGTTTATAAGCGTATAAAATTCTGCTTGGAATAATACTGTTCCAGAATTCACTATTTATTTAATTCAATAAATTTCTTATTTTGATGCACGTAATGTTTTATTTTAACTGGTATAATTAAGGCATTGGTATTGTTAAATTTTATGTGACATAAACTTAATTAAATATTTATGTTGTAAGTTTTTTCCTTGCAAAGCAGCAAAATCATTCCACTTGCAATCAATTGAAACCTCTTCAGCTTCCATGCATACCATTATACCGATTTCTTTACATGAGCTCTCTCCATCCTTCACCACAGGGTCCACACCTGTGGAGTAACGGTCAGCGCGTCTGGCCGCGCGAAACCAGGTGGCCCGGGTTCGAATCCCGGTCGGGGCAAGTTACCTGGTTGAGGTTTTTTCCGGGGTTTTCCCTCAACCCAATACGAGCAAATGCTGGGTAACTTTCGGTGCTGGACCCCGGACTCATTTCACCGGCATTACCACCTTCATTTCATTCAGACGCTAAATAACCTAGATGTTGACAAAGCGTCGTAAAATAACCCAATAAAATAAAAAATAAATTAACCACAGGCTTATTTGACTGCAGCGGCCGGTACACGAACCTGTGATCTTTGACACGAGCAACATTTTTTCTCATTATGTACGTTATGAACTCTTTAAACGTTTTCCGGAGTTTAAAATTTAAAATAACATCCTTCCATGTAATTTTAGATCGTTCGCTTTTCCTTTCACCAGATGGAACCCATTAAATATTTACTTTTACGTCTAGCTTCGAGAAATTTGACGTGTTTATGCTGTAAGATTTTTTATGAACTCTATTATTGCATTTTAAAACTTCATCTCTACTCTAGTCTAAAAAATATATGAACTATAGCACAAAACAATATAATGTGCGTGAAAGATTACACTTATAAAAATTTTGTATATCTGCTACTGTTTAAATTCTTTTTGAGATGTATTAATAATTTGTTTGTTAGGAGAAAATGTCCAAATTTATTCATGATCTCAAAAGGCCGAAACGTAAAATTATAAATTATATGTGTCATTTATAAAGTACGTTTGTATATATTAGACTTAATTAACATAATTTGAAATTTTGTATATTGTAATGTGAGATATGTTAATAATTAGTTTGTTCGAATAGTTATCAGGTTATTTTTTTAAAACAATATAGCAAATGACTGGCAACGTATGAATAATTGAGCCGTTCAGTGCAAAATTGGTGTAAGTCAAAATTGGGTTCTGGGGTTTAAAGTAAAAATTCTGCAAAAATACAGCGCAAAGAAGTAATTAATATGTCTTTCTTGCTATCCAATGACTACTAATAGTTTAAATAAATTGCATATTAATTGCTACTTTGCGCTGTATTTTACAGAATGTTTATTTAAACCCTCATTACCCATTCTTGACTTACACCACTTCTGCTGTGAACGGCTCAATTTATAGTTAGATAAATGCATCGTTCACTAGACCGATAAAATACACAGTTTACCTTTCATCAATCGAAAATATAAAATAAAATTTAACTTTGTCCTTAATTTGTGAAATAGGAACGTTAGTATCTAAAATTGAACATAATGATATTGCTTATAATGGAGATGGAATAGCAGACACGTCTAAAGTTCTCAAAACTCACGCAACAACATTGACGTTAGTATGAAATGAAATAATATGTAGCATAGTATGGGATGCACTTACTTTTTTCCTTCATTACGTTTTATATTCTGCTTCTAGACACAGTTATATGAGGAAAGAATATCAGTGCAAAATTACACGCTCCAGAACGCCTTCAATATTCGGTATAACCTGAAGAGACTTAATTCGCCCGATTTGAAGAAAAAAGTTGTTCTATTATACAAATACTTAACAAGGTACTTAGAAAATAATTGATCAGTCATTTGATACGGAGTTATTTAACTGAATGTGGCGAGTATATACTAAAGAATGAAGTTCAGGTGTAGTTTTTGTTGCGTGGAGTTAAACTCTTGAGCTCTATGTGCAACATAAAATTGTGTAAGTAACTTGTGAGCATAAGTTCGTCATTTTCCTCTTTCAGAACATCACAGCTAAACTGTTCTGCCCAGGACACCAATTTGATATGCCGTAATAGAAAATAAAAAGTGAGGAATTTAACATAAAATAACCTAAAAAATGCCGATGTCATTGCAGGCACTTGCACCGTGCTCGAAGGACAGGCAATGGCACTCAAGGCTGTGATGTGCTCGGTATCGCCGCAGTGATTTTAAATTAACCTTCAGCTTGGTATTAGTTTTATGTTGTGTAATATGTGCTCAAAGGTGTTCTTCAAATTTTTTCAAGCTGTTAGTTATTGAAGCCATTTTAATATAAAGAACAGCTGACTTTCATGGACAAGCAAAATATCGATGCCAAACTACTTGCAAAAGGCTCTTCTGAACATCCCTTTATAGTTTTCTAAAGTATGTTTAAGTACTCCAGGTTCAAAATCATTGATGAACTACAGTGAAGTGGAATTAAACAAAATTTACATGCTGTAATGTGTGCTGAAGAATGTGTCGAGAAATGGATTTTCTTGCATCCTGTTATACAGGGTTGGGCAGATAAAATCGGCCCGTGTTATGACATTGATAGGTACTAATGATTTGAAACAAACTTCAAATGGAATGAAAATAAAATGCATTTACCTTAATAATAAATGTTGGAAGTGACCTCCATCTGCATATAGACACTTCTGTGCACGTTTTAACAGGTTCATGAAAACACGTGTCAATTCCTCATGGGTGATAAATTCATTAATTTGCGCCGTAAGTTGAGGAGTCCGGACAGAAGGAGTTCTGTTCCTTGTTACATTCCAGTTTGTTACATTCCATTCCTGTTCCATTTTTTATGGATCCAGTCATACGCCATTTTCACACCAAATCTTGAATGCTGCTTTTCGCTGGTACTGAGCGAAGCGGATATTTGTCTCTGAATAATTGTTGTGTTTCCTTAATATAGCTGGTCTGTACGTACGCCTCCACAATGAATATTCGCTCTGGTATTGAGTAAGTCATGCTTCTTTAAAAAACGACTCTTTACATGTGATTAAAACATCTGACTTTTAAACAGCAACCAGAAGAGGTTATAAGCAACAATGGCGCAAAACAATGACACAAAACACGCGGAAGATACAGTATAGCCAACATAATTACATTTTCAAGAAAAAAAAGAAAAGGAAACAATACCCTACATAATTTATTTTCCAAATCATATAACATGAGATGGGGCCGGTTTTATCTGCCCAACCCTGTACAAGTGGTTTTCATATGCAACATGGACTTTAGGATCTTTCCTAAGACTAGAAGTTCATGATTACTGTCTGGACAATATGGCTTGTTGAACATTTCAATTCTGAACTCTGAGTTCACAGCACCGTCAAACTCGTTATACTAGGACGCTCTTTTGTTGTGTTTACATTGACATGAACACTCTTCTCAAGAAGTATTCTATAGTGCGAAGTCACAACTTTGAAAGTCAATGTTGAACCTAGTTATGTGAAATAAATTTGACTGTTACTTTGTGAAGTTTCATGCCGAATAATGGCATTTCTAACTTGCATTTTATTGATGTCAGCTATCCAAGTGGTTTTCACTGTGCCACAAAGACTTTTAGAGAATTCCTACAATGAGTATCTCACTGCTATGTGTTTACAGAGGATAGCTGTTAAACTCTTCGCTTCAGATCGCACACTGGTTTTGTCATATCCTTCAACAGACATACTTTTACCAGAACTGACTTCTGAAGAAAGTGTTCTACAGTACATAGACTCTATATTGAATATCCTGCAGGAAGAAATGTTGTGGCCTCTTCAGGTGTATCGGATGAATTCATCCGTCAAGGACACACATTATTTCTTAAATGGATTTTACGTGATTTTCGTTGATTTTAAACATGGCGAAGAAAACGTTTACAGTAGTATTTCAAGTCAGTATGAAGTCTTGCTTTCCAGCATTTCTTGGCAAAGCAAAAGAACTTTAGTTGTTCTTGTCAGAGGCTTCAACGCGGAAATAATCCCAACTGCCCGTGACATAAGCAGTGGTATGTGGAAAGCAATTGGAATATTCAACATTATCTTCCTCATTCCCCACTATTCATCGTCCAATGCATTTAGACCTCATTATTTATTGAAAAATAATAATCTCGACGCCTTTACATGGTTTCCTCACAGTACGGAATGTTACAATCCAGATGATATTCAACTCATTGGTCAGTGTAGCTTGAGTAATAATACATTTTCAGAGAATATTAAAGTTTTACGCAATAATATTCCACAAGACCTCAATGGTTGTCCAATTATTGTCAGGATAAGAGAGGGCGACTTGCATGATGTAAAGATCAATAAATATATTGGTATTCTTTACCAGGGTTTTCTCGCACAGTTAATGAATACTACTCTTGAATTCATTCGAGCAGATGATACAAGCGAAGATCATCCACCAACAGACATTTATGGAAGTCTTACCATATTCAGCCAGGAAATGACGCAATACTTTGATCCTACAATTCCAATCCTATCATGCGATATGAGATGGTACATTCCTTGTCCAAGATCTCTCCCCAGAACTGATAGAATTTTGGACGTATTCTCTCTTGGCGTCTGGGTCAGTACGATTGGAGTGGTTTTTCTTTCGGCGGTCGTAATGTGGCGCTCTGCCATTGCACATCTTGTCTCTATCCACGAATCCCACACGTACAGAACTTTGTCGTCCTCTCTGGTAAACGTGTTGTCTGTTACCATGAGTGTATCTGTTCCGGCACTTCCTAAGACTCCCTGTCTCAGAGCCTTCTTCTTGCTTTTAGTTGTATTCTCTTTGATTTTGAGCACAGTGTTTCAGTGTTTCTTCGTCTCATTTCTAGTGAGTCCACGACTCTCAGATCATATCTCTACATTTGACCAACTGTTACGTTCTGGTTTGAAAATAGCGGTTCCTCCTGAGCTAACCATTCTGCTAAAGGTTTTATACAAAGATGTGGACTTCAAAGTATTCAGCTCGAATGGATCAGTGTGTTCGGATAGAGACGATTGTCTGGGGCGCCTGTTGACAGTGGAGGATGTAGCAACGATCACTAGCGCCAAGGATGCTCAGATTTACATCGCCAGAAGAATGGGTATCATTCAACATGCAGACGAACTTCTGTGTTCTTTGGATGAGAAAATATCTAGTACCAGTTACATGTTTCTTTTCCGTAGAAACAGCCCAATTGCGGATCGGTTTATGACTGTCGCCGTACGTTGCCTGGAAGCAGGACTTATAGACAAGTTTTATGAGAAAATTCTAAAGGATTTGAAGTCGACGCATAGGGATAAACCAGCAGCTTTTGGAGGTGAGAATTGTAGCGATATGTACTTCGTATTCACCTTGTCACATTTAAGAGTGCCGTTTTTGTTTCTAATATTTGGAAACTTGTTGAGTTTCATTGTGTTTCTTGGTGAACTGATTTTCAGTGGCCTTAATTCAGTTGCATCCAGAAGGAGGAATGACCGTGCACTGCCCTTTACACTGTAATTTTTTCACGCAAGAAACTGTTTTACATTGCACATCTACTTGTACCGTAACTGATACCGTCTCAATTGCTACCAGTTTCTCAATTTATATACCTCTCCCCACAATTCATAGAAAGTTATAAACTTGTCAGTTTTGAATCAAAATGTTTCTACTCTTGTGTAACATAGATATCCACTTGTACATACTAGGTTCAAAAAGTTCCCGGAATTTGCTAGCATCATAGAAACAACGTACCTTAAACACTATTCTACAGCATTCCCTTCAAAATAGTTGCCTTCCGCAACAACACACTTTTGCCAACGCGTGTAGAGTTCCTGGAAGCAGGCCTGGAAGCCATTTTGTGAAACCCGTCTTAGTGCTCTCGTCGCGTTTGCGATAACCTCTTCAGCATTGAATCTCCGTCCTTTCAGATGACTTTTCAGACGGGGAAACAGAAAGTAATCAGGTGGTGAGAGATCAGGAGAGTATGGTGGGTGATCCAAAGCAGTTATGTTGTGCCTGGCAAGAAAATTCTTTACAATAATTGCGCGATGAGCAGGTGCATTGTCATGCATAAGGAACCAGTTGTTTTCTACCCACTTTTCTGGACGTTTCCTTCTCACTGCGTCCCAGAGGCGACGGAGGGTTTCTACGTACAATTCTTTCGTTACAGTACGACCTTCTGGAATGAACTCATGGTGCATGAGACCCTGAGAGTCGAAGAAAACTTCCAACATAACTTTGCTTTAAGTGTGCTTAAATGCGACAGGCTCATGTCAGTAGATTTACTGGCATGTGAAAGAACTCCTGCGGGACAAAATTCCGGCACATCCGGCGATGCTGATATAACCTCTGCAGTTGCGAGCGTCGTTAAATAAAACATAACATTTAAAATAACTTTGCCTTTGGAAGTGTCCCTAGGAAATTTTTGCTTCCGAGGAGATGTTTTCGATTTCCACTCAGATGACTGTCGTTTAGGGACTGGGTCGTACAAGTAGCACCAGTTTCATTTTGTTTAAGAAATCACCATCTTCATCAGCCATACTGATCATGTCCCCAGCAAAACACAGAACTTGATGTTTGTACTTTGCTCTGTGGACATAATTACAAAATGCGACGAACAAACAAAACACTATGATAAACAATTGCCTACAACTCAAAACCAATAATTGCCATTATCAGCAAACTTTAAGGAAATGACATCATGAATGTTACGAACAAAACAAATGTATAATATCCCTTGTTATATATTAATACGAAAAATGGTAGTAAAATTCCGGGAACTTTTTGAACCTAGTAGTATTACTGAATGGACGTCTATTAGGGAAGTGAAATTTAGCTGAAGATCTGGTCTACTTTCCACTTGGTGCTAGAAAAGCTATACGTTTCACTTTAGTAGAGGTTGATAGCTGTAATGATTCGCGGTTCAAAATTTATCGAGATCAGTGTCGACTATTTTATGTTGTGTTCACGTTGATCTCTCGAAAGATCATAGAGAGATTGTTTAAATTTATCTATATCTTTTCCACGAAGAGCTGTGTTAATAGGATGGAAAGTGGCCTATCTTGCCAATGTTAAATTGTGTCTTACATAAGAAACTGTTACTGAATAACTCGCAAAAAAAATTGCTATAAAATATTTTAACACTATAAGAGCGTTCGGCAGAATTACAATCAAATAAGAAATATTGTGATTCTTCTAACATGAATTGACACGCGACCAGTGGAAGATGCTGACAATTATTACTAAAGAAGAAATGTAACCGTATTATAATTTTCTACCGATGAAACTCTCATATCTAATACAATATCAGAAGTTCTACTCATATTTAAATTGCGAAGTCTATTGATACAGTTTCACGTTTTAGATCATAATTCGAATCATACTAGAGATATTTAAACATTTTTTCACCATACTACTGAGGAAATTCCATTCAACATAAAGGAGCCTACGATATGTCATTGTGACGTTCATTCAGTTCTTTCAGATATCAGTTCTGTAGCACTTATTTCCAAGCAATTTCCTTGAGTCGTACATAAGGTCAAACGCTTAAGTGTAAATTTTCACATTTACAATTTGCCAGAAAGTGTAGTGTCAATGATCGGATCAAGTGCAGTGTATTCACAATCAGCTGTTCCCACCTCAACATCACAGCCGTCACCAACACAACCAGATTCCGCAGAAGAGGATGACGACGAGGGAATTATATTGTAAATTTATTTCAACTCAACAACGAGATAATTTTATTATCTCAACAATAACTCTTCACTTTCTACACAGTAACACAGTATTCGTTAGTGCACTCCACAGACGACAATAACAATTTACTTTATTACGAACAACAATGAACTGTTAATCTTAACTAATATTTACAAAGCACTATTTACAACACAGAACTGTCAGTTCTCAGTTCACAGCTCGTTTGTCTTGGCTAGTTCTTCTAGCTCAGTCACTCGCGTTCACAGAATCTCGAACCACAGACTTTCAGAGACGATCCGCTGCACTTCGAACTCAGGTCCCCCAACTGCGGTCCACTGCACTCGAACTCCGGGCTTCAGGCTCCACAATTACGGACACAACTCAAGTCGCGCTCTGGTCTCGAAGGTGGCTTCACTGCTACACAAGACTGTCTGGGTTGCTCTCCACTGACTTTAACAACACTGCCTTACTGACTGAATGAATGACTTTCACTTGCGTCTTCTCTTTTATAACCACAGCGACGTAGACGAGAAGGTTCCACGCGTGCCCAGAGATAGCACTCTCGAACAATCCAGATCCCTCTCCTCTCTGCCAGCACCAGATGCGCGCGCAACCTCCCCTCGCGCGTCGCAGTAGTACACCGCCCCTCTACCCTCTCGGCATCCAGATGCTCCCCTCGCCGCCACACCTAAGCGACCAACGGACACGCGTTCGAACCCCGGTGTAGCTGTCACAATTTTTTCTCCGCATATGTACGTTTTTCTTATTTTTATTTGGTGATAGGCTATTTATTATTAATTTTAGAGACATTTCTGGGGATTTAAAAAAAAAAAACTTTGGAGCTACTTTTTGTTGAAAAATTAGCGAGATTGGAGGGCGATATGTTGGCAACAGTGCTTTTGTTGTATTTATTTAAAGGTTTCCTAGAAAATATCTTTTCCAAAGCCTCCTTAGTACTATACCCTGTTACAAAATATTTGTAGATGCAGTAACTAATGTTTGTGTCATTATGACAGTTATCTTTAAATAACTTGAAAACGATTAGAGATATCTCAAAACATATTGCACCATTGGTCCCCCCCCCCCCAGAAAATGGACAGAATTATAGACGTATTCTCTTCTGGCGCCTGGATGTGTACCATTGGAGTGGTTTTCCCCCTTTCGGTTGTGGTAGTAATTCGCTCGGCTACCATTTCTCCGTCCTGAAGGCCAAAACTTAAAGAACTCTGTCTTCTTCTCTGGTGAACGTGTTTTGTGTCACCATTGGTGTGTCTACCGGAACTTCCGAGAACTCCCTGTCTGAGATCTTTCTTCTTAGTATTCGTCGTATTCTGTTTGGTTTTGATCACAGTGTTTCAGTGTTTTTTCTTCACATTTCTTGTGTGTCCAGGTGTCTCAACTCGTATTTCTACACTCGATCGACTCTTACGTTCTGGTCTGAATCTCGGAGTTCCTCCTTAACTGTACTATTTCGTGCGGAGGTCGTATGAAGATGCAGAGTTGTGGCTACCCAGCATGAACGAATCAGTTTGTCCAAATATGGACTCTTGTTTCGAGCGTCTCTTCACAATGGCAACGGTCACCAGTTCTAACTAAGCACAGATCTACTTTGTCAAATCGAGGGATCTGGTGGTGCATACTGAAGGACTTATGCTGCTTGGATGTGGCTAGTGTCAGTTCCAATTATATGTTTTTTATTCGTAGGAATAGTCCTTGTCGGAAATTAATGGAAATTTTAAAGGTATTGAGATCTATCAATGAGGATAAAATCATGGATTTGGGATATGAGGATTGTAATGATATGTGGACTACTTCGTGTACACTTTATCACATGTTATTGGCCACCGGCGTAGCTCTGTTGGCTAAGGCACTTGCCTGCTGATCCGGAGTTGCGTTCGGGCGCTGGTTCGATTCCCGCTTTGGCTGATTACCTGGTTGGGTTTTTTCCGAGGTTTTCCCCAACGGTAAGGCAAACGTCAGGTAATCTATGGCGAATCTTCGGCCTCATCTCGCCAAATGCCATTTTGCTATCACCAATCCCATCGACGCTAAATAACCTCGTAGTTGATACAACGTCGTTAAATAACCAAGTAAAGAAAGATAATGCCATTGTTGTTTCTTTCATTTAGGAACCTGTTTGTTGACGAACTCTCATTCAATCGTCTTACTTTATTGGTTTGCAGAAAAAGTGGAATTATGTAATGGCTTTTACGCACTAATTTTGTTCGTTGATTCACACATCATACCGTCACAAGAAGAAGTTTTTGGCTCTTCATTGCTTTTTGTCAGCTTTCCATTTTATGCATTCATTTACTCACTCATTCACTCATTAATTAATTAGTTTATTCAATGATCGTGTTCCGTCCAAGAACAGATCTTTCACTGCAAATCCAGCATTTATCCATTTTTCATATTTTCCGCCTTCCTCTTACTTCCCGCATATGCCCTGTTTGAAGTTTTTCTTGGGAGGGATAAATGCGGCAGTTTCCCGGTGCTTTCCGCACACTACTCTCTCTCTCTTTCGCATCTTAAAAAATCTCAGGGGCCTCCAACGTGGAGGTGAGGAGTGCGGATTTGACTAATTAGGGCCTTCGGATTTCACCAAAATATCTTTTTTCAACATTGTTGCTATAAAATGTTTTCTGTGTTTACTATACTCCAGCAGGCCGTGATAAACGTCTGTCTTTTTTCCCCCCAGTCTATAAATGCGAACTTAAAACAAACGGTAAGGTTATGTAATGATTTATTTTTCATTTTAGTATTTTAACAATATTATTTATATAACATATTGCAGTAATAACATCGGCATCTGGAATCTCGTTGATTTTTTCACGGCTTCCTTAATGTTACTTGTATCAAGGAATGCAATAAGTTTCGTGGAGTAGTAGACTTTACTTAATTTTTGCAAATATTTAAAAACAATAATTAACATTGCAATTTAGGTGAAATTGCAGTGGTAAGTTTCCAATTTATAATTATTACTAAGTTAAACGTCTCTAAAAATAATATGTTAAAAGCCTAAAGCAGTAAAATGAATGTCGCGCTTAAGCAGTAAGAAGAGGGAAATTGTTATGTGTGTAACGTTGGGAATACTGAATGTGGTATTTCACACTTACCGCGTATTGGTTCTGTGCGGAAAACAAGCAAATACGCACGATCTCGCACAAAAGTTGTTAGTGATGTCATAAAAGTGTATTTTTCTAAATAGTTTATTGATCGATCAGCGCATTTAGCGCTATACAGATCATTTCTAAATAAAATATAAATACAATACATGACACTGACTTGAGGGCAGCCTAGATTGGGCTCCTCAATGAACAAAAATAATTGTTAATAAATAATTATGTACATAGGTTGATGTGATGATAAAAAAGGTGTATAGAGTAGTAACTGCTTTTTGCCACTTGACGTCATACCTTGAACTAAGTTATGTCCACCTCCTTTGGTAGTAAATTCGTATTTAAGGATGCAAGAAACGGTTTATCACCATTTCTATAATACATGTCTGAATTATTTTATCAAGAATAATGAGAATTGAAATACTGGAACACTTACATGTCAATATTTAAACAACATCACTTTAAGACAGTGGTCGTCAGCACTCACTGAAATGTGCAAAGGGTATGCGGTGCCGTCCCCTGCGCACCGTCGTGCAACAGGGAGAGATAGAGAGCATACCCGCTAGCAGCTACGAGAGCACCATGGTGCACTGCGTTTTCTACGGGTAAGAGATGCTAGCCCCAGCGTGCTCTGTGCTGACGACCCCTGCTTTAAGATGACCGTCGAAATTCTCCGTGCGTAACTGTACTAAGTTCAATCGAGTGATGGTTCAAGTATCGACCTTCCCATATGCGCGCGTTAATTTATTATTCTTTCACAAACAAGGAAAATTCTTGAAAACGGTGTTAAAAGAGACTAAATTATTTATCTTAAAGGAGCTAGAGGCAAGAGAAGATATTCTGTTGGGTACATTTAGCGAAAATATAGAAAAAAATGATAGATTAAGGTGTTGAATTGATTATTGTATGTCATTTATTGTTGCTATCACAGACTGAATTTATCTACACAGTGAAAAATTTGATATTCCATGCATATCTGCTAAGCTATGATATTGAGACCACTAACCAATCATTGAAGTGTATGTAGTAACTGTTACTTAGCTGATAACGATTTTTCTTCGATTCGTTGGATGTTCCAATGTATGTCTAATGTTAGTGAGAAGTCCTATTGCTTCAAGTGCACTTAACCTAAGGCGCTCGTTTTACTCAAGTACAGAGTTAAAATGGAAATGTTTTCTTCCTTTGTATACACGGATATTCTCACTTTTATTACTATTAATAATAATAATAATAATAATAATAATAATAATAATAATAATAATAATAATAATCCGTGTCGCTACAGCCCGTGAAGGGCCTAGACCGACCAGCCGGCTGCTGGCCTCACGCCCACATGCCGAAGCAGAGGTGGACGATCATCCAACCAGAATGGAGGTATCGTGTGGTTAGCACGATGATCCCCCCAGCCGTAATAGCTGGTATTCGCAAACGGATTTCGCTACCTATCGTAGCTACCCAAGTGGATCACGATGCTGGGTGGGCACCGATCCTATACACCGGCCTAAATTTCATGAGAAAATTTCTTTCCCCATGAGGACTCGATCCATCGCGCATTCCTTAACGCGAGTCCTAGGCGGGATGCCACGGCGCGGGACTTTATTACTATTACACTACATATTATATCAGTAAACTATTTCCTTGAATTAGATAAAACGTTCATCGGCATTTGAAATTATTAGCATTCCTTCAGATGTAGGGAAATCTGTAAAATTACAGCAGACTGATTAATACTAATACTTACGTGCAACAGAACGATGAAAACTTGCCTGTACTGTTATAAGTGTGAAGTAATAAAATATGAATGTACAAGAAACCTTTGTAGAACAGAACTATACTAATAACCATTAATCACAACTTAGTACTCTTGTAATGTATTAGAACATATATTCTTGTGTAATAGGGCTCTGGTGGTATGAAGAGAAGGCTTATAGTTCTTAACTCCGTGAGGAATAAATAAATAAATAAATCAAAACGTAAGTAAATAAATAAATACATAAATAAATAAGGAAATAAATGTGGAGGTAAATACTGTATTATTCATTTATTTACAGTAACACCACTGCTATTATAAATAGACACTATAATACATTCGGAATAAAAAAATATAAAAAAATTGAGCCGTTCAGAGCAAAAGTAGTGTAAGTCAAAATTGGGTAATGGGTGTTAAAGTAAACATTCTGAAAAATACAGCGCAAAGTAGCAATGAATATGGGCTTCTTGCTATCCACTGACTACTAATAGTTCAAATAAATTGAATATTAATTGCTACTTTGCGCTGTATTTTACAGAATGTTTACTTTAACCCTCATTACCCATTTTTGACTTACACCACTTCTGCTCTGAACGGCTCAATTAATCCACATGTGAATTAAATTTTTTTTAGTCGCTGTCTCCTTGACAACCAATACATTACCAAAATTAAATCCATACATTCATTCATTTATAATATCTTCACAAAGAACACATTACAAAGAAAACGTCTGCAATTTAAAATGAAATTTAGCTACCAAAAATGAATGAATTAATATATAGCACATGAGAATGAACAGATTTTAACCGCCCTTTAAAATTATCACTCTCGGACGCTTAAGTTTCCACTCGGGGATAAAATATAATTGCAAACTCTTGTACTAAAAGTTACTATTGAACACTGCTGAACCACCTTTTCCTGTTGAAATCAGTACTTCTAAAGATAAATTATTTAATTTAACGTTAAACTATCACTAGTGTGGACGACAAGAACTGCTATCTTTCCGTGAAGTTAAGGCTGCGTTTGTTTCACCTTAATATGTTTTTAAATGTAATGCGCATGGAACATTTTGATCACATCAGTAATTTGCACGATTGAAATAACATTCACTTCGAAGCTGGCAGTGCGATTAAGCTGAAAATTTGCACACACCTTATTTTTAATGCATCCAACATTAAAAAGTAAAACAAATCTGATTAAAATTGTAAACATTTCAAAATTCAATTCTAGTGCCCCTTAATAAGAACACACACTTCTTAGAACTGGAGTCATGAAACGATCAATATTTTTTAAACGAAAATACAAATTAAAAATTACATGGATAAGTAGTTGTTCTGTAATTTTAGCATAGTTATGTGGGAAGTTATGTCTCTGAAAAATCTTCGTGGTAATAAACAATAGACTAATTGTGTTTATATATATATATATATATATATATATATATATAATATTCTAATTTGTAATACAGCCAAGTAATACAGTGTGTCACGGATACGAAATTCTTAAGTCATTGTCTTGAAAATGTAGTTATAAGAACCTCTAGAAGTGCACTGCAAATATCACAAATTCATTCACATTTCTGAAAGAATTTAGAGAAAGATGTTTTAAAATAAAAAATGAAATTATTCTTATAGCTACTGTATATGGTATTTATTTATTTATTTATTTAGTTAGTTATTTATTATTTTGCTAATAATTGTAACATATAGTATAATATATTATATAGAAAAACTTTAGCTCGCCCCTGAAAGGGTAGAACTCGTGCTCAGGGGCGGATTCCTGAATTGAAATTAATAATTATCCAATACAATTTCTCTTATGTCTACTGTTCAATTATAGTATATAAATTTAAATTTACAATTTTTAAATTATTATAAAATCCATACGTAACTGTTTTAATTTAACACTAGAACTATTAGTATTTACAAGATTAGGATATTTAAATATAAATTTGTTATATATTCTTGGGCCTAAATTACTACTATGATTAAATATTGTAACAGTGTTGCATTTTGGTTCAAACAATCTTAAAGAATTCATACCTTTTGTTTCATAACTATGAGAATACAATTCAAAATTATTTCGATTTTTATGTATGAATTTTATTAATACAATATAATAAATTTATCTTACGTTAAGTACATTAAAGTCTATAAACAAATTTTGAGATGGAAAATCAATAGGTTTATGAAGACATATTTTAATTATTTTCTTCTGTAATAAATAAAATTGATTAAAATTGGATTTAAATGTGCTACCCCATCCTATAATTCCATACATAATTACCGATTGAAATAAAGTTAAATATATTGTTCGTAATAAACTTATTGACAAGTAATCCCTCAATAAAACAAAATAATATACTATTTTACGTAATTTATTACAAAGGTAATTAATGTGTTGGTTCCAATTTAAATGTTTATCGAATATTATGCCTAAATCTTAAATGCTACAATGTGAACACAAATTCTCAAACCTTAATTTCATCGATTTACTCTTGTAGATCTATTGCAGTTCGTACAAAAGATCCACGAGTAATTTGTCCAACGGGTCGCTTTCCTGCAACGTCTGATAAGGGCGCCGAAGCGAGCTGTCAGTGTTGAAAGTTGAAATTGAAATAGTCCTCAATAAATTCGTTTTAAAGAATCGGACACCACACAAATTGCTCTGTATTTTGAACAAGAGTCATGTGTTTGGAGGTGTAAATACGAATATTTCTAACGAAAAACTTGCTTCAGAGAACAGACTAGCTCATGAAGAGTGACATAGACTCTCTCATTACTCTGCACGAGATTACATTACGAAGTTTAAAAATCAATCCACTAACAAACACAATGAAATTTGACACATGTCCAAACATGACATAAATTATTGGTCCACTAATGCACTTTATTTACAATATCTCAGAAAGCTGTTGATGCTCCCGACCAGAACGCCAGACAATATATGATAAATTGGATACTTTAAAGCAGAAGGGTGCAAAGTGCCAAAATGAAACATTGGAGATAAGATAAAAAAATTTAGCTATAAGAATAATTATACACATATTTGTGTCATGTTTTTTTTTTTTTACTGATAGAAAACAGCAATAGTACAGTGTTTACTCATTAATAATAGTGGTATGTAAAGACATTATTTCTCCATATTTAATTATATAAGACATATTGTGAAGAGGGTTAAGTAATGGCTACAGTTGCAGTCGAATTGCGCAAAGTCCAATACCTATTTTTTCCTATTCTGGAGCAATTTTTACTCCAGATCTGCCTGTAGAACTGCCTATGCTCCTCATTTGGAAGATAAGGAGTCATTGCTAGTACATCCCCCTTCTTTTCTTCACTAATTTCCCTATTTTATGCTTTAACTTGTAACAATGCTGACAGCACATCTTTCATGTTTTTTTTTTCCTTTTTAAGCAATTTAATGGTATGTACTGCTTCATTATCATGGGACTGTTTCACAGAAACACTACCTGCTTTACTAACATCATATTGAATGCAACATGCCTTAGAAATATTCAAGTTCTTGATGGAAATTAGTTGATCAGCAACATCTTGCGTATGGCTCTAGCATTGAAACGGTTTGAAATGGTTTTACAACTTTAGAGTCTTGTACGATTTTAAGCAGGTCACTAGGAATGAAGGCTTTTGTCACGTTCTGTCGTTTTTCAATCAAAGCGAAACAGAATCGCATTGTAAGTAACTGTGGCCGCTGAGAAGGAAACGTTGTTCTATGTGCTCAAATAAACCAATGGCAACTAAAAAGAGACACATGAAAACCATTACACGATTTTTCTATTCAGCTGCACAGTTATCAGATTCTTCTTGTTTGTTATGTCCATATCCATCAGTTTTAGTACACACGAGGCAATCTCATTGGCACCTCTACTCGCGATGCTTTCATCCCACATACACATATAAGACTGCATTGTATCACATACACAAACTCCAAAGTTATAAGGTGAAAGCTGACATCTGTAAAACATTTCGCTGTGTGTAAGTTTGGGCACAAACATGACCTGTTGAAGATCCATTGCATTCTATGATGCAGCTCAATAGGACGCTTACCTTCTGAAACTACATGGTGCTGGCAACGTAACATCTAAATATCTCGCTTATGAAACACAAGTGGATGTAGCCTCTTTCATACATCATCCTCCTAGACACATTGCACTTTTCTGCATAATAATTTAGTTTTCTATGATTTTGGCATTTTGCACCTTTCTACTTTAAAGTATCCAATTGTTTGTTATTCAATTTATTCTAATTAAAGGAACATAAAACTTGCCCTTCATATTCAATGAGATCCATGATTTGATTTTTGCGATGTTAATCAATGAAGTAAATAACTCTGGTTTCAGGAAAGAACTACTGTATGAAAGGTAGCACAGAATGACTCATTTTTCTTGACAATCTTAAAGAAAGGTGCTTAAAAATCAGCTCACAGATAAACACAATGAAACTTGACATATATCCAAATGCTAGAAGTAAAAACGGCACCATTAAATGTGACATTGTGAACACAAAATACATATCACTACAATCCTGACATTCCACGTCTGGTGTTCCTTTTTTGTGCTCCCATTTCAGTTCGTAAAGTGTGTCCATGAAAAACTTGCCCACAAGCCCCGCTTCTTGACAACGTCTGATAAGTATGTTGATGCGATCTGCTATAAGAGTACCACGATAAAGGACGTAAGCGTAACTGGTAGTGTATATATTCTCATCCAAAGAGCAAAGTACTTTCTCTGAATTTTTAACGACACCCATGGTATTGGCTATGTAAATTTGCGCCTCTTCGACGCTGGTGATTGTTGCTATATCTCGAACTGTTAGCACACGATTAAGACAAGCGTTCGTGTCTGCACATTCCAGATACTTCATGTTGGATTTCACTTTCTTTAAACCGTCGTATTCCATTTGAGTGAGTGCGGTCATCGTAAGGGAAGGGTTCCCATACTTGAGAGCGGAACGTATCAATTGATCGAGATTAGAAATGTGACTTGTGGAACCTGGACTGACAAGAAACGAAACAAAGAAGCATTGGAACACCATGCTAATGACGAAAGAAAACATGACGAAGAGGAAGAAGAGAACTCTGACTCTGAGAGTTCTTGGAAGTTCTGGGACGGACACTCCCGTAATGACAGACCACACGTTAACCAGCGAGTACTGGAGCGTCCTGAAGGTATAGGACTCATTGTCTGAGGAAGTGCGCCAAATTATGGCACCTGTAAGAAAAAGAGCGACGATAATATTGGTCCAGACAGCAGGAGAGAACACAGACATAATTCTGTCCATTCTGATAACTGATGTTGGACATGGAACGTACCATTTTAAGCGATTGGACAAGAGAGGTACGCTGAATTGGATTCGTGTGTTTAATGGTGATTGATACATAGTCACTTCGTACCATGTGTCGGGTACAGGTGCTGAGTAATTAGCCATAATGTAATTAATACTTGCATTCATATTTGCTGCAAAGTGGTGCATATACCTACCGCCAATGGCGCTAGGGATATCCACATTTTCAAAATTTGTGTAATGGTGTATTTCTATGTCGATTGGACAACCATTCAGATCATGTGGAATTTTATAAGGGTAAACATTGACATATTCAACGTTATCCAAACTACATTGGCCTATAAGTTTTATATCATATGGGTCGGTACAGGTGACACGGTTATAAGGACGCCACGTGAATACGAAGAATCGTGTTAGTTTTCTCTTCACCAAAGCATTGTGTCTTTTCGGGTAGCTATATAATGCGAAGTAAGGCACTAGAACTACAACGTTGCTGATTTTTGGAAATTCCCAGAGAAGTTTAAAAGTAAGAAGGATGGAGTTCATGGTTGTAGTGCTTAAGTTGTTCAAAATAATAACGAACTGACTTTTAACGTTCCAAGATGCAGTGTAAATTAAGAGTTGTACAATTTCTATCAAATCTTGGAAGAATTCAACCTGATTCTCATGAGAATGCAAGAAAATTATGTAGCTTTCGTGCGGGACATAATGATGCTTAGGTATGAAGGACTTTGTTTTATGAATTTGAAGAGGCCATAACATTTCACCATGAACAGTCCTCAACATGGAGTCCTTGTCTTTTAGAACAGTTTCTTCGAGGGATTGTTCAGGTGAATGCAGATCTGTTGTGGGGAATAACACAACTAGAGAATGTCCTACAGTAAATAATTTGATAGCGATGTTCTGTAAGCACATAGCCGTGAGTTGCTCTTCATTGGGAGGATCTAAAAGTTCTCGTGGTACAGCAAACAACATTTGAATAACTGATAGCAGAAGGAAAGAAGTTTTGAATCCCATTCTTCAACACTTACAATACAATGTAACGATAGTGACACCTTAGTTTAATGTTAGTTCACTGTGAATAGAGGAAAGTAGCCTAAATCATACAACTATTAATACTGAGGAAAGTATTGCATGCAGGAACCATATTGAGAATTTTTCATGAAATACAAATAGAATTTGACACACGTTCAGTTTCCCGCCTTTCGCCGAAGATAACAGCTGTTTTAAATCGTGCTTAATATTATGTTGTGATTTCTCATATAAGATTTTGTTATTATTTCTTAAGCTTTTATTGAAACATTGAGTTAGTGTAATGTATGTCTTTTATTACACCTAACATATAAGATTGTTTGCATTATTTAAGCGATAAAAGTAGTCACTGTAACATCTTTTTTACGTTATAATCTGAATTGTTTGCTTTGAGTGTTAGTTTCCTACAGCGTACCTTTAAAAGGTTCCTCATATCGTACCATTACGATTATGGCAACGTGAACAATTAATATTAGGTAGTTGCATAATATTTTTAAATTTCAGAATAGATCATCGCCAAACGAGAATAGCCTACGGAAAGTGGGAACAAAGTGTTTTAGTTAAGGCTTTGGAGGAATTTAGATCTGGAGCTCAGAGATTGAATGAAGAATGAAATTCCGAAACAGAATTTCAAGCTACATTTTATGGGCAAGGTGAAAAGAGGTCTCAATCATCCTGCGTATGGATCCGTCAAGGGGAGGAATGCAGCTTTCCTACTGGAAATAGAAGAAGAATTGGTTTAACATATTCTGATGTTTGAAGAATATCTTATTGGACGTACTATAACAGACGTCAGGAAGCTTGTCTTTGATGTAGTTCTTATTTCGAAAATTACATGTATATTTTACAAATAGATATAATTTAAGCAACCTCTAGGTACGATTTAGGAAACTGGGCGCATAAATCGTACCGCTCACACGGTTTTAAATAATGCCTTTTGAAAACAATTGATAATTATAAGAACAATTATGGAAAAAATATATTTTGTGTCCTATGGTATTGTCTGAATGTCTCAGAATATATGCAATTAATGTTCCTTTCCATTTCGAAATAAATAAATACTGAAAAGTGGTACGATATAGGCAACCTTCCCCTAATGAACAAAACTGAAAGCTGAATCCCTTTACTGTAGCACACTATCTTGATAGCGCTGTTCAGATGAAAACACTTGTGTAGTTGGATATTATTAAATAAGTTGGAGTTTAGGAGCGATGTTCTGCAAAGACGTAGTCCTGAACTTCTGGATATAAGAAGTTTATAATTAAACGTAGACCTGAACTGCTTGACGAACGAATTTCCTAAAAGTCAGCGAATGGAGTATGTTCTCATTCCACTCTTCAACACACAATACACCAAATCTTGTGAAAGATTTTAATTGTTGATGTTACCTCAGATCAATTTTACATCACCACTGTTAATAAAATATATCCAACTCTAGTACATGTTTTGTACAACACTTTTTTGTTTTTTGTGTCTTGGAACCAGTGCAGATTACGATAGCTTAAATACTTTTGGAAAGGGAAGAAAGTTCTTCAGCACCAGTAAACTACAGTAATTATCAGAATGAAGAGACAAGCTGCAAATAACATTCGTCATCACGCATTCCAATATGTAAGGGATGAATTGATAGTGATACTTCAGTTCAGTTTTTGATATCACTGCGACTAATCATAGACTCCCAAAGTGAAGTTTTTGTATTGCAGATAATTTCTTGATGATTTTTCAAGTAAATACGAGTCTTCTGTGGTATAGGAACAACCAGAAATGGAGACTTAGTTACGTGTGTTCTGTAAGCACATAGCTATGAAATGCTGAACATTTCGTCGATAAATCCGCATCGAACAGAAAAAGACTTGTACCACTGGCAAAAGCCTGAACAGAGCTCTATATTGTATTCTTCAACACATATTTCATCATGCAACGTTTGAATTAATAGTGATATCTCACTTCAAATTAATATCACTGCGAATACCAAGCGATTTTCAGCGCGAAGATATTGTGTTATTGAGCACTTTTTGGATACGTTTGTTCAGATGACTCCGAATGTGTTGTGTTGTGAGACACAAGAGTATGACTCTAAGAGTTTGTCAACAATGTTTGTGCAAGCACGTAGACGTGGTTCACAAATCCACGTCAAACAGCGAAAACCACTTTTATAAATGAAATGAGTATGGAGAAGGCTTTGTATTCTCTTCTTGAAGAGATATTCCACCTTACAACGGTTTAGTTCAAATTCATATCACACAATGCAATCAACCACACTGAACATGAATTTCTTATATTGTAGAACACTTACGTGATGAGATTGTTCATGTTATGCCAGTTTATTGTGGATACCAGGGAACGTCCTGGAGCGAAGACTTCGTCAATAATGTTCTGCAGGCACATATAGCCGTGAGCCACTCTTCAAAGAGCCTATAAATCCGCGTCACACGGGGAAAGTTAGTTATGACTGACAGCTGGTGGAAATAAGCTCTGAATTCCGTTATTCAGCACATATTCCACCACACAGCAGTAGATCTGACACTGATATGGCTGGCGCCAGCGTTTTTGGCGTGTCCTAGTTATATAGTACCCAGATTGTGAGCATGTTACTAGTGCAGCTGAGAATGGTACAAATTCCTATACACGTACTTAACGTTCCCATTACTTATTCCACACGCCAAAAACGGTGACGCGGACTTTACCTTCAGTTTAACTTCAGATCTTTGCGGTTGGTTACTCGTGGACTAGCAAGTGGAGTTCGCCCCAGCGTCACTGATGTTGCGTGATCGTGGTGAACTGTGGAAATTAGTACCATCGCATCTCATTTAGTTTTCGGGACTTTTATTTTGTTTCATATCTCGTATTGTTTTTGACCTCATTTAAGCTAGAACGTGGAAAACAGAATCGCACATATTTTAGGTGTAATAAACTTAAATGCGTGCGATTTGATCATTTGTTCTCATTCTGTCTGAGCTTTATATATCGCTGCATACGCAATGTATTTATTTTTATAGTACGTTCTTGTAGCGAATTTAGTACTCTAGTATGATATCGTTGCATCTTTGGTATGTGCATTACTTCATCAATTTTTACTGGATTTAATGTAGTTCGCAGTACCAATATGATAAATATTTCATTCATATTTAATTAATTAGCCTTCCATATATTAAACTGTTGCGTGTTGTGACATCACTCGACTGGCCTTCGGCCTCTTTAAACTTTTATTTTTCTTTGGCACGTAAGTTCAAAGTTGGTTCAAATCCAGTCTTTCTTCGTTTCACTGATGTAGCCGCGGATTGAATCTGTAATTCAAATAAATTACAACATTAGTTGTTTAAAAATCTTAAAAATATTCGCAATTCATTTATGATTCCCTTTTGCTGTCGAGACCTTCGGTCCATGGAGTCATGACGCTAAAGTATTGGTATCTCAAATCGGCCAAATTTTGATCTCCATTACTGGTGATCGTCGTTGCACTACTTACTTGCGTCAACGTTTAAGTATTGCAATTCAACGCGGAAATGCAATGAGCGTTTTGGGTACCCTTCCCGAGTCCAGCCCTTTGGATGAACTCTTTTTCTTGTAAAATTTATTTGGTATAGATAGATATTTTTAGAAGTAATTTATTTTTTCATTACAAGATAATATTTTATACAAACAAATTATATTATAGTAATTTACATGATATATATATATATATATATCAATTTTATTATTCCCTAGGAATATATCGAGAGGTTTTCTCGTATAGAATATAAAATTTTTTAGTTAGTTATTTAAAAAATAAATAAAATGAAAATATTCTCAATCTCCCAAAAGTACAATAAAGTATAATATTTAAAATAATTACAACATATTAAAAAAATCTATAATAATTATAACGAAAAATTGATTCTCTTGCCATAACTATTAATACAAGAATTCATAACGACGTTGTATCAAGTACTAGGTTATTTAGTGTCGATGGGATTGGTGATAGCGAGATGGTATTTGGCGAGGTGATGTCAAGAATTCGCCATAGATTACGGGACATTCACTTTACGGTTGGGGAAAACCTTGGAAAAATTCAACCAGGTAATCAACCCAAGCGGGAATTGAACCCACGCCCGAGCACAACTCAGAATCGGAAGCAAGCTCCTTAGTGCACTGAGCTACGCATGTGACTAAACTTGCAGGATGTTTCGAGCCCATTGTTTAAGAAATTATTGGCGTGTTTCTCGGCACACAAGAATTGATCCTCTTCAACAAATCCGTATTCAATGTAATATATTCAGTATTCCTTGTAGGGGTAAAGTCGAGTCATTTAATTTAATTTACTTAATATGTTCAGTCGATCGGTTTGGAAGTAAATCCCGAAAAGACAAAGTATATGATTATGTCTCGTGACCAGAATATTGTATGAAATGGAAATATAAAAATTGGAGATTTATCCTTCGAAGGGGTGGAAAAATTCAAATATCTTGGAGCAACAGTAACAAATATAAATGACACTCGGGAGGAAATTAAACGCAGAATAAATATGGGAAATGCGTGTTATTATTCGGTTGAGAAGCTTTTATCATCTAGTCTGCTGTCAAAAAATCTGAAAGAATATATAAAACAGTTATATTACCGGTTGTTCTGTATGGTTGTGAAACTTGGACTCTCACTCTGAGAGAGGAACATAGGTTAAGGGTGTTTGAGAATAAGGTGGTTAGGAAAATATTTGGGGCTAAGCGGGATGAAGTTACAGGAGAATGGAGAAAGTTACACAACGCAGAACTGCACGCATTTTATTCTTCACCTGACATAATTACGCATATTAAATCCAGACGTTTGAGATGGGCAGGGCATGTAGCACGTATGGGCGAATCCAGAAATGCATATAGAGTGTTAGTTGGAAGGCCGGAGGGAAAAAGACCTTTGGGGAGGCCGAGACGTAGATGGCAGGATAATATTAAAATGGATTTGAGGGAGGTGGGATATGATGATAGAGACTGGATTAATCTTGCACAGGATACGGACCGATGGCGGGCTTATATGAGGGCGGCAATGAACCTTCGGGTTCCTTAAAAGCCATTTGTAAGTAAGTAAGTAATATGTTCAGTATTGTTTAATGCAGGGATATCAAAGCGCCCGCACTGCTTGCTTTCAAGAATCCGCACAACATTTCCTTAAGAGCGATGATTGTACTTTATCTTGCTATACCTGGTCAGGTTTATCTTGTCTTAGTAGCAATAAAACCAAGTCCCTTCAAATGAGGATGGAGATTATAGGAGGGTTGTAAATTTTCAGGATTCCTTTCAAAACCTTGTTATTGTACAGGCGACCGGAATTCAAATTCTTCAAAGACAAGCTCAGACACAGTACGAAGAGAGATATTTTGTAATTTTATTTTGCGCTATAGGATGTATCAACTGGTCCCTACCGCCACTGGATGGATGGATGGCATCGCTCCATTCCCCCGTCGCCATAACAACACAGACGAAGTAAGACATATCTCCTTTCTCTCTCTCTTCACAGTGAGACAAGATACATCACACAGACTCTAAAACGTGAACCTTGTTGGATTTATATTACTTGTAGTATGACATATTATGTAATATAGGCGCTTTGACATCCCTGGTTTAATGTACTGTATGTAATAGTTTTTAATATATTTATTTGATTTGTATTTTAATACGAATCTAAGTTAAAAACATGCATGTATAATATGAGGAATAAACTAGGTTTTACCTAAAATACTAGGTCTATAGTGACGATCATGTAAGAGTAGTTCCTAAAAGGTTAATTTGGCCGTCTCTTCTGCGTTGCCAGCAAATATCAGTTATGAGCAAAGAGGGTAAAGTCATAATGCCATATACTAAAATAATAATAATAATAATAATAATAATAATAATAATAATAATACTTACTTACTGGCTTTTAAGGAACCCGGAGGTTCATTGCCGCCTTCACATAAGCCCGCCATTGGTCCCTATCCTGAGCAAGATTAATCCAGTCTCTACCATCATATCCTACCTCCCTCAAATCCATTTTAATATTATCTTCCCATCTACGTCTCGGCCTCCCTAAAGGTCTTTTTCCCTCCGGCCTCCCAACTAACACTCTATATGCATTTCTGGATTCGCCCATACGTGCTACATGTCCTGCCCATCTCAAACGTCTGGATTTTATGTTCCTAATTATGTCAGGTGAAGAATACAATGCGTGCAGTTCTGTGTTGTGTAACTTTCTCCATTCTCCTGTAACTTCATCCCTCTTAACCCCAAATAATAATAAAAAAAAAGGTAAATGTATCCCCGTAACATGCCATGAAGGCACTTGGGGGGCATGGAGGTAGAGCCCCACGCTTTCCATGGCCTCGGCACTAGAATGAGGTGGTGTGGTCGGCACCACTCTCTGACCGCCTTTTACCCCCGGTACTCAATTTTATAGAAGGCTGAGTGAACCTTGGGGCCGTTCTGAAAGTTTGGCAACGAGAAAAAAACCTGTCACCACCAGGGATCGAACCCCGGACCTTCCAGTCCGTAGCCAGCTGCTGTACCAACTGAGCTACCCGGCCGCCCCCGTAATAATAATAATAATAATAATAATAATAATAATAATAATTATTATTATTATTATTATTAATTATTTGTTAATAACTATTAATAATATATATCATTATTATTATTATTATTATTATTATTATTATTATTATTATTATTATTATTATTATTATTATTATTACAATATTAATAATAACAATGTCTTGCTTATTTACTTATTTAGCACATCTCACCTTTATGTTGGGAAGTGTTTTCTAAATGGTTCAGTAATTTGTGAAAGAGTATTCTATATTTTCGTCCTGGACCTCTAGCACATAATGTTGGTAATTAGTAGTAGATCAGTATGATCTAATATTAAATTGTACTTTGTCTGACAACATGATATTCATTGGTTTGACTAAACAGTATACGATTCACGAGACCTGAGCTAAAAATGTATTTTGTTTGATCACGTGAAATGATTAATACGAATTTCGAAAACATAATACCATTTTAAAGTTTATACCCTACTAAATAATGTTAAGTATGTATTTTAAGTGAAAGTATATACTCTTAAGTCGCCACCATGCTATTTAGTCTCTTAAAGATTCTAATAAAAATCTGTCCATTAGCCACATGCGTATTATTTTGATACTAAGTAGGTGTATAAGTTACACATATCATATTTAATTACACTTATCTTCATATAATGTTGAATTGAAATCACAACGCAACACAACTGAATTATGTATTGCTATTAATATTAATACAGGTATTACTAATTAATTATGAATTACGTTCAAATTTCACAAGACTAGTTTTCCATTTCATCAGTTTCCTTTACGTTCTTTCTTTACCTTAGTTTAGCCTCTCCCTTTTAGGTTTATTTATACGACCCACGCCACACGGGCCTTACAGGGCCGCGATCTGTCGGGAGAGGAATTAATCTATTGGATCACATACCTACTTTTTTGACCACACAAGGACATGGAGGGCCTCCCCGGATGAGGGATCAGTTCAATGCCAGGGCCACCTCCGATACAAAACAAACATTTAAGACATTACACAGCATTCACTCACACATATGAAAGGATTAAGGGAAGGATAGCCGTCCATGGCCGGACTTTCAAGAGGTACAATCCCGGCATTTGCCTGGAAATAACTAAGTAAACAATGTAAAACCTCAGTTAGGATTGTCGGCCCCTGGGATCGAATCCCGGACCTCCCGAATGCAAGACCAGCCCTCTACCACGCCGCTAGCCTGCTCGGTAGTTTCCTTTACTGAAAATCAAAATTATTGCTGCCAACATAACAGTTATAAAATAACTGTCAGTTGTCGTATTTGTGAGTACTCGAAATACCAAACAAAGTTGGTAAAATAAAATGCAACCCGATATCTAAATATCACTATAATCCAGTAGCACTTGTAGTAAAAGGGAAAAATGGTTAAGTTTCACCCAAGTAAGCTGATTCGGACTATGCTAATGATTAATACATATCGTGATTACATTTCATTAAACCTTCATAATTCGCTGTTCATTATGAAACATATTAATCACATTACTCAGTAACTTTATCACCAGCTTCTTATGAATTCACTTCACACTAGAAAGTAAAATATCTGTCACTAGAATGTAATATTTTCAAAAAATTGTCACAGTTGATGCATACCTGGTAATCGCACATACGAAATTCGAGACATTTGCAGGTAAATGATTCCCTTGCCACAGCTGTCATGATGAAGGTATAACTGAAGGTGCACTTTTCATAGACAATGAAGAAAGACGTCTATACATTTCTATTTAACTATACTGAGTCCATGCGCACCAGATATTAAGTTTCTACTGTCCGGAATGGAAGTAGATACATTTGCTTAATGACGTATTCGCTTTGAGCTATCTTATTAGGCCTATATACTGCTTGTCCATCATGCAATAGCATTGCCAACCGTAGTTCATGTTGAGGAACCGGATAAAACGCAATACTGTCATCATCCAAGAGCGTTCATTAGCCTCAAGTGCCTTTCAAACACGCCACAAAGGTGACTTCCCATATTAATAAGTATTTAATGAATTTCAATCTTAAGGCATATAAACTTGCAAATGTTTATTTGCTATTTAATAACAATATATGAACGTTTTCGCCGTTTAGGGCATCTTCAGATATAACAAAACATATTATCTGGACCTATGATAACATATTATGCAAATAACAAGGAAAATAGAGAACAATATATGTGGTACATGAAATTCATGAGCTTTATGTAGATATAACATGAAACAGGATGAATATTGAGATAATCTTTGAATTTGAACTTAGACTGGACGAATATTTTATTTTATACATATAGCTCATGTTACAATTAATATACAATGTTTAAAATTTGTCAATGATGTTAATTTTAAATTTAAAATGATGATAATAAAATATTTAAAGTAATCATGGCTGAAAGTTGTCGTAAGTTACAAGATAGTATGTATGCGTAGTTAATGTTTTTGTGTTATGTAATTATTTCGCTTAGAGAGGCCGTTGGCATTTAAATGAATGTTGTTTGACGCTGATGACTACTTTACAATTGATATACAGTGATTTAATTAGTCAATGTTAAAATTTAATTTTATAATGAAGATAATAAAATATTTAGAGTAATCATGGCTGGGAATTGTCGTAAGTTCAAGATAGTTTTCGTAGTTGATATTGTGTGTTTTGTAATTGGTTCACTTAGAGGTCATTGACTTTGAAATGGCTACTCTGATGTGATGACATCCTATTACGTGTTCTCAGGTTTATTGAAGTATAAATGAAGAAGTTCTATAAATTTTTGTGTACTGGTGTTGATGTGTTGGAGGTTTTAAGAGAGTTTTAAGAGAGTTCTCTTAAAACCTCCAACACATCAACACCAGTACACACAAATTTATAGAACTTCTTCATTTATACTTCAATAAACCTGAGAACACGTAATAGGATGTCATCACATCAGAGTAGCCATTTCAAAGTCAATGACCTCTAAGTGAACCAATTACAAAACACACAATATCAACTACGAAAACTATCTTGAACTTACGACAATTCCCAGCCATGATTACTCTAAATATTTTATTATCTTCATTATAAAATTAAATTTTAACATTGACTAATTAAATCACTGTATATCAATTGTAAAGTAGTCATCAGCGTCAAACAACATTCATTTAAATGCCAACGGCCTCTCTAAGCGAAATAATTACATAACACAAAAACATTAACTACGCATACTATCTTGTAACTTACGACAACTTTCAGCCATGATTACTTTAAATATTTTATTATCATCATTTTAAATTTAAAATTAACATCATTGACAAATTTTAAACATTGTATATTAATTGTAACATGAGCTATATGTATAAAATAAAATATTCGTCCAGTCTAAGTTCAAATTCAAAGATTATCTCAATATTCATCCTGTTTCATGTTATATCTACATAAAGCTCATGAATTTCATGTACCACATATATTGTTCTCTATTTTCCTTGTTATTTGCATAATATGTTATCATAGGTCCAGATAATATGTTTTGTTATATCTGAAGATGCCCTAAACGGCGAAAACGTTCATATATTGTTATTAAATAGCAAATAAACATTTGCAAGTTTATATGCCTTAAGATTGAAATTCATTAAATACTTATTAATAATTTACCAGGCATATTGATATATTAAAATGAATTGTAAATGACTTCCCATAGGTTACAGTAAAACAGTGATGATGAAGGCTGGTCCAGAATAAACCGGGAACGGAAACGACAACGAGAACGGACAAATTGTTGAAGTACATATTTCAATATCAGCATTCACAACTAAAGGCTGGTTCACAATAAACCGGAAACGAGAATCGGAACGAAAATGAAAACAGTAAAATTGTTAAAATGTGTACATTTAAATGTCAGCATTCACAATTGACGAAAAGCCTGCCGGAGCCCGGGATCGGGAACGGAGATTTGGCCAAGTTTCAACTTTGGCGTTCACGTTTCCGATCACAGCCCACTATATTCATTCTATTGCCATCTAAAAGCTATTTTGTCGTCGTATATTTTGTAGCATATTCACAGAAATGTTGTAATTAAAATGTGGTTTTAATTTTAACAGACTAAATTGCTATAAATTAATACCATTCTTTGTTGCAGTGCGTAATTATAGATATTTTGAGATGTTGTCGTCGTAATTTGTGCATGTTTAACATAAGGCCGCCATATAGAATGAAAATGAGTTTTTTTTCCTTCAAACCGCTCTCTGTACGCTAAATCACAGAAATGAAATAAGGTGTAATTACGAAATTTACGCAAGAAATACTGAAGTTATTATTTTCTTTAATTGGCTAATACCGTAAAATAAATGGATCATCTAATAAACCTGAGATATGTTACGGGAAATATAGCTTTATAAATGTTCGGTATATCAAAGGCTTGAACGACAGATATGTATGTCCATTTCTAATAAAAATTGAGATGCGATAACAAACTGAAAGTATGAGGCTAAATCTTCATTCTGCACAAATATTGAATTATATTGCATGGAGCATTATTAATATAAAAATTATATTTCACTGCAATATTTCTGTAAGATGTAGGCAATAGGAGATACTATTTTCAAGGTTTCCAGAAAGTCAGAGAAAGTTCACAGACCATATTTGTGCTCTAGGTCATCGATATCCTTCTAAGAAAAAAAAAAAATCTATGGTACGTACAAAATATTTTTCTTTGGAAATATAATATACATATGTTCATTTATACGGCCGAAGCGTAATTTTCAATTATGACCTTTTTTACGAATGTAGCATATAAATTTACAACATGGTTTTAAATACAAATACAATTTTGTTTCAAACGCCTATTTTATTTCTCAGTGGAAAATAATCTAAAAGTCTCTCCTCTGAATGAATGTAATAGTCACTATATTCGCATTGCGGTAAATATATCCAATACATCCTCTGCAAATTGTAACATTATTGAGAGTTTGTTCTTTTACAAAAGCGCTGTGGAATTTCAGAAAAAAAAAAAAACACACGTGTTATGGAACATATAGCTTTATAAATGTTTGGTATATCAATGGCTTGGAGAAGAGGTATTGTATGTCTATGTTTAATCAGAATTGCCATGCGTTGTTATACTGATAGTATGAGACTAAATCTTCATTCTGCACAGAATATTGAATTGTATTGCATGGAGGTTTATTAATATAACAAATAAATTTGCTCCACTATTTCTGTAAGATATATTCATCAGGAGGCACTATTTTCAAGTTTTCCATAATAGTTAGAGACAGTGCACAGACAATATTTGTGCTCTAGGCCATCGATATCCTTCCAAGGTAAATAAATATCTATAGTACGTACAAAATATTTTTCTATCAGAATGTAGTATACATATGTTAATTTATACGGGCGAGCCCTAATTTTCAATTATTACCTCTTTTACGAATGTAGCATTTATATTTACAACATGGCTTTAAATACAAATACATTTTTGTTTCAAACGCCTATTTTATTTTTCAGTGGAAAATAAACTATAATTCTCTCCTCTGCGTGAAATTAATAGTCACTATATCCGCATTGCGGTAAATGTATCCAATACATTCTCTGCAAATTCTAACATTATTGAGAGTTTGTTTTTGTACAAAAGCGCTGTGGAATTTCCGACAACACACGTACACGGCTTGTTCTTATTCAGTCGATAATATGAAATAAAAATATGGACCTAGTTCTGGATAATTTGTAAACTAGAAAATAAAAGTTGAGGAAATTAACATAAAATAACCTCAATAAATGCTGATGCCATCGCAGGAAATTCCACCGTGCTCGAAGGACACGCAATGGCAGTCACGGCTGTGATGCGCTCGGCATCGCCGCAGTGATATTAAATTAACGCGCAGCTTGGGATTAGTTCTATGTTGTGTACTGTGTGCTCAGTTGTGTTCTTCAGAAGTTGTTGAAGCTGCTACGTATTGAAGTTATTTTAATATTAAGAACAGATCACTTTTGTAGACGTGCGAAATATCTATGCCAAAATACTTGCTCCAGAAGGCACTTCTATTGCGTGATATCTTCTGAATATTCCTTTGTAGTTTTCTAAAGTACGTTTAAGTACTCCACTTTCGAAATTATTGATGAACTACAGTGAAGTGATATTAAACAAACTTTACATACAATAAAGTGTGTTGAAGAATGTGTAAATAAATGGATTTTCTTGCATCCTGTTATACAAGTGGATAGAATATGCAACTCGGACTTAAGGATTCTTCCTAAGACTAGAAGTTCATAATTACTTGCAGCACAATGTGACTTGTTGAACAGTTCAATTCTGAACTCTGAGTTCACCGTCAAACTCGTTACACTACAATATTCTTTTGTGTGTTTACATTGAATGAACACTCTTCTCAAGGAAGTATTCTACAGTGCGATGCCACAACTTTGAATCTTGTTGTTGAACTTAGTGATCTAAAATAAATTTGACATACCGATATAAATTTGACTGTTACTTGGTGAAGTTGCATACTGAAGGATGGCATTCATAGCTAGCATTTTATTGCTGTCAACAATCCAAGTGGTTTTCATTGTACCACGAAGAATTCTAGAGAATTCCTACGATGAGTATCTCACTGCTATGTGTTTACAGAGGATCGCTGTTAAACTCTTCGCTGCAGAACGCACTTTGGTTTTGTCATATCCTTCAACAGACATACTTTTACCAGAACTTACTTCTCAAGAAAGTGTCCTACAGTACGTAGACTCCACATTGAATATCCTCCAGGAAGAAATGTTGTGGCCTCTTCAGGTTTATCGGATGAATTCATCCGTCAAGGACACACATTATTTCTTAAATGGATTTTACGTGATTTTCGTTGATTTTACACATGGCGTAGAAAACGTTTACCGTAGTTTCTATAGTCAGTATCTTGTCATACTTTCCAGTAATTCTTGGAGCGTGAGAAGAACTTTAGTCGTTCTTGTCAGAGGTTTCGACTCGGAAATTATGCCAACTGCCCGTTACATAAGCAGTAGTATGTGGAAAAGACTTGGATTATCTAACATTATCTTCCTCATCCCCCACTATTCTTCGTCTAATGTATCTAGAGCTCAGTATTTATTGAATAGCAATAACCTCGACGTTTTTACATGGTTTCCTCACAGTACGGACTGTTACAATCCAGATGATATTCAACTCATTGGTCAGTGTAGCTTGAGTAATAATACATTTTCAGAGAATGTTGAAGTTTTACGCAATAATGTTCCGGAAGACCTAAATGGTTGTCCAATTATTGTCAGGATAAAAAAGGGCGACTTGACTGATGTAAAGATCGATAAATATATAGGTATTCTTTACCAGGGTTTTCTCGCACAGTTAATGAATGCTACTCTTGAATTCATTCCAATAGATGACACAAGTGAAGACCGTCCACCAACGGACATTTATGGAAGTCTTAACATGTTCATCGAGGAACTGACGCCAGTCTTTGATCCTAGAGTTCCAATCATATCATGCGATATGAGATGGTACATTCCTTGTCCAAAATCTCTCCCCAGAACAGACAGAATTCTGGATGTGTTCTCTCTTGGCGTCTGGGTCAGTATGATTGGAGTGGTTTTTCTTTCGGCGGTCGTAATGTGGCGCTCTGCTATTGCACATCTTGTCTCTATCCACGAATCTCACACGTACAGAACTCTGTCGTCCTCTCTGATAAACGTGTTGTCTGTTACCATGAGTGTATCTGTTCCGACACTTCCAAAGACTCCCTGTCTCAGAGCTTTTTTCTTGCTTTTTGTTGTATTCTCTTTGATTTTGAGTACAGTTTTTCAGTGTTTCTTCGTTTCATTTTTAGTGAGCCCAGGACTCTCAGATCATATCTCTACATTTGATCAACTCTTACGCTCTGGTTTGAAAATAGGAGTTCCTCCTGAGCTAACCAATCTCCTGGAGATTGTATACAAAGATGTGGACTTCAAAGTATTCAGCTCGAATGGATCAGTGTGCTGGGATAGAGACGATTGTCTGGGGCGCCTGTTGACATTGGAAGATGTAGCAACGATCACTAGCGCCAAGGATGTTCAGATTTACATGGCCAGAAGAATGGGTATCATTCAACATGCAGACGAATTTCTGTGTTCTTTGGATGAGAAAATATTTAGTTCCAGTTATATGTTTCTTCTCCGTAGAAACAGCCCAATTGCGGATCGGTTTAATACTGTCGCCGTACGTTGCCTAGAAGCAGGACTTATAGACAAGCATTATGAGAAGATTCTAAAGGCATTGAAGTCGATGAATGAATATAAACCAGCGGCTTTCGGATGTGAGAATTGTAGCGATATGTACTTCGTATTCACCTTGTCACATTTAAGAGTGCCATTTTTGTTTCTGATATTTGGAAACTTGTTGAGTTTCAGTGTGTTTCTTGGTGAAGTGATTTGCAATGGCCTTAAATTAATTGCATTCAGAAGGAGGAATGACCATGCACTGCCCTTTACACTGTAATTTTTTCACGCAAAAAATTGGTTCTCTTACATTGCACATCTACTTGGTCTTAATTGGTGTCGTCTTAATTACCAAGTTTCTCAATTTTTATGGGTCATGCATGTTCCGGTACGTTTTTATGTCCCACTGCACATAGAAAGTTTTTAATCAAATAGTTTCTACTCTTTTATAATGTAGGCATCCACTTATATTACGGAATCGACATCTGTTAGAGTAAGTAAAATTTAGCTGAAGTGCTTGACTACTTTCAATTTGGTTCCATCAAAGCTAGTCTATGTTTCACTTGATAGGGGAAGATAGATATAATTATTCGTGGTTCATCATACCGATTTCTTTACATGGATCCTCCCCATCATTCACTACTAGCTCATTTGACTGCAGTGGCCGGTTATGAACCTGCGATCTGTGGCACGATATGCGCCTCAAACCGCTCGACTAACGAATCCAACACGATTTTACTCGACAATGTCCAACACTCTAACCCACACAGACTTCTAAAATTTCATTACATTTTAAGACAATATCTTTCCGCGTATGTTCCATTATTTTGTACTTTCTGTACATGTGTCTCTTTCTATGCTAGAATTTATTATGCATGAAAATTATGATCGTATTCACTGAAATTTTACAATTAAAATGTAGTATTAATTTTAACAGTATAAATAGCTATAAATTAATACCATTCTCTGGTGCAGTGCGTAATGAAAGACATTTTGAGATTTTGTCGTCGTATTTTGTGCATGTTTAACTGAATTGCGTCATTTAGACTGAAAATGACTTTTTTTCCTTCAAACCGCTTTTTGTACGCTAAATCACAGAAATGAAATAAGGTGTAGTTACGAAATTTACGCATCAAATACTGAAGTTATGATTTCTTTTAATTGGCTAATCACCTAATCAACATGAGGTATGTTATGGAACATATAGCTTTGTAAATGTAAGGTATATCAATGGCTTGGAGAACAGATGTTGTATGTCTATGTTTAATCAGAATTGACATGCGTTGTTATACTGATGGTATGAGTCTAAATCTTCATTCTGCACAGAATATTGAATTGTATTGCATGGAGGATTATTAATATAACAAATAAATTTGCTCCGTTATTTCTGTAAGATATATTCAACAGGAGGCACTATTTTCAAGTTTTCCATAAAAGTTAGAGAGAGTGCACAGACAATATTTGTGCTCTAGGACATCGATATCCTTGCAAGGTAAATAAATATCTATAGTACGTACAAAATATTTTTCTTTCAAAATTTAGTATACCTATGTTAATTTATACTGCTGAGCCGTAATTTTTAATTATTACCACTTTTACGAATGTAGCATATATATTTACAACATGGCTTTAAATACAAATACAATTTTGTTTCAAACGCCTATTTTATTTCTCAGTGGAAAGTAATCTAAAATTCTCTCCTCTGCATGAATTTATTAGTCACTATATCCGCATTGGGGTAAATATATCCAATACATTCTCTGCAAATTGTAACATTATTGAGAGATTGTTTTTGTATAAAAGCGCTGTGGAATTTCACAAAAACACACGTACACGGCTTGTTCACTTTCAGTCGATAATATGAAATAAAAATATGCACCTATTTCTGGTTAATTTGAAAACTAGAAAATAAAATTTGAGGAAATTAACATGAAATAACCCAAATAAATGCTCATGCAATCGCAGGAACTTCCACCGTGCTCGAAGCACACGCAATGGCAGTCACGGGCTGCGATGTGCTCGGCATCGCCGCAGTGATATTAAATTAACGCGCAGCTTGGGATTAATTTTATGTTGTGTACTGTGTGCTCGGTTGTGTTCTTCAGAAATTTTTGAAGCAACTAGTTATTCAAGTAATTTTAATATAAAGAACAGCTCACTTTTGTAGACTTGCGAAATATCTATGCCAAAATACTTGCTCCAGAAGGCTCTTCTATTGCATGATATTGTCCTAACATCCCTTTATAGTCTTCTAAATTATGTTTAAGTACTCCAGGTTCAAATTATTGATGAACTACAGTGAAGTGGAATTAAACAAACTTTACATACTGTGAAGTGTGCTGAAGAATGTGTTCATAAAAATGGCTTTTCTTGCATCCTGTTATACAAGTGCTTACAATATGCAACACGAACTACAGGATTTTTCCCAAGACTAGAAGTTCATAATTACTGCTTGCACAATATGACTTGTTGAACATTTCAATTCTGAACTCGATATACTAGGACGCTCTTTTGTTATGATTTCATTGACATGAACACTTTTCTCAAGGAAGTATTCTACAGTGCGATGACACAACTTTGAAATTCGTTGTTGAACTTAGTGATCTAAAATAAATTTGACATACCGATATAAATTTGACTGTTGCTTGGTGAAGTTGCATACTGAAGGATGGCATTCATAGCTAGCATTTTATTGCTGTCAACAATCCAAGTGGTTTTCACTGTACCACGAAGAATTCCAGAGAATTCCTACGATGAGTATCTCACCGCTATGTGTTTACAGAGGATCGCTGTTAAACTCTTCGCTGCAGAACGCACTTTGGTTTTGTCATATCCTTCAACAGACATCCTTTTACCAGAACTGACTTCTCAAGAAAGTGTTCTACAGTACATGGACTCCACATTGAATATCCTGCAGGAAGAAATGTTTTGGCCTTTTCAGGTGTATCGGATGAATTCATCCGTCAAGGACACACGTTATTTCTTCAATGGATTTTACGTGATTTTCGTTGATTTTACACCTGGCGTAGAAAACGTTTACAGTAGTTTTTATAGTCAATATCAAGTCATAGTTTCCAGTCAATCTTGGAGCTTGAGTGAGAACTTTAGTCGTTCTTGTCAGAGATTTCGACTCGGAAATTATGCCAACTGCCCGCTCCATATGCAGTAGTATGTGGAAAACACTTGGATTATCCAACATCATCTTCCTCTTTCCCCACTATTCTCTATCCAGTGTATCTAGAGCTCAGTATTTATTGAATACCTATAACCTCGATGTTTTTACATGGTTTCCTCACAGTACGGAATGTTACAATCCAGATGATATTCAACTCATTGGTCAGTGTAGCTTGAGTAACAATACATTTTCAGAGAATATTGAAGTTTTACGCAACAATATTCCGCAAGACATCAGTGGTTGTCCAATTATTGTCAGGATAAAAAAGGGCGACTTGAGGGATGTGAAGATCGATAAATATATTGGTATTCTTTACCAGCGTTTTCTCGCAAAGTTAATGAATACTACTCTTGAATTCATTCCAATAGATGACACAAGTGAAGACCGTCCACCAACGGACATTTATGGAAGTCTTGACATATTCAATAAGGAAATGACGCCAGTCTTTGATCCTACAGTTCCAATCGTATCATGCGATATGAAATGGTACATTCCTTGTCCAAAATCTTTCCCCAGAACTGATAGAATCATGGACGTATTCTCTCTTGGCGTCTGGGTCAGTACGATTGGAGTGGTTTTTCTTTCGGCGGTCGTAATGTGGCGCTCTGCCATTGCACATCTTGTCTCTATCCACGAATCCCACACGTACAGAACTCTGTCGTCCTCTCTGGTAAACGTGTTGTCTGTTACCATGAGTGTATCTGTTCCGACACTTCCTAAGACTCCCTGTCTCAGAGCCTTCTTCTTGCTTTTAGTTGTATTCTCTTTGATTTTGAGTACAGTGTTTCTTCGTCTCATTTCTAGTGAGTCCAGGACTCTCAAATCATATCTCCACATTTGACCAACTCTTACGTTCTGGTTTGAAAATAGGAGTTCCTCCTGAGCTAACCAATCTCCTGGGGATTTTATAAAATGATGTGGACTTCAAAGTATTCAGCTCGAATGGATCAGTGTGCTCGGATAGAGACGATTGTCTGCGGCGCTTGTTGACAGTGGAGGATGTAGCAACGATCACTAGCGCCAAGGATGCTCAGATTTACATGGCCAGAAGAATGGGTATCATTCAACATGCAGACGGATTTCTGTGTTCTTTGGATGAGAAAATATTTAGTACCAGTTATATGTTTCTTCTCCGTAGAAACAGCCCAATTACGGATAGGTTTAACACTGTTGCCATACGATGCCTGGAAGCAGGACTTATAGACAAGCATTATGAGAAGATTCTAAAGACATTGAAGTCGACGCATGAAGATAAACCAGCGGCTTTCGGATGTGAGAATTTTAGCAACATTGTCCGTATTCACCTTGTCACACTTAAGACTGCCATTTTTGTTTCTGATATTTGGGAACTTGTTGAGTTTCGTTGTGTTTCTTGGTGAAGTGTTTTTCAATGGCCTTAAATTAATTGCATCTAGAAGGAGGAATGACCGTGCACTGCCCTTTACACTGTAATTTTTTCACGCAAAAAATTGGTTCTTTTTTATTGCACATCTACTTGGTCTTAACTGATATCGTCTTAATTACCAAGTATCTCAATTTTTATGGGTCATGCATGTACCGGTACGTTTTTATGTCCCACTGCACATAAAAAGTTTTTAATCAAAATGTTTCTACTCTTTTATAACGTAGGCATCCATTTATATTACGGAATCAACATCTGTTAGGATAAGTACAATTTAGCTGAAGGTCTTGACTACTTTCAATTTGATACCAGCAAAGCTAATCTATGTTTCACTTGATAGAGGTAGATAGATATAATTATTCCTGGTTCATCATACCGATTTCTTTACATGGGTCCTCCCCATCATTCATTACTAGCTCATTTGACTGCAGTGGCCGGTTATGAACCTGCGATCTATGGCACTTTATGCACCTCAAATCGCTCGGCTAAGGAATCCAAGACGATTATACCCGATTATGTACGTATATGAACTCCTGGTTGAAAGTTTAAAATTTATACGCAATACTAGTGTAAGTCTACTGCGTTTAAATGTTAAAATAACATCCATCTATGATATTTTAAATCGATCCCTTTTTCTTTCCCCAGATGGATCCGATTACAGTATTTTCTTTTAAGCTTACCTTCTGCATATTTCACTTGTTTATGCTGCTCGCTTTTTATGAATTCTATTATTGAATTTTGAAGATTCGTCTCTTCTCTAGTCTAAAAATATGATATATAGCGCAAAACAATGAAATGTGCGTAAAAGATCACACTTCTAAAAGTATTCTACATCTGCTACTGTTTGAATTCTTTGTGAGATATAAATGATTTGTTTGTTCGAATAAAATGCCCAAATTTGTTCATTGTCTCAAATGACCAAAACGGAAAATTATAAATTACATGTCATTAATTATGAACTACGTTTGTATTCTTAAATTCATGTAATATTAGACTTAATAAAAATAATATGAAATTTGTTATATTGTAATGTGAGATGTGTTAATAATTAGTTTGTTCGAATAGTTATCAGGTGAGATTTTTTAAAACCAATATAGCATTATATTTTGATTTATTCGGTGACAAAATTTGCAAATAACTAGCAACTTCTGAATAGCTTACAGTTATATAGATGCATCCTTCACTAGACCGACAAAATACACAGTTTACCTTTCATCAATCGAAAATATAAAATAAAATTTAGCTTTGCCCTTAATTTGTGAAATAGAAACGTTAATACTGGTTGATCTGCAGAATTTGTATAACAAATGATGTCCATCAATTCTTACCCTTCCCATTATTGCATTTATAACGTAAGAGTCATAAATTCCTAACAGTGTGTAGTTTCAATACTAATGTAGTAAACGTCACAAGAATTATTTCCTTCGTGTGAAATATTTCACGAGAATAAAATAAAATTCTCATACTGACAGATAAAATACAGTGTTTATACTAGTTAAGTTTTTAAAATGGAGTATGATTATGTCCAGATAAATGTTTGTTTAATAATGTAATTGAGAAAAAAATTAAAGGAACATTAGGTATTATCAAAACTTCTTCATTTATGTCAGAGTTTATATTTCCTTAAATATTATTGCATAATTACTCTAGTCCAGTAAGTCAGTCAGGTCTGTTACACCATTCTGTTCCTATGGATACACAGTGAAAAAGAAATCCCACAGATGTCAGCACAAGCCAAGATGATGCACAAAGACCCATTTTGATTGTACTGCTATGTTCACCCATTTTGATTCGGCGAGTTTGTGTGTCAAACTCTTGCTTTGTGTTTTAGTCTAAGCGTTCATTTTTACTCTGTCAGAACTGTTTGTGTTGTGTTTTCCACAAATAACAACATATAAAGTCAAGATCAAGAGGACATAATAGTACATATGTCCAGTAGTTAAGTTGCTATTTTGAAGATTTTTAAGCAAAAACATTTTAGATTCGCACATTCTTGTTTGCTTTGTCATATCTGTTACCTGTCAGATCTGCTACTCCATGTCATGTCTGTTACATCATTCAAAACAGTGCTGTAAAGCAAGGTGAGTGTACAGTGGCTGATTACTATGGCAGAGACATTGCACTACACTAATACATGCAGAATATGCACTAAATAGTACTTTAATTTTGACGTTCTCAATCTCCATTCGTGTACAATTTTTGCAAATGACCCACCTACAATTGAACTTGACGATACTCCAAATAATGTAGATGGAATAGCAGACATCCACGCAATAAAATTGACGTTATTATGAAATGAAATAAAATGTAGCTTAGTATGGGATGCACTTACTTTTTTCCTTCATTACGTTTTGTATCCTGCTTCCAGTTATATGAAGGAAGAACATCAGTGTAAAATTACACGCTCCAGAACGCCTTCAATATTCGGTATAACCTGAAGAGACTTAATTCGCCCGATTTGAAAAGAAAATGTTTTATTACAGAAAGACTTAACAGGGTACTTAGAAAAATAATTGATCAGTCCTTGTGATGCGGAGTTATTGAACTGGATGTGGTGAGTATACGCTAAAAAAAATGAAGTTTAGGTCTAGTCGTTCTTGCGTTGAGTTAAATTTTTCAATTTCATGTGCGACATAAAATTGTGGTAACTTGTGCGAGAAGAAGTTCGTGATTTTGCTCTTGCAGAACATCACCGTTAAACTTTATGTCCAGGACGCCAATTTGTTGTGTCATACTCCCAAGCAGATGAGAATTCACCCGAACAATCCCCATTAGGAGACTACACCTGTGGAGTAACGGTTAGCGCGTCTAGCCGCGAAACCAGGTGGCCCGGGTTCGATTCCCGGTCGGGCCAAGTTACCTGGTTGAGGTTTTTTCCGTGGTTTTCCCTCAACCCAATATGTGCAAATGCTGGGTAACTTTCGGTGTTGGTGTTGAACCCCGGATTCATTTCACCGGCATTATCACCTTCATCTCATTCAGACGCTAAATAGCCTAAGATGTTGATAAAGCGCCGTAAAATAACCTACTAAAATAAAATAAAAACCCCATCAGGAAGTGTTCAGTAGTGCGTAAGGTGCACGTTGAAAGACGCTGAGAAAAAAATAGTGGTGTATAAATTCTGGAGTGCCTGGGAAAAGTGACATAAGTCAGTTTTCACAACCATATTTTGATAATTTATTGACAACTTACACTGGTTTATGTCGATTTGATTTTTTTCTTTATGAATTAGTGTAATGGGAGTAATACATGTCTCTTTTTCCAAGCGAGTAGATGTTCCGTAAGTTGTCAATAAATTATCAAAAAAGGTTTGTGGAAACTGACTTGTGTCACTTTTCCCAGGCACTGCAGAATTAATCTATCGAATGGTATAATTATAATTTTTCCACTGCATAGTGAATTTGTGTATACTGAAGAATGTCGTTGACAGCTTGCATTTCCATGCTGTCATTATTACAAGTTTGCAATACAAATACACTTGTTGAATAATTTCGAGGAAAAATTGTTCCGGAGCCGGGTATCGAACCCGGGACCTTTGGTTTAACGTACCAACGCTCTACCACTGAGCTACCCGGGAACTCTAACCGACACCGATCCAATTTGTTCCCTCTATATCCACAGACCTCAAAGTGGGCTGACAACCGTCAAGCAACCAACTACGAGTGCACACTAACTCCGTGTGACTTAAATTGCGGTTTTCTGTTAACGAACAGTGACGTGTATTATGCAAATCAAGATTTCAGGTATAACTCCCTGTAAAGTTGATTTGAATAATTTCGAGGAAAAATTGTTCCGGAGCCGGGTATCGAACCCGGGACCTTTGGTTTAACGTACCAACGCTCTACCACTGATCTAACCGGGAACTCTAACCGACACGGATCCAATTTTTTCCCTCTATATCCACAGACCTCAAAGTGGGCTGACAACCGTCAAGCAACCAACTTCGAGTGCACACTAACTCCGTGTGACTTAAATTGTGGTTTTCTGTTAACGAACAGTGACGTGTATTATGCAAATCAAGATTTCAGGTATAACTTCCTGTAAAGTTGATTTGAATAATTTCGAGGAAAAATTGTTCCGGAGCCGGGTATCGAACCCGGGACCTTTGGTTTAACGTACCAACGCTCTACCACTGAGCTACCCGGGAACTCTAACCGACACCGATCCAATTTTTCCCTCTATATCCACAGACCTCAAAGTGGGCTGACAACCGTCAAGCAACCAACTTCGAGTGCACACTAACTCCGTGTGACTTAAATTGTGGTTTTCTGTTAACGAACAGTGACGTGTATTATGCAAATCAAGATTTCAGGTATAACTGCCTGTAAAGTTGATTTGAATAATTTCGAGGAAAAATTGTTCCGGAGCCGGGTATCGAACCCGGGACCTTTGGTTTAACGTACCAACGCTCTACCACTGAGCTACCCGGGAACTCTAACCGACACCGATCCAATTTTTTCCCTGTATATCCACAGACCTCAAAGTGGGCTTACAACCGTCAAGCAACCAACTTCGAGTGCACACTAACTCCGTGTGACTTAAATTGTGGTTTTCTGTTAACGAACAGTGACGTGTATTATGCAAATCAAGATTTCAGGTATAACTCCCTGTAAAGTTGATTTGAATAATTTCGAGGAAAAATTGTTCCGGAGCCGGGTATCGAAGTTGGTTGCTTGACGGTTGTCAGCCCACTTTGAGGTCTGTGGATGTAGAGGGAAAAATTGGATCGGTGTCGGTTAGAGTTCCCGGGTAGCTCAGTGGTAGAGCGTTGGTACGTTAAACCAAAGGTCCCGGGTTCGTTACCCGGCTCCGGAACAATTTTTCCTCGAAATTATTCAAATCAACTTTACAGGGAGTTATAAGTTACCTGAAATCTTGATTTGCAAATACACTTGTTGATCATCCCAATGCCCAGATACTGACGGCTATATGTTTGCAGAACATCGCTACCAACCTTTTCCCACCAGGACGTCCTGCATTGTTTTCATATCCCACATTATTTTTCCATACTTCTAACATAACTAAATATCATTCTGTCATGTTACGTGTCGCCAAGATGACTTAATAATCTCCTGCGGTATTATGGAGGATATTATCTGACGTGAAGATAGTGTCTTGTCTGGTAATTATGGTACCGCATTGATGATAATGAGACATTTGGATTACTTTAAGCAAATTTCCAGGCCAATTTCTTTAAACTTTTTCATTGGTAACTGTGTAAGTTCCTTTCCCGAATCTCCTTTTTTTCCTGTAATAAAGATCTCGTCAAAGAACCTAGAGGTGTGATCTTAGAAAGTCTTGCTAATAAATTATAACCGAATTTACCTCGGTTTTCTTGAGAACAAATTCCCTCCAAAATATAGGCCATACGATGGAAATTTTATGTTTTATTTAACGACGCTGGCAACTGCAGAGGTTATATCAACGTCGCCAGATGTGCCGGAATTTTCTCCCGCAGGAGCTCTTTTACATGCCAGTAAATCTATTGACATGAGTCTACTTAAATGTCATCGACCTGGCCGGAATCAAACCCGCAACCTTGAGCATAGAAAGCCAGCGCTATACCAACTCGCCAACCAGGTCGAGCATACGATGGATTATAGAGACACGGAGATAGAGGTGATCTCTGCATGATAGGAATTGGTTTTGACTTCCTGTCTAGAGCTTCAATTTGTGTTCTGATTTGATGTTGGAGTTCCAGAATATAATTAGTCCATTTTGAAGATAGTCACACATTAGGGTATTTTTTATTGTTTTCTGTTTTATAAGCTGTAAACGTACCTATGTTATATTTTAATGCCAAAAACTGTAATTTATTTATTATCGATATATTGTGATTTTCAAGGTCCAAGGTTCTAGGTAAAATGTGAACTATCACTCCATAGTAAAGTATAATTTCGAATTTAATGGTAGACTGCACTAAAAGTCATGAAAAAAAAAGATATTGACTATTTCACGTATTTAGAATGTATATTTTCATACCCCAAATGTATTTAGTTCAGTTCGGATTGCAAATGTGTTTATTTTTTTTTAATCAAGGCTGTAAGGGGCATGGCATTTAAAGAGCTGTGAAAATTATCTCTTTTTCATCAAAGAATTCTTTTTTACAAATTTCTGATTACATATCTAGTAACTTTATGTTCTAAAGTTGGCTCCCTGAAGTTACTAGGTGAATGTAGCAGAGGAAAATTTTAACTTATATAAATATTCACTTTACTTTCAAATATATTTTTCCGTAAGTTTCTTTTTCTTGATTCAATACCAACTTTTTTATGCCAAATATTAATCAATCTGGATGAAATTTTAACTGCAAGTATTTTATGAGAAATGCTGCTAGTTTATTTTATTAATAATAACTTCTCTTTTTTTTAAATTTTAAAAACATTTTTTGAAAGTGAATAGAAGAGATATTTCATAAAATCAATGAATAGAAATGTTGTTGTATGTCTTCTGAATGTAACCAGAAAGAATAAGCTTAAATATTGAGATCTTATACTGAAAACTTGATTTGAAAATATTTCTAAAATGAATAAAAAATAAAAAACCAAAAAAATTTGGAAGTTCAAAATTTCGATTTTGTTAGTTCTTTACAGAGTAAACATGCTCTCAAAATTTGGTTGAAAAAAATTATTAAGATGGAAGTAATTTTTAGTGGAGTGTCCACTTAGCGAATTCGGTATTTCAACCACCAACCTAAGGACTGAAAGCTCCGTTTACATTTTCTTTCTAAATCGAAGTTACTCTAGAACCAGTATATTTTATAATTCCAAATAAGGAAATATCCTAATCTGCAATCTCTTATTTAAAGTTCTCAAACACTTTTTAAAATGGTGTTGGGTCCATCATTGATAATAGTAAACATTATTTTCTTATATCTCAAGAAAGTGTTTTTTCTCTGAAGTTCTACTTCTACAAACTTCGGAAATTGGATTGATATAACCTGTGCACCTTACATTCACAAAGTAGTGTGTTCTTCTGGAAGAATATTTTATTAGGTTAGATCTATTATTATTCAGTGTAGCATTAGGGGAGAGTCGGGTAATATCGGATATCAGGTATTATCGGACAGTGCTTTTCTTTCATCTACCACCATATGGTAGTACCTGAATGACATGGTTACGTTTCACTATGTGACATCACAGAAACGTAACCATGTCAATCAAGTACTATCATCGTGTGGTAGATGAAAGAAACTCACTGTCCGATATTACACGATGTCCGATACTACCCGACTCTCCCCTATATGTTGATTTATTCGGTGAAAAATATTGCAACCAATTGCATATAGGTAGATCTGTAGAAGGTTAGGTGAATCGTTCTGTAGTCCGAAATAATATGTAATTTATCTTTGATTAATCTAAAATGTAAAACAAAAGAAAACTTAAGCGTTATCCTTAATTTATGTAATGGAAACATAATTATCAAAATTGAACTAGACGATATTCCAAATAATGGAGCTGGAATGGCAGGCACATCTAAAGTTCTCGAGAGTCACGCAACAAGAATGAAGCCATTATGAAATCAAATAAAATTCAGTTTGTTGTAGGGTGTACTGAGTGGAGGTACTAATTCCGTTTTACTTCCCGCTTCCAGTCACCGACGCGCTTCAGAACGTCTTCAAAATTCTGTGTAACCTCAACAGGTTTAATTCTCCCAACTTCAAACGAAAATGTTCTATTATACAATTACTAGATGGGTATTTTGAAAATCATTGATGTGATCATTATGATGTGAAATTATTCGACTGGATGTGATCAAGTAAGCCTATATTCTGAAATAGTAATATGCGTTACAAGAGCGGTATGTTGAAGTTTTCATGTTCGAGGAAAAGTATGAAAAAGCAAAACGTAGTTGAGCATTTTTAATTTCCGAGAATTGAAAGAAAACATACCGCTCGTGTATCGTACATTATTTTGTGCGAAGATCGTTTATTACATACCTGGAAGAGGAATTTCTAATTAGTTGCAATGAAATCTCCATCTTGGTTTCTGTTCAATGACGGCAAATTTGCAAAACAAAAATATCTATCTTCAACATTGTTGCTTTAAATTGTTCTGTGTTTACTATACTACAGCAGTTTTTTTTTCCCCAGTGTATAAATGCGAACTTAAAACAAACGGTAATGTTATGTAATGATTTATTTTTCATTTTAATATTTTAACAATATTATTTATATAGCATATTGCAGTAATAACATCGGCATCTGGAATCTTGTTGATTTTTTCACGGCTTCCTTAAAGTTACTTGCATCACGAATGCAGTAACTTTAGTGGAGTTGTAGAGTTTACTTAATTTTTGCAAATATTTAAAAACAATAGTTAACATTGCAATTTAGGTGAAATTTCAGTGGTAAGTTTCCAATTTATAATTATTACTATATTGAATGTCTCTAAAAATAATATGTTAAAAGCCTAAAGCAGTAAAATGAATATGTCACTTAAGCGGTAAGAAGAGGGAAATTGTTATGTATGTTAGGTTGGGAATACTGAATGTGGAATTTCACACTTTCCGCGGAGTGGTTCTGTGCGGAAACCAAGCAAATACGCACGATCTCGCACAAATGATGTTTATGACTTTTTTAGATTTTGTTTTTCTTGAATTTCATGAGCGACTCGTAATAGCATAAGTAACCTGACAGGAAATGTTCGTGATTTTGTGTTTGCAGAACAACACAGTTAAACTTTTCTGTTCGGGACGCCATTTGTTGTTGCATACTCGCCAACATAAGTGCATTCACCCCAACAGTCGCAACAATAAAATGCTTAACAGTACGTGGAGTCACGTTGAAAGACGCGGAGAAAACAGCAGTGATGTGAAATTAATCTATTTTAAGTTATCATTTAAATTCTCCCACTACATTGTGAACTTGAGTACTGCAAAATGCCGTTAAGAGCTTGCATATCCCTGCTATCATTATTACAATTAGTTTTTGGAGTGCCAAATGCAATCGACAATTCCCATGATGAACAGCTGACAGCAGTGTGCTTGAAGAGCATCGCTACCAGACTCTTCTCACCAGGACGCCCTATAGTGTTTTCATACCCCACATCAGACTTGCATTCACCGGAAACATTCCCTGAAGAAAGTGTTCTACAGTACATGGACGCCGCGTTGAAAATACTTCAGGAGAATATGCTGTGGCCTCTTCAAATCTATCGGATGAACTTTTCTGTCAATGATACAGATTATTTCTTAAATGGACTGTATATAATCTTTATAGATTTTAAGTACGGTCTAAGAAATGTATATGACGGCATTTATAATCAGATTAATACGATCATGACCAGTGGTACTTATCGCAGCAGACGAACATTCGTTGTGCTCATCAGAGGCTTCAGCAACGAACTCATGAATGCTGTCCGTCACATAAGCGGTGATATGTGGGAAGTGATTGGAACTGCGGATATTTTTTTCCTCATTCCTGATTATTCTTCGCTCACAGAATCGGGACCTGAAAATAATCTGAGGAACAGTAAACTGGAAGTATTTACATGGTTTCCATATAACGGAGGATGTGGTAACTCAGATGATATTCAACTAATTGGTCAGTGTAGCTTGGATAACAATATCTTTTCTGAAAACTACTATGTTTCTCTTAATGATGTTCCAAAAAATCTCCATGGCTGCCCCATTACTGTTGATATGACAGAAAATGACTATTATGATTTGAAGATAGTTAAGAAAATAGGTGTAATTTATCAGGATATACTTGCCGAGTTTATGAATGCCACACTTGTAGTTTCTAAAACGAATGACAGAAACACAAACAAACACTATCCCCCTCCAGACATGTTTGGGAGTCTCAATTTATTCGTCGTAGGAGTCACTGAATTTTTTGACCCCACAATTTCAATAATATCCTGTGACCTGAAATGGTACATTCCCTGTCCTAAATCTGTGGTCAAAATGGACAAAATTATGGACGTATTCTCTCCTGGCGTCTGGATCTGTACGATTGCAGTGGTTTTCCTTTCGGCTATTGTAGTATGGCGCTCTGCCATTGCACTTAATTTCTCTGTCCCGGAGGCCAAAACCTACAGGACTCTGTCTTCTTCTCTGGTAAACATGTTGTCTGTCATCATTGGCGTGTCTGTGCCGGAACTTCCGAGGACTCCCTGTCTGAGGTCTTTCTTTTTGCTATTCGTCGTATTCTCTTTGGTTTTGAGCACAGTGTTTCAGTGTTTCTTCGTCTCATTTCTTGTGAGTCCAGGTGTCTCAACTCGTATTTCTACACTTGATCAACTCTTACGTTCTGATTTGAAACTGGGAGTTCCTCCTGAACTGTACTATTTCGTGTGCGGATCATATGAAGATGCAGAGTTGTGGCTACCCAGCATGAACGAATCAGTTTGCTCAGATATGGACTCTTGTCTCGAGCGTCTGTTCACAGTGGCGGATATAGCAACGGTCACCAGTTCTAAGGAGGCACAGATCTACCTTGCCAAATCGAGGGGTCTGGTGGAGCATACTGAGGAACTGCTATGCTCTTTGGATGAGGATATTGTCAGTTCCAATTATATGTTTTTTATTCGTAGGAACAGTCCCATTGTGGATCGTTTCAACACAATTGCCGTACGTTTTGTAGAAGCAGGAATTATGAATATGTTTTTCAGGGAAATTCTGAAGATACTGAGGTCTATCAATGGGGATAAAATCGTGGATTACGTACGTGAGGATTGTAATGATATGTACTTCGTGTTCACGTTGTCACATCTGAGAGTGCCATTCATGTTCATTTCATTTGGGAACTTGCTTGCTTTGATAGTGTTTGTTGGCGAGCTCTTATTTAATCGTCTTACTTTTTTGATTCGTAAAAAAAAGGAAAATTATGTAGTGGGATTTTCTCACTGATTTTGTTCCGGTAATTTTGTGTGTTCTTTGTCATAGCGTCGCAACAATTTTTGGCCTTTTCACAGCTTTCCTTAGCTTCTTTTTTGCCATGTTCTCGTTTGTGCTTGTCATAGATTTTATCAGTTTCTCTACAAATAGGTAAAATCGAGGGAAATTTGGAATATTTATGAACAATCATGTCACCTTTAGTTATAGAATGTTGCATTTATTTATAATATTTGTAAAAGAAAAAGTCTTTGAATAAGATAGTTCTGCAATCATTTTGCGATTTAAAAAAATTGATAACTTTTGTGCCCAAAGTTCATCGCCTTGAACTCGATTTGAAACTTTCATATTTGGATGCAGAAATAAGCTTTCTATCTAGTTGACCAAAATGTTTTTGGAGTTCCGTGCACCGTATGTTGTTTAGACCGAGCCTATTCAATTGGTGGCCCTGAGATTGTCCATTGAAGAAAGTTCTTTATTTATTTAACTAGCTAGCTAGTGAGTACAAATTACATTTATGAAACAAAAATGTTTCTAGCCACTACCGTAAGAGCCAGGCTCGTGTACGGTGTGGTCTTAGTCAATAATATAACATAAAATTTACAAGGACAGTTTACTAAATACAGTAAGTAACTTAATTCAAACCATTAAATACAACACAAGAGCAACGAGAAAGAACAAAGAGAAAAAGAGAGAAAAATACACATTTAATATAAATTGACAATCCGACAGAAGCCAGTGATATTCAATAAAAAATGAATATATTCGACAAAAATAAAAGGTAAAAAAAAATAAATACATTTCTTAATATTGAGTATAACTTAAGTTAATTATTTTTATGCGCTAGTGACGCTCCATTAAGTTGTTGAAGTAATTGGTTCTAAGGTAATGATTTAATTTAACTTTCAGCACTATCACTAGCTTGGGCGACAGTAATTACTATAGTTCTATGAATTTAAAGTTGCGGTTGTTTGATCTCCGTAAGTACACCCCTGCTGGCAACAGCATTACGTGATATAGCAATAACTATGGCTGCCAAACATTCTAATTTTCTCGAAGTGCTTCATGGGAAAGCTTGGTTTAGAGTGTGTTGCATATTATTGACTTATTCTGAGAAAGTATTATACGTCGTATGTAACAGTTCATGCGGAATATGCAAAAATCAAATGTCGATTTTATTTAAATAATAACTCTACTGCTATTGTATATTATAGTAAATGTTCATTGCACATTATTTTCAACATGTATATCATCAACATAGGGACACACCCCTCTCTATCAGCAGTGGTGCGAGAGACCTTCTGGAGCGCCACAAGTTTAGCAATAATAATAATAATAATAATAATAATAATAATAATAATAATAATAATAATAATAATAATGTATGTATGTATGTATTTATTCACACTGCAATGGGTATATACCCGGTGGCAGTGGTAACTAATTACACTCAATAATGACAATAATAAACGTATTAATTAAAAATACAATTAATAATAATACTAATAATTAATACTAATAACAACAATAACAACAACAACAGGGAATATACTAAATTAAATGAAACGATCACTTAAAATAACATTTGAAATATTCTAATTTGTATCTTAAAACTAAGATCGAACTAAAACCCACGAGTATATGTTAATATCTGCACAAGTACCTTTCAATATTACACTCATTTCGCTGTCAACTCACTCACTGCACTGGAACTACGACACATTTCACTGATTCTATCCTGATTTCACTAACACTTCAAAAACATTTCACTGTTCAAATTCTTTGCACTACCACTATAAACTATAAAGCTTCACTGACAGGAACACGTTTCACTTACACAGCACACTTCACTGACACGACATACTTCTTCACTGATACAACACACATCACTGACACAACATAATTCTTCACTGATACAACACTTCAATAACAACATATCATTTACACCCTTTAAATACTGTGTATAATTACCGTCTATTAATAAGGTCGTTAAGCCTATTTTTAAATGCATTTTTGGTTGTTGGTAAAGCCTTTAGTAAGTCTGCAGGTAAAGCATTCCAGTCCCTGATAGTACGATTGAGAAAAGAAAACTTTCCAGTGTCCATCCTCTGTCTTCTTTCCCTCAATTTGTATGAGTGGTCGTTCCTTGAAGAGTAATTTGGCGGCTGCAACCTATTTTTTATTTCTCTCCAGGCAGGCTCACCTCTGTATGTTTTGAACAGTGCGCATAATCGAATTCGCGTTCTCCTATCCGTGAGTGTGTCCCATTTTAATGGTGAATTTTTCCGACAACACTTAAGAGCCCGTTTTTTAATCTTTTCCAGTGTCTTAATATGTTCTAATCTGTAAGGATCCCAACATGCAGCACCATATTCCATTACTGGACGTACTAGTGATTTGTATGCAATCTCTTTGGATTTATCAGAACCTTTTCTTAGTACCCTCATAACAAAGTGTAACGCCCTCCATGCCTTTCCCGCTGTGTCTGTAACGTGTTCCCCCCAGCCGAGATCGCTGCTAAATGTTATTCCGAGGTATTTACATTTGTTAACTTCCGGAATGGTTTCACCCCCTAACGTATACGATGCGACTATTTTATTTCTTTTCCTTGTAAAGCTGATGGCTTTGCTCTTTAGAGAATTTATTTTCATTTTGTTGGCTATTGCCCAATCGTTTATTCTATTGAGGTCATTCTGGAGAAGAGTAGTATCTTCATGGCTTTCTATTTCCCTGTATACCATACAATCATCCGCGAATAAGCGAACCCTAGACAAGATATTAACTGGCAGATCATTTACAAAAGCCAAGAATAGAAGAGGCCCGAAGACACTCCCCTGCGGGACCCCGGAAGTAATTTCAATTGGGTTCGATAATTCCTCCCCTACCCGTAATAATAATAATAATAATAATAATAATAATAATAATAATAATAATAATAATAATGATTTATTTAACCTGGCAGGGTTAAGGCCATACGGCCTTCTCTATCACTCAACCAGGAGTAAAACTGCGTTACAAAAAACACTATAAATTTACAAAGTACACTACAATTTTACACACAAAACTGAATAAGATAATAATAATAATAAAATGTAAACAACAAGTAAGTAGAAATCAGACATAATATATAACATACAGAAAGAAACGGGGAAGCATAATAAAATGTGAACAGCAGGTCAAAATAAATGAGACATACAAAGTATAAAAAATAAGACAATTATTGATAATAATAATAATAATAATAATAATAATAATAATAATAATAATAATAATAATAATAATAATAATAATAGTAATAATGGGTTGAGTGAACCCACCATTCTTTGATAAATTCCCACACAAACAGTTCACACGCTCTGCCAAGCCCTGGTCATGTAGGTAGTTCGGAACGTGCAGTTGGTACGCCTTCTTTTTCAGCGAGAAACGCATAGCCCATGCTCCATCAAACGATGAATGTTCAGTTCCCGTGATAAACGCCCCATTGATTTTCAACTACTTTCAATGTAAAGGCTGATGGCTTCAAGAATGCTGTTGTCGAAGGTTGATGGGTATCCTTGCAAAGGCTTCGTTGTAACGGTTAAAGTTCGTTTTAACTTGTTCAACAATGTGTGAATTTTTTCTCCGTTGTTTTTACTTTCAATCCATCTTATCACACTCTAGATCAGTGTTGCCATATTTAGCGATAATTCGCTAAATCTAGGGAATTTTGAATCAGTCTCGGCGACAAATTTTGTAAAATACGATTAGCGACTGTTCTGCTAATTTTTATATTCTTCCACTTTTTCCCTTTCTTTTAAGTTAAAAAATCCAACTGAAGTCATGCATTTCTTAGTTTTAGAAGAGGCATGGGTGCATGACTGACAAGGAGAGGACACGCTCTGTATATCACCGAATTAAATCAGATTTTGTGACATGAAAGTACAAGAAACACTGTTTAAAGTCATACCTGGTATGGGTGGCCAATGACCCTTCGTTTTGGAAATATTGGCTATTGTTTATGACATACTTCCGTTAGGCACCTAATAGGGAAGTATTAGACTGTGTAACGGCGTAGCTCATGTGGTTGGATGCTGAGTTGTCATCCAAGCAACCCGAGTTCGAATTCTAATGCCTTTTCATTTTTAAAGCTTGACATTATTATCATTATTATTATTATCATAATAATAATAATAATAATAATAATTATTATTATTACTCACTTTCAGTTGTCAGTTCCCATATTCAAAGCTATGTTAAAATATCCGTGGTATGCATCAAAATTGATAAACGAACGAGAAGTGTTTGTGAATGTGAAGAATATCTGTTTCGCAGTAGAAGTGCAGAAAAATGTGTGTGACTGTGGACAACCTTCTTTCATTTGCTGTGCATGGTGCAGGAAATATCTATGTTTTGTGTGTTTTTATGACATCATAATGAATCGGGTACAAAATGAAATGGAATAGCTGCTACAAAAATAGAACAGACGCCAGTGACACATCCTACCTTCCTACGTGAGCACTATTTCATTATTTATCCTTTGCAATACAATGTTAATTAATTAGTAATTTGTTTAAAACATGATGAAGCGTTCAATACATTGAGAAATATGATATAGGTATGTAAATAGATAGCTGTGATCACAATATTAATCATTATTAAAAGAAAAAAAATATAGGACCAGTAAAAATTCGAACTCACGTTGCCTGGATAACAACTCAGCATCTAACCATATGGGCTACGCTGTTACGCAAGCTAATGCTTCCCTATTGAGTACCTAACGGAAGTACGTCACAAACAATAGCCAATATTTAAAATACGAGGGGTCATTGGCCACCCATATCAGATATGACTTTAAACAGTACGTCTTGTACTTCATCTCACACAATCTTATTCCATTCGGTGATATACAGAGCGTGTCCTCTCCTTGTGAGTCGTCTAATGATTCATACGTGAAAGCCCTGATCTCATATATTCGTGATCAGTGATCAGGGGTGAAAGAGCTGATTCAATGATTCTCATGGGTCAGGTCTCTCTCTCAATACTACTGCCCCAACACTCATAAACGGTGGCAACCTTGATTGGCACGTGACGAGTCGTGAGCTCCAGCTAATTCTTGGTTCTTCCCCGCGACACAGAGATTTTCCACTCCGAACCGACCCGAGACAATTGAGTTTTGGAATTTTGTGCCTACAGTTCGTGTGAAGCAAATGAGACTGTAGTTTTTACTGGCTTTAATCAATTTTAATATATAAGATTTTAAAAGTGTTAGATTTCACAAAAAAAAATTGTGGTCAAACGCTTGGGCGAAAATTTCCAAACTTGCAATTTGCTAGAAAGTGTAGTGTCAATGATTGGATCAAGTGCAGTGTATTCACAATCAGCTGTTCCCACACCTTCCACTAGAGATGGCCGATATTTCACAAACCGATATTTTGTCACAGGTATTTTTTTGTCAGATAAACCTGTGACTGATGACGCGAAATATCTGTGACAAAATATCGCTATCGAAATCTGCTCCGTATTCAGTACTCTGTGACTGATATTTTCTCCTCTACGTTGTAGGTTTGCGCGTGCGCATGATACAATAACAGCAATCGGGCGGTAGTTTCTCCATATTATTATAAATAATGTAGTTATTACACGATTTAAATAACAACACCATTGGTTACCAGTACTTAATCTTGTGTAAAATCCTGTCTGAACAACTGTTTTGTTTTGTAATTATTTTCCAGTGTTTTTCCGAATACTTATGTTTCATTAATTTTTATTCTATGACTCAATATTGTAATGTTAATGCACGACTTAAAATAATTTATCCTTTATATTATAAACAATAAAAAAATTAATTTTTAAAACGATTAGGATAATCATATAACCTCAATTTCTCCATACCCAACTACATTTAAAAATGATCAACTGGTTCAATATCTACAATATAACCTCTTGGTACATGAGGTTAACTTTTGACATGTTACTGTTCAGTTAGGTAAGTATTTATTTGTTAATGGTACATGTACATAATTTCTTTGTTGGATTTTCCCATATAAATCACTGATGAGTGGTGTGTATAGAGAAATCGTATTCATATTTCAGTGCTCTTCAATATTTCCTGCTAATTTTTATCGGTGTGACAAAATAGCGGTGTAATTCATGCATATTGTGCTTACGTATCAATATAAAATATCGGTGTAACAAAATCACCGATAAAAGTCATAGATATTTAATTGTCACAGTGATAGTTGTCACAGATACTTGAAAATATCGTTGAAGCTCATCTCTACCTCCCACCTCAACATCACAGCCGTCAACAACACAACCAGACTCCGCAGAAGAGGGTGATGACGACGAAATGATGTTTTTCTCCATATATTTAAGTTTTACTTATTGTTATTTAGTGATATTTATTATTAATTTTTAGCGACATTTTTGGGGATTTTTTAATAAACTTTGGAGAGATTTAGGTACTTTTTGTTGAAACGTTAGCGAGATTGTAGGGCGATTTGCGAGCTCAGAATATGTGCGTCAGATACGTGTGCAACATCCGACGATATGATCACATATCACCGTCCTTCGCAAGTCTCTCGTGGCTCCGACTTAAAGAACGCAGAACTTTACACTCTTTGTCTTTACTCTTTCGAATTCTGCACAACTCAACACCAAATTACCTTTCGTCTCGTTTCTCTTATCTATACTCTAACCACGACGTAAATACCAGATCACTTATCTGTGGCACGCTAAATATACCTCTTCATAGAACATCTTGTTATTCCTCATCTTTTACAATATCCACCTCGCGTCAATGGAATTCCTTGTCACAAAGTATTAGGGGCTGCAAGACAACAAACACCTTTAAGACCAGCTTAAAAGATAACCTTATTAGCATTTCACTCCAATCATACTGATTTAAAATATTACTGACTACACTGTTGCTTTTTTTCTTTAGACATCATCCTGATTGTGCTGCATTTTCAAAATTGTCTCATAATAATCTCTTTCTATTATCTAATATCATTTGAAATATATTAACATTCTATGTATTTTAGTTTAATTCTGCTACACAGTTTATTTCAGTGTTTAATTAATAGTTCATAGTATTTTGTTGTTTAATTCGTAAATAACTCTTGTATACATGTAACTCTCATCTAAATCAAATTGTTGAATTCTTTGTAAGTTCATGCATATGTATATACACTTTTTCCTGGTTGAGTGGAAGAGAAGGCCTTACGGCCTTAACTCTGCCAGCTAAAATAAATTATTATTATTATTATTATTATTATTATTATTATTATTATTATTATTATTATTATTATTATATGTTGGCAACAGTGCTCTAAACTATTTCCAACTAAAGATTGAAGTAGACGTAAACAAAACCGAAATGTATTACTCCGCAATCGCAAACTAGCTACCAAAGCAGCCACCAGGGCGCATTATTTTCAGCAAGTGAGCACGCAGGGCAGCCACCGTCTGATATATTGCAGACAACATTTCAACACATTCATTGAACTAACCCGTAAAATGCTCACAGAGGGTTAATATTTATTATTTCTCTACTGGGAACAGTGGATTTTCTTTTTCTGTAGAATCGTGATTAAATGTTATTCTTTGAAGAATGGAGAATTTCTTTAATTCTACAGAAATTTATTTTAGGTTGGCAACACTGAATCCCGCACTGTGTTATACCAGCTGTGCTGATGTGCTCTGTAAAAGCTGCAAGTCACCTTGGGTGGGATTTAATGCCTATTACGCATGCGCGTTGCCATAATACACGTTACAATGATTTAACACGCAATGTCTGAAACTACTAATATAAACATGTTGTTTAAATCGTAAGAAAGTGTTGTTATAAGCATGTTTAATTCACTCGTATTCCATGTATATTATACATTTTATTATCTAAGAAGGAACTATTTTAATGTGAGGAAGTAGATTACAAGCATGAGTTTGGAGGCGTTGTGCGTCCAATAGCCAATCAGGAACCGTTATGCCACGTGCATTTATTTACATTTACTTCAATCTTTAGTTGGAAAGAGAGTAGATATACTTATGTAAGTAAATCATTAGACGAATGTATGTTTAGAATCAGTTATTGCAGAATTTACATCACATTAAAATGCGTTATTTTATGGGCACTATAAACATTGAAATTCTTTACTAGTAGGCCTTCAAGATTTATTGTTAGCAGAGTGCTAACTCTTTTTACTGAAAGGCGGATTCTAATTCCAATTTTTACAAGATTCAAGCAACTAAATCCTAGCTCACAATTTACAGTATGCGATGGAATTATATAAATCAATTGGAAGAAATTGTTCACTTAACTTATATGAATTGCACCAACTCTTTGAAATCAATTGCTCAGCACATTTTTTAACATTGCCTATGCCATTAGCATTTAATTTAAATTCAGATTAGTTCAAACACATCTCTGATTCCATTTTCTCCATTACCATCTTCGTTTCTGAAGTCCAATGTGGTTGTCGCATTTTTGCACATTTACATCCAAAGTTTCTTGTATTTTTAGAAGTTGAGTAGCAAAATGCGACCCTGCTTTTAACATGAGCATAGGCCCTATTATAATTTATTACATTAAATTTTCTAAAATCCTCTTTGAAATGTGGCTAATATTGATAAACATTCGTAATCATTATAGTACATTATGCAACGAGCCTATAATGGTAGTAATTAAGACGCGAGTATGTTTGTTTATGAAACGATCGCTTGTGCTCGTTTCATAATTTTCATACGAGCGTCTTAATTACCATTATAGGCAAGTTTCATACGACTTTTTACGCTCGACCATATTTCTAACTTGAAATTATTCATGTTATGCTTATGTGAGTGAGTGCAAAAGCCTACCTCATGAATTGTGAGACGTGCGCAGACGCGAAAGTATTGATTTTTTCCGAGGCACGAATGTGACATTGACCTTGATATAATCTAGAGAATAACATGAAGATTAGTCTTGATATAACCTGGAAATTGATTTAGAATTGCAAAACGAGATGACAAATTGAATTTATTTGAATATTATTTACAATTAATGCTAATTATTATAGTAACAGAACATAACCTTCTGCGACAGTATTGGATTTCCAGCCTCCGTGACTTTTCGCTAATTGTCTTTCGATTGCATATCCGAGAATAATCGATACTTGCGGTTTTATAATGGTACAATGGTGATTTTTATTGGCTGAACAACTGAATTATAATTAATAGGTGTACTTTAATGAGGTGCATTAAAGGGATACTACCAGGTGTATAATTACTACATTTCGGCATGGTCGAGCATAAAGAATAGTAAAGTTATCTCCTTTTTATAAATAGCTTTATCATTGCAAATAAAGCTTTCAAGTATAACTCCCTGTAAAGTTGATTTGAATAATTTCGAGGGAAAAATTGTTCCGGGGCCGGGCATCGAACCCGGGACGTTGGTTAAACGTAACAACGCGCTATCAACTGAGCTACCCGGGAACTCTACCAGACACCGATCCAAATTTTCCCTCTATATCCACAGACCTCATAGTGGTTGACAACCGTCAAGCAACCAACAATGAGTGCACACTAACTCTGTGTGACTTAAATTGTGGTTTTCTGTTCACGAACAGTGACTTGTGTTATGCAAATCAAGCTTTCAGGTATAAACTCCCTGTAAAGTTGATTTGAATAATTTCGAGGGAAAAATTGTCCCGCGGCCGGGCATCGAACCCGGGATCGGTGCCTGGTAGAGTTCCCGGGTAGCTCAGTTGGTACGTTTAACAATAGGTCCTGGGTTCGATGCCCGGCCCCGGAATAATTTTTCCCTCGAAATTATTCAGTATTATCATTACTACTACTATTACTAGTAGTAGTACTACTTTCCTTCCAGCCAACATTGAGTGCACACTAACTCTGTTAACAGTGACGTGTATTATGCAAATCAAGCTTTCAGGTAAAACTCTCTGTAAAGTTGATTTGAACAATTTCGAGGGAAAAAGTGTTCCGGGGCCGGACATCGAACCCGGGACCTTTGGTTAAACGTAGCAACGCTCTACCAACTGAACTACCCGATCCAATTTTTCCCTCAATATCCACAGACCTCAAAGTGAGTGACAACCGTCAAGCAACCAACATTGAGTGCACACTAACTCTGTGTGACTTAAATTGTGGTTTTGTGTGTGACGTGTATTATGCAAATCAAGCTTTCAAGTATAAACTTCCTGTAAAGTTGATTTGAACAATTTCGAGGGAAAAATTGTTCCGCGGCCGGGCATCGAACCCGGGATCGGTGCCTGGTAGAATTCCCGGTTAGCTCAGTTGGTAGAGCGTTGGTACGTTTAACAATAGGTCCCGGGTTCGATGCCCGGCCCCGGAATAATTGTTCCCTCGAAATTATTCAGTATTATCATTACTACTACTAGTAACTTACTACTTTTCTTACACAACATATCCTTTCTCTACAGTTCCAAATTTGACACACTCGGAAATTAGTTTGATTTAATGTATACACCTTTCATTCCGTAAGTACCTTCGATTGCAGGAGTATTTCATCAAGTCAGATCTTTTATTATCTAGACTCTATATTCCACTTTCGAATAACCCAAAGCAGAACATACAAGCAACTGGCTAAAAAAAGAAAAACAGATGAATAGACATACATTTTACTGGAACAGGTCGATATATAATACTCTTCTATCGTCTATCGATCGACAATGTGAAACTAAACTTTACCTCTTTCATCATTTACTTAGTAGAAGCCAAATTCATGAAAAAAATGAACATCACGATATTCGAAATAATGCGTATGAAAAAGCAGGCACATCCAAAGCATTGAAAAGTCATGCAACAAACGTAATAACAGTATTAAATCAAATGAAATGTAGTCCGTAAGGTGTAGGCTACTCAGTACTGGTCTTCATTGCGTTTTTCTTTATGTTTTCTGAAACACTTATACATAGTGATTTATATAGAACTGACACATTTCTCTCTTTAATTATTCCGTTGGAAATTCATTCAGTGACCCAATTTTAGCACCAAATTAAGCAGAATGTTCTGGAGTTTCGATTCCTTGTCACTAGATGCGCAGATGTTTATGTTTTATTCCTATTGTTGGCAGCACTGACCCAATTTTAGCACCAAATTAAGCAGAATGTTCTGCAATTTCGATTCCTTGACACTAGATGCGCAGATGTTTATGTTTTATTCCTATTGTTGGCAGCTGTTTTCGACATTTTGTGTCAACGTGAAAATGCAGTACACATTAAATCAACGACTCTTCCTTGTGAAGCAATACTGGATTACGAATTCAATTACAGCTTCTCAAAGGGCATACCAGAGAGAATTTGGTGTTCGCAATCCTCCCAAAAGAAACACAATACTGGGACTGGTAAACAAATTGGAAACAACTGGATCTCTGGTGAGTGAAAAGGGCCAATTTTTTTTTAACCAGACTGTGAACACCGCTGAGTACCGACTGATTTTCATGGAGTTTGTTGGGCAACTGGACGATGTATAGCTGAGTCAAGGATATTTTCAGCAAGATGGCGCTACATGCCATATATCAAATGAATCCATGGAACTAATTGCAAGTTTCTTTGACAACCGAATAATTTCCAGGAACCTGTGGCCACCGAGATCTCCGGATTTGACAACGCCGGACTTCTTTCTATGGGGTTACTTAAAAGACAGGGTTTACGCCACACATCCCCAGATATTGGACGATCTGAAGCACAACATCACACAGGAGATTCAAGCTATTGACAACAGAGTCCTCCAACGAGTGGCCAGTAACATGGAACGACGTGTTGAGTTGTGCCTTATGCAGGATGGAGGACATTTTCAACATTTGCTATAGAGGTAAATAATCTCCCAAAATTCCTCTACATTTTAAGTATAATAAGTTGTCGCTAGCACAATTCGTTTTGAAACAATGAAAGAAATGTGTCAGTTCTATATAAATCACTCTGTACAAGGGAAGGATATCAGTCTGATATTATATGCTCCAAAACACCTACTGATTACGAAGTGACTTCAACAGACTTAAATCCATTAGAAATTGTTTTATTTTAAATAGCCTCAAGGTGAAAGCTATTGTCATATGATATTGTTCAATTATAATTTTAATTGGTTATTTAATGACGCTTATGAACTACTAGGTTATGTAGCGTCGATGGAATTTGTGATACCGAGATGGTATTTGGCGGAATGTGGCCGAGGATTCACCATTGAGTACCTGACATTCGCCTTGGGGTTGGGGAAAACCTCATTAAAAACCCAACCAGGAAATCAGCCCAAGCAGGAATCGAATCCGCTCCCGAACGCAATTCCAGATCGGCATGCAAGCGCCTTAGCCGAGTGAGCTACACCGGTGGCTTTGTTCAATTGTATTGTATTGTATTTATTAACATTCTATGATATTCTTACATTGCTTCACACGTACAGCTCGACCAAGTTAAGTCCGCGAGCCGATAGGGGAAGTTGGAGGCAGTTCTGTAGTGAAAGAGGCGGTAACGAGAGGAGACCAGTACAGTCTCATATGACAGCAAAGTTTTCCTACTGTGCTTCAGTTCATAGAGCGGTAACAATTTAAGACGATTTGAAATAGACTGTACTTCTATTTCTGCTTGACAGTGAGGTTTGGCGTTCTGATTGGCAAGTGTGGAGAAAGTTGCATGAGGGGGGAGGCTGGGAGACAGCGTAACTGTTGCCTTTATCTGATGACAAGGACAACAAATGCGTGCGCTCCGTAGTGTATTTTAAACGATGTGCACACGTTGAATTCTGAGCGTCAAGTAACCTATGTGGCAACTGTGTTCTGCCTCTACATTCCATCCCGATGTCCCCACTCGCAGACTTGACTTGGGCAAGCTGTACAATATGGAACGAAAAAAAAATGTAATAGTAGATACGGTACTATGAAGTCTTAATTTATAGTACAGTTTAGTTGAAATATATACAGAAGAGGTTTACAATATAGTCTACTAGTACAACACAAAGTTTTAGTATCAATTCCGTGAAGCGTTATTGAATGTCATGAATTCACCTACAGAATAGAAGGCGTGAGAAATTAGGTACTTCTTTAATTTGGCTCTAAACAATCTTATGTTCTGAATTCCATTTTTTATATCAATAGGAAGGCTATTAAAAATTTTACTGCCATATAACGCACTCCTTTTTGATAGGACGATAGATTTGTCGATGGAGTATGAAAGACATTTTTTGACACGTATTTATGCTATGAACTATTGAATTAGTTACAAAGTTTTCACGATTACATACGAGGAAGATTATTAAGATTGAATAATTTCGAGGGTAAAATTGCTCCGTGGCCGGGTATCGAACCCTGGACCTTTGGTTAAACGTACCAACGCTCTACCAACTGAGCTACCCGGGAACTCCACGAGACACCGATCCAATTTTTCCCTCTATATCCACAGACCTCAAAGTGGGCTGACAACCGTCAAGCAACCAACATCGTGGATATATAGGGAAAAATTGGATCGGTGTCTGGTAGAGTTCCCGGGTAGCTCAGCTGGTAGAACGTTGGTACGTTTAACTAAAGATCCCGGGTTCGATACCCGGCCCCGGAAAAATTTTTCCCTCGAATTTATTCAAATCAACTTTACAGGGAGTTATACCTGAACGCTTGATTTGCATAATACACGTCACTGTTCGTTAACAGAAAACCACAATTTAAGTCACACAGAGTCAGTGTGCACTAAATGTCGGATGTTTGAGGTCTGTGGATATAGAGAGAAAATTGGATCGGATTTCTAGTAGAGTTCCCGGATAGCTCATTTGGTAGAGCATGAGTACGTTTAACCCATGGTCCCGGGTTCGATACCCGGCCCCGGAACAATTTTTCCCTCGAAGTTATTCAAATGAACTTTACCTGAAAGCTTGATTTGCATTATTAAGATTGTTACGTTGTGTAGTATAAGCTAAAAGATGTTCAGAGCTTGTTTTCCTTGCATTAAACTACAACTTGAATTTCCATGTGCGACAAGATAGTTCATGTTTATACTGTAGTATAAGTCCTGACGTCTGGTAACCCTACCTGTGATGAATAAGGACAGTTTTCCAAATGACCTGCTCTTTTGACAATTTCATTGGAATGCCAGAAATTGTATGGTATAACTCTGTCATTTTCATTCTCCTGTTACTTTTGTAGTTTTTTAAAATTTAAATTGTAATTAATTTGTTCCGAATTTTGTATTTTGCAAATTAATAAATTTTTGCTTTTTCTTGTAATTTGTTGTGTTCCCAATTTAATTTAATTCTTTGAGGTGCAGCCAGTGCCAGAGTTTTTGGCGCGTGTCCTTGAAGCAAAAGCCAGTCAGTGAGCACTTGTTGTCAGTGCAGCTGAGAACGGTACCACCCAACACGTCTCGTCAGCAATCTGCCAGTCATAGTTGTCAGTCTTATTGCCCACTGACTGCGTCAAAGTCAAGACACTCGCACTTTGCGTTTTTGGGGTGTGTCCTTGAGTACACTGTCCAGTCAGTGGCATCTGTTGCCACTTCGGCTGAGAATGGAACCACCTCCTAAACAGATGTGACGTCAACAATCTGCTAATCACAGTTGTCAGCTTTCACGTCCACAGACTGCGGCAAAGAAAAGATACTCGCTCTCAACGTTCCCATTACTTATTTCACGCGCCAGAAACGGTGGCTTTGGTGATAATCACACTTGTACTATCATCTGCAGTTGAGATTATCTGGGATGAATAGTTTATGGTTGAGGCTAAATCATTAATATAATATAATAACAGTAATGGCCTAAAAATTATTCTTGAGTAACTTAATATTTAATATTACCAAATTCTGAGAGTAAATTTGTTATTATTTTATATATTATTTTTTATTTGTTTTTATTAAGCAACATGTAAGTCAACCTAGGGTCTCATTTTTAATGCCACATGAGTTTAAATCGCTATCAGTGTAACATTAATACGTACAAGTCAAATAGTCCTCGCATCTCTCAAAATATTCTTTCAACATAGGCCTAATATAATCTCGATTTCAAACAATTGAATACTTCATTTACGAACCCGAAAGCTAAATATCGTGTTAATTTTTCTTCTCCAAAGCTCGTGTAAGCTTGAGTACCAAATAAAAATGTAATAGCTTTCGGTAAGTATGCATACATTTTTTAAACACTTTTAAGTAAATTATTAATAGTTATAGTGTTTCCGTTTTTAGTTCAGGGGTTTATTTACCGTCGCTTTAACCAATTCGATCTTGTCGCAACATAAGAATTTATATAGACGTACATTTTACATTTTGATAAATACAATGTTAAATTTCAGAACACATATCCTATTTGCCGCAACACTAAGGAATAGAAATGCACCAACCATCAAAATAACTTCAGAAGAAACCAGAAACAAGCAAGGACATCTTTAGTTCTGAAAATGGCTAACAGTGAAGTCGAAACACGATCACTAAGGTTAATTTTGCAATTAGTTTCAATTTAACACAAGAAAGATATTTCTATAACTAATATCAAATGATAAAAGTTAAAAATCTATACTAATAATAAATCTGTAGCCGAAATTTTTCTGGTAATTTTCGATTTTCCAAAAATAATTGGTCCTAACATATATAATTAACCACCCTGAAACCGAAAATCGCTTTTTTTGAAATTTTTGTTTGTAAGTCTGTCTCTCTGTCTGTCTGTATGTTTGTTACCTTTTCACGCGATAATGGGTGAACGGATTTCGATGCAAATTGGAATATAAATTAAATTCCTTGTAACTTAGATTTTAGGCTATATGGCATTGAAAATACATTATTTAAAAGGGGGGTTATAAGGGGGCCAGAATTAAATAAATCTAAATATCTCGCTTATTATTGATTTTTGTGAAAAATATTACATCACAAAAGTTTCTTTAAAACTAATTTTCGATAAGTTTCATTCCTTGAAAAAGTTGGATAGGACTGATATTTAATGAGATAAATGAGTTTTAAAATTAAAATAACTGCCATATAAGGCCGTGTAATGAATTAAAAAACAAATGACTTCGTCTATAAGGGGCCTTGGACAGCAACAATCGAAAGCTATGAAAGATAGCCTACAGAGAATGTTTCTGTGTTTGTATGAAGTAATATCGGAAGCTAAATTAACCGAGTTGTATAATTAATTATTATTTCACCATTGGAAAGTGTAGTTTCTTTAGATGGACATAATGCTATAATGTTATTACAGTAACTTCTGACATAATATAATATAATATAATATAATATAATATAATATAATATAATATAATATAATATAATATAATATGTAATATTATATTATATAATTTAAGTTATTTGAAGGGTTCAGAACCATACTGGGCCAAGCGCCATTTACTGAATACGTAGAAAAGAAAGGTTAAAATTAAGTTATTACCATAATTCAATGGAAACCTATAACAAGTAAAATAAAATATACACATTAAATCTGAATTATGTCAATCTCCATTGAACTATGGTTGAATGTAATAAAAATTAAGAAACATGTTAAAGGAATTGTCATTGCACCAAATGGGTGCCTCTGGACCAAAATGATCGCATTTTAATTATTTGGACGCAATTTAAATTAAGTAACATATTAAACGATTTATCCTTCTATCAAACACGAATGTTCCCTGGATCAAACGTCCTATTTTAATGATGTAATTACTTTATATGTATTTCTAACGAGTGCAGCGGAGCGCACGGGTACGGCTAGTGTATAATAAAATTGTATAATACAGAATTTTGTGTTCTACTCTATTCAAAGAATAAGCCTGTTAAATCTACAGAATTATGTTTCTTCCTCTTGTATTGATTTAGCAATGAGCTGGTTATAATTATAGAGATGTGTAGATTAAAAGATAAGTTGATCGTTCAATAGACCGATACTTAGTACACAACTTATCTTAGATCAATCCACACGCAGAGTAGTCGAAAGTCACGCAAGAAGAGTGACGCCGGTATTGCGAAGTGGAGTGAAATATAACGCGGTGTGGCGTGCTGTCATTAATTATTTTTCATAAAGTTTTCCGTTCTGCTTCTTGTCGCACTTGTATGAATGTAGAGCATCAGTCAGAGATAACAGGTTTCCGAAAGTCCCCTGATTCCAGGATAAGTTCAAGAAACTAAAATTCATCGGTCTTCTGAAGAAAATGTTCATCAAACATAGACTTCACGTTGAAAATCTCTCGTGTATTATTGTGATGTGAAATTATTCAACTGTTTCATTGTGTAGTACATACTGAAATACAATGTCCAAAGTGTGTTTTCATACACTTGAATTACCAAGTACGGCAAGAAAATTATTGTTTCCCGCTTATGATTCTCCGTTTGCGGGATCTCGCCGTTAAAATTGCTGATCAGGGCGGCTATATTTTGTCTTACTTCGCAGCATATGTATCACCTGCAGTGTCCCTTTAACAAAGTGATCAACAATTCATGGAATGCATGCACGTTGTGATGATGTATTCACCTGCAGGGTCCCTTTAAGAAAGTGATCAACAATTAACGGAATGCACGCACATTGTGATTCACCTGCAGGGTCCTTTTAAGAAAGTGATTAACAATTAACGGAATGCATGCACGTTGTTATCATGTGTTTACCTGCAGGGTCCCTTTAAGAAAGTGATCAACAATTCGTGGAATGCAAGCACGTTGTGATGAAGTATTTACCTGCAGTGTCCCTTTAACAAAGTGATCAACAATTCATGGAATGCAAGCACGTTGTGATGAAGTATTTACCTGCAGTGTCCCTTTAAGAAAGTGATCAGCAATTCATAGAATGCATGCACGTTGTGATCATGTATTCACCTGCAGGGTCCCTTTAAGGAAGTGATCAACAATTAATGGAATACAAGCATGTTGTGATGGTGTATTCACCTGCAGGGTCCCTTTAAGAAAGTGATCAACAAATAATGGAATGCAAGCACGTTGTGATGGTGTATTTACCTGTAGGGTCCTTTTAAGAAAGTGTTCAACAATTAATGGAATGGAAGCACGTTATTTTGGTGTATTCACCTGCAGGGTCCCTTTAAGAAAGTGATCAACAATTAATGGAATGCAAGCACGTTGTGATGGTGTATTTACCTGTAGGGTCCTTTTAAGAAAGTGTTCAACAATTAATGGAATGGAAGCACGTTATTTTGGTGTATTCACCTGCAGGGTCCCTTTAAGAAAGTGATCAACAATTAATGGAATGCAAGCACGTTGTGATGGTGTATTCACCTGCAGGGTCCCTTTAAGAAAGTGATCAACAATTCATGGAATGCAAGCACGTTGTGATGAAGTATTGACCTGCAGTGTCCCTTTAAGAAAGTGATCAACAATTAACGGAATGCACGCAAGTTGTGATTCACCTGCAGGGTCCCTTTAAGAAAGTGATCAACAATTAACGGAATGCACGCACGTTGTGATTCACCTGCAGGGTCCCTTTAATAAAGTGATCAACAATTAACGGAATGCACGCACGTTGTGATTCACCTGCAGGGTCCCTTTAAGAAAGTGATCAACAATTAACGGAATGCGCTCACGTTGTGATTCACCTGCAGGGTCCCTTTAAGAAAGTGATCAACAATTAACGGAATGCGCTCACGTTGTGATTCACCTGCAGGGTCCCTTTAAGAAAGTGATCAACAATTAACGGAATGCGCGCACGTTGTGATTCACCTGCAGGGTCCTTTTAAGAAAGTGATCAACAATTCATGGAAAGCATGCACGTTGTGAGAACCGCAGTGATGTGTAATTAATCTGAAGTGTCACTATCAATTCCACCACTACATAGTGAAGTTGTGTGTTGAAGAATGGCATTCATAGCTCGCATTTACATAGTGTCACTACTACAAATGGTTTTCGCAGTGCCACTTTTCAACCATCCCAATGACGAAAAGCTTACGGCTATGTGTTTGGAGAACATTGCTACCAAACTCTTTCCACCACGACGACCTATTGTGATTTCATACCCCTCAGAATGGGACTATTCAATAGATAAGTTCCCTGCAGAAAGTGTTCTAGAATACATGGACGCCACGTTGAAAATCCTTCAGGAGGATATGTTGTGGCCTCTTCAAATCTATCAGGCTGACACTGATGTCAAGGAAAAAGATTATTTTTTAAATGGATTTTACATTATTTTCGTGAATTTTAAGGACTACGGATCTGACTTTGAACATCACATTGAGACTCAGATTTCAATAATCAAGTCTCGCGGTGCCGATCGCTACAGGAGAACATTTGTTGTACTCGTAAGCGGTTTCATCGTGGAATTCATGGAAGCTGTTCGTTATTTGAGGGATTTAGTATGGAGTAGATTCAGAACGGCGAATGTATTGTTTCTCATTCCTCATTATTTTGTGTCCCCAGAATCGAGAGTTAAATATTTTTTGGGGGAAAGTAAACTGGACGTCTTTACATGGCTTCCGTACAAGCGATGTTACAACCCAAATGATATGAAACTAATAGGCCAATGTAGCGTGGATAACAACATGTTTTCAGAGAACATCGATGTTTTTCTTAATAATGTTCCTAAAGATCTCAATGGTTGTCCTATTACTGTCGAACTGGGACATGATCAAATTGATGATTATAAAATAATTAATAAAATTGGTGTATTTCATCAGGAATTACTTGCTGAATATATGAATTCCTCAATTGTAATCCGTAATTACAGTTACACAAACGAGAACTCTATCCTAGCAGATATGATTGGTGGTCTCAACATATTCGCAACGGAAGGATTAGAATCCTTTGACCCCGCAGTTTCAATTCTATCTTGTGATATGAAATGGTACGTTCCCTGTCCTAAATATGTGCCCAGAATGGACAGAATTATGGACGTATTCTCTCTTGACGTCTGGATATGTACGATTGGAGTGGTTTTCGTTTCGGCTCTCGTAGTATGGCGCTCTGCCATTGCACATCATGTCTCCGTACTGGAGGCCCAAACGTACAGAACTCTGTCTTCTTCTCTGATAAACTTGTTGTCTGTCACCATTAGTGTATCTGTCCCTGAACTTCCGAGGACTCCCTCTCTAAGAGCCTTCTTCTTACTCTTTATCCTTTTCTCTTTGGTTTTGAGCACAGTGTTTCAGTGTTTCTTCGTCTCGTTTCTTATAAGCCCAGGTTTCTCAACTCGTATCTCTACATTTGAGCAACTGTTGGCTTCCGGTTTGAAACTGGAATTTCCACCTGAGCTGAATGATTTCGTGGTAAATACTTACGGATATGAGTTTTGGAACTCCACCAAGAGTGCATCGGTATGTTCCAATATGCAAGCATGTCTCGAGCGTCTGTTCACAGTGGGTGATATAGCAACTATCACCAGTTTTAAGGAGGTACAGATTTTTCTTGCCAGAACGAGAGGCTTGGTTGACCATGTTGAGGAAATGTTTTGCTCTTTGGACGAGAATATATTGAGTACGAATTATATGTTTTTCATCCGTAGAAATAGTCCTATTGTGGATCGGTTCAACACCCTTTCCGTGCGATGTGTAGAATCAGGAATTATTAATATGCATTTCGGGAAAATTCTGGCCAACATAACGTCGAAGAATGAGGATAAATCCTTCCATTTCGGGTGTGAGGATTGTAGTGATTTCTACTTCGTGTTTACTTTGTCACATTTGAGAGCAACATTCTTGTTTCTTCTATTTGGAAACCTGTTTGCTTTCATTGTGTTTATTGGTGAACTTTTGTTCAATTGTCTTAGCGCAGAAAAAACGGTGAGTGTGTAACGGCTCTTACATACTAATTTTGTTCGTGGTTTCACGTATCTTACCGTCACAAGAAATTTTCGGTCCTACACAGCATACTGCTCTGAGTCTTTGTAGGATGCTTCGAGATGTGTAAAGACTAAAAGCTGGTTCACAATAAACCGGGAACGAGAACCAGAATGAAAACGAGAACCAGAGGACGTGAATATGAAAATTCTTTATGCACAATAAACCGAGAACGTAGACGACTGTGCAAATCGATATGTATGTCAATAACGATATGTAAAGTCGATATTACGCATTCTGATGTTATTTGTGTATAATTGACCAATGGCGTTCTCTCATGAGTACAAGGCAGCCAACATAAACACAGGTTAACCAACGTCGAAATTTCAACTGAAACATTTCATTGGGTACGGTACTATAAATATGCCCATGCTTCTTTATTATCACAACCTATTTTAAGTCTACCATAACGTAAAATAATTAGAGAAGAAACATTTGTAATACAACAAAAATGAACACAACAGTAGTTATTGAATTGAAGCATGAATATGTAGTGTGTAATACAACCAATACAGTAATAAAATATGATTCACTCACGATCGGTGTTCATAGATGCAACTATTGAAAACCACGTATTCTCCTTCATTTTCTCATCTTTATACGAGGCGCGCCGCTTACCGTAAACGTGAGGATTTTCCTCAACACTCAATATTAGAATCTCATCAAATAAAACTTGCTCCATGATGCACAGCACAGAACAAAATAATGCATAGGTTATGTCACGGTCTTCTTGCTACAAAATATGTGACGGCAAAATAACTTTTAGATGGCAATAGAATGAATCTAGTGGGCTGTGATCGGAAACGTGAACGCCAAAGTTGAAACTTGGCCAACTCTCCGTTCCCGATCCTGGGCTCCGGCAAGCTTTTCGTTAATTGTGAATGCTCACATTTAAATGTACACATTTTAACAATTTTACCATTTTCGTTTTCGTTCCGATTCTCGTTTCCGGTTTATTGTGAATCAGCCTTAATTCACAATAAACCTGGAACGGAAACGAGAACGAGAATGGAAATATTGTTAATGTAAATGTATTTAAATATCAGTATTCATTAACTTACAGCAAGCTTCTCGTTAATTGTGAATGCTGACATTTAAATATATTTAGTTTCACAGTATTTCCGTTCTCGTTCTCGTTGTCGTTTCCGTTCCCGATTTATTGTGAACCTGCCTTAACTCATTCATTTGGATTTGGATCAGTGACATTTTGATCCATAAGTAAGCTTTATACCCAATTGACATCAATGTATTTGAAGTTCCATTTGATTTACGCTTTTTCTCATATTTAATCACGTTGAGAATATATTGTACGCGTACGTGTAAAAGTTTGTGTAATTAAGATATTTGTTAAGTTCAGACTTAATGTTGCTTAATGTTGTGTGAACACTGTATATAACAGAGGAATGTAATCATACATATAAAGTCTTTAACTTTGTAATATTAATACTGCCTGACAAGAACGTATATGAAGGGTTCAGAACCATAGTGGGCCAAGCGCCATTTATTAAAAACGGAGAAACCAAGAGTTAAACTTAAATGAATACTATACTTCAATGAAGATTGAAATATCATTTAGTTTTAATATGCATACTTTATATTACTTGCTATATGTTTCATTGAATTATGGTATTCACTTAATTTTCACTCTTGTTTTTTTTTTTTTTTTTTCGTTTTTAATATATGGCGCTTGGCCCACTATGGCTCTGAACCCATCATATATTCTTTCTTTAATCCTCAGAGTGTCATAAATACTGATGTAGAGTTGAAGGAACGTGCAAAAACATTGATTCTTTATCAAAGATTTCTGTACTCAAATGTCTGATGTAATAATTTAAGAATTTGCCAATATCTTGTGAATAAAACATGCCTCTAGTAAGAATAACAAAATACAGATAATTTTCTTTGCATTTAAAGTTAGCTATGAAATGAATTGGTATTTCTGCTTAGGTAATAAAACAAGTTACAGTATATATCGTTTCTTTTTAAATATATGTGTCTTTGGTAAGTAGCTGATCACTCGAAAAATTGACTAACTTTTACGATTTTTGGCTGTGTAGTACATCTCTGCTAGTAAGAACTTTTCCCCGTGCCGTACACTTGATGTGGTTACACGGTTGCTCGCCAGAAGTCGATTTAGTCACAAATGTGTCCACTAGAAAGCGCCATTTCCATTCCATGTGTGTTTGCATTGGTATAAAAAAATAAGCGGCATGTTGGCGTGGAGACATTGTTGACGATTATCACAACATAGTGACGATATTTGTAATTTCAGAGTTGAGCGAATGAACCTTTTGACTACAGAAACAATTTTCCATCAAGATGAAGTTCTTCCCCGTTACGCTACGAATGTTCTAATCTTGCTTGACAAAGTGTTTCCTAACAGGTGGATCGGTCGCGCAAGTCCAATTGCTTGGCCCCCACGATCTCCAGATTTAACTTTCCTGGACTTATTTTATGGGGATTTGTTAAGAATCGTGTATTTGCAGATTTCTTCGGGGCGGCAGACATGTTGAGAACTGTGAGCCATAATTAGTGTAAGTGTAAGTTCATTGCAATTTATCGTAATTTGAGCCTTTTTGACACTAACCCTAAGTTTTAAATTTCATATCGATAGTTTCATTCGTCTTTACATAGCAAAATGGAGACTGTAACCAAATCGAGTGTACGACACCACAAAAAGGTTCTGTCGTCCCGGTCTAGTCACAGAGGAAATGCATTAGCACGCAGGAAGTAGGCCTACACAGTACGCATAGCAGCCCTTCCCTCCGCCATTGTTGCTCTGTTTCCACGTCCCTAATTAACTGGGATTTGAACCGTAATGGACATCACGGCCACAGAAAAAAAGTTCTTGTTGCTATTTCAGTGTTGGTTAATTGGTTTAACACGTTTTGTATTAGCGAGGCGGAGGGTCGGATTCATGCTACACGGTCCTGGACTGATTAAATTTTCCTACTTGACACTAATTTCATGAAGAATTTAATAACACAACGCAGGACAGTTTGTGTGAAAGCTGCACATACACGGTCAGCTCTTGATCACAACTGAAACAGACAGGAAAGAGTTTGAATTGACTCGAGGATTTGTCATTTGTTACAAAATGCATAATCATAAGTATAATTTTATTGTAACTGAATTAATTTTCATGCTACACAGGGTGTTTCATAATTGTACGCACAAACTACAGAGGTCAGCGATGTATGTAATAGAGAGGGAAAGGAACTGGTCACCCTTCCGTAATATCTCCTGGCTTAGTTGTCTCAAGAGTGATGCCTTATTAGTGTAAATTATGAGGTTCAAACCTGTCAACAGTTAACTAAATTACAACTCGATAGATGAGTAGAGGACAATGAAACAAGGCAAAAAGTACTAATAAATGAGGCGTTCAGAGCAGAAGTGGTGTAAGTCAAAAATGGTTAATGAGGGTTAAAGCAAACATTCTGTAAAAAAAGCGCAAAGTAGCAATTAATATTCAATTTATTTAAACTACTAGCCGTACCCGTGCGCTCCGCTGCACCCGTTAGAAATAAATATAAAGTAATTACATAATTAAAATAGGACATTTGATCCAGGGAATATTCGTGTTTGATAGAAGGATAAATCGTTTATTATGTTACTTAATTTAAATTATTAAAAAAATTAAAATGCGATCATTTTGATCCAGGGACCACTCATTTGGTCATAAAAATTATTTTAGGAAATACAGGAAACGAATACCTATCAAGTTTTCTGTGCATAAGAAGCTATTTTAATCTTACCTGTCCTCGATTCACTCAGAAGTTACTGTAATAACATTATAGCATTATGTCCATCTAGAGAAACTACACTTTCCAATGGTGAATTAATAATTAATTATACAAATCGGTTAATTTAGCTTCCGATATTACTTCATACAAACACAGAAACATTCTCTGTAGGCTACCGTATGTTTAATAGCTTTCGATTGTTGTTGTCCAAGGCCCCTTATAGACGAACTCATTTGTTTTTTATTTCATTACACCGCCTTAGATGGCGTTATTATAATTTTGAAACTCATTTATCTCATTAAATATCAGTCCTATCAAAATGTTGCATGGAATAAAACTTATCGGAAATTATTTTTAAAGAAACTTTTGTTATGTAATATTTTTCATGAAAATTAATAATAAGGGAGATATTTCTATTTATTTAATTCAAGCCCCCTTATAAACCCCCTTTTAAATAAAATATTTTGAATGCCATATAGCCTAAATTCTAAGTTTACAACCAACTTAATTTATATTCCAATTTTCATATAAATCGGTTCATCCATTATCGCGTGAAAAGGTAACAAACATCCAGACAGACAGACAGACATATAAACAAAAATGTCAAAAAAGTGATTTTCGGTTTCAGGGCGGTTAATTATATATGTTAGGACCAATTATTTTTGAAAAATAAAAAAATACCAGAAAAATTTCGGCTACAGATTTATTATTAGTATAGATTAGTAGTCAGTGGATAGCAAGAAGGACATATTAATTGCTACTTTGCGCTGTATTTTACAGAATTTTTACTTTAAGCCACATTACCCAATTTTGACTTACACCACTTTTGCTCTGAACAGCTCAAATATAGGTCCGGAAACCAACAATTTCCAAGAAATGCTGTCATCATTGTAACCACCTGAATACACCTCGTACATTTACAACCGTTACAATATTCTGAACCCATTTCTTACATACTTACTTACAAATAGCTTCTAGAGAAACCGGAGGTTCATTGTCGCCCACACATAAGCCCGCCACCGGTCCCTATCTTGAGCAAGATGAATCCAGTCTCTAGCATCATATCCCATCTCCCTCAAATCCATTACTTATTTTTTACATGGCAGAAGTAATAGTCGTGCGTACCTCCTTTTTTTTTTTACTATAGTGGTTTATTGGAACAGATAAAACAATTGTTGAGCTATTTTTGAACATATTTCCCGCCAGAATTCAGACATTTGTCATACCATGAGATCAACAGAGAGCTGCAGACCAGTGTTGCCAAGTCAGCGGTTTTGTAACTAAATCTGGTGTTTTCAGGACTATGGTCAGCTACAGAATTTTACCGTCAACGGCTAGCTATTTATTTGGCGTTTTTTGGTGATTCCGACAGAAGGAGACCATATTTTTAAGTTTTTTTTTTCTGTAATGTAATTGTTTTTATATATACTTGCGGACAATAATATTAGTTAATCATAAACCAGAGTTTAATGTGGTATTATCACAATTTTTCGTTGTGAGAGTATAAAAATTTTATGTTAACTCGATTTGATACCACCACGTCCATTTTCTGCCTCATCCATTGTTGTTGTACAAATAAGGTATGCCACATTCGTTAAACTCTCAGTCTAATCATGTAGGCATTGTTTTTGTAAATGAATTGATATGTTTAATCATAAAGAGTAGATAATGAACTTAATTATTATTATTTTTATTCATGATAACTTATATTATGATATATTATTTAATTTATCATTTCGCATTATAGTTTATGTAACACAGACATACTTAAAATTTAAAACCTAACTCATATTGGGAGGCACGTCTCCAGCTCAGTGTGAAATCAGATTATGAACCGACTGGTGTGATTGTGAATGTGATTGTTTCCGAAGTGTCCAGTATATTCTTGAGCTACTTCATTCAATTTTGAAGAAATATGTCCCGTAAAACTCCATACGTTCTAAAGTTTAGAGATGTGGTGGGGGGGGAAGTGTTGAAAGATAGGGTTGAAGAAGTTACCGGTGATAGCTGGAAAGCTCGGTGTAAATGGTGTAAAGTGATAGGTATATTGAATGCAAAATATTCAGATTTAATTGTCCATACGATTTTGCATAGAACATAGAGCCTACGAAGTGATACACACTTTCCATAATTTAGTCTACATTTTTATAAAATTCTCCAGTTCTTAAAACTGTATAGTTTATATTTTCAAATTTCGAAGTGATGTGTTAAGAAAAATCTGGAGTTTTTCAACTGTGGTTTAGCGGTTTTTTTAAGCTTGTGCAGCGGTAAATGGAATTCAGAGTTGGCAACACTGGTGCAGACGGCTGTCACACACTGGTTCCGATCCCAGGCGACAGACTTCTACGACACAGGAATACAAAAGTTGATCCCACCGTTTCCGGTGGAGAATATGTTGAAAAATAACTGAACAGTTGTTGTATCTATTCCAATAAATCTTTCCATGAAATTATGCTTTATGTAAACGGTTGTAGGGAAACTTATTTTCATAAAGGCCCTCGCAATTGCATTCGAGTGTCCAAAATTTGTATAAGCACTTGTTTTGACATTATTAACATGGTGGAAGAAAAAAATAACTTCTTTATCTGTCCCCATGAGAATGTTTGCTTGTCTGTCACTGCAGGGAAACAAATGCGTAAGATCCCTAAGATCGATAGAGAATTATGGAAGCTACATCAAAACAGTTGATGCTAATATAATAAAAATAATAAATAGACGTATAGGCTTACTTGAATGCTAATAAACGTGAATAAATTAAGTATCAACATTTAAGAGAATTTAGAAATAGTAGGTATTATGAACTAATATTGTAAAAACTGTGCTACAAAGACACGATCGATATAAGTAAGTAATTGCCTAATTACGAAATAGCCCTATAGTTAATTATCATGGATGAGGCGATATAAAAAGTAGTTGAGTAGGGAAGATATCAACCACAAGGGCACGTAATTGAGTTCGGGACGGTATGACACGATATCTAATTACTACGTAGCGGGGAAACCCCAACAATGGCACGGGATTCCGATGAGCGCGATACTATCGTAGTCGGTACATCGGCTTGCCGACTCAGTGTGTGCAACTGTAGCGGAATACATAGGCTACATTTTCTCTGAAACATCCCAAATATTTTTTATTTGTTTTTCTATAATATTTTATGTAATAAATAAATAAATATGGGAAATGCCTGTTATTATTCGGTTGAGAAGCTTTTATCATCCAGTCTGCTGTCAAAGAATCTGAAAGTTAGAATTTATAAAACAGTTATATTACCGGTTGTTCTGTATGGTTGTGGAACTTGGACTCTCACTCTGAGAGAGGAACATAGGTTAAGGGTGTTTGAGAATAAGGTTCTTAGGAAAATATTTGGGGCTAAGAGGGATGAAGTTACAGGAGAATGGAGAAAGTTACACAACGCAGAGCTGCACGCATTGTATTCTTCACCTGACATAATTAGGAACATTAAATCCAGACGTTTGAGATGGGCAGGGCAAGTAGCACGTATGGGCGAATCCAGAAATGCATATAGAGTGTTAGTTGGGAGGTCGGAGGGAAAAAGACCTTTAAGGAGGCCGAGACGTAGATAGGAGGATAATATAAAAATGGATTTGAGGGAGGTGGGTTACGATGATAGAGACTGGATTAATCTTGCTCAGGATAGGGACCAATGGCGGGCTTATGTGAGGAAATGAACCTCCGGGATCCTTAAAAGCCAGTAAATAAGTAAGTAAGTAAATAAGTAAGCAATTATAATGTTTTTTATTACTTTGAACACGTTTTTTGTGAAGTGACGATTGTATTATTATTATTATTAGTTTCTTCCTGCGAGAGGGGATTCGTTTATGTTTGTTCTACTAGTTTTAAACGCGATAGGTTTTTGTTTATAAAAGAAGAACAGCAGTACTAGGAGAAATAAACAAGCATTGTTAAAATGAGTTCAAACGAGGATTCAGATATTGAAAACTGCTGCAAATTCTGCAACTGAATGTTTATAACAAATTATGAACATGTTGTTGTTAATGTTTGTAATAAATAAAATCAATTCCATTTAATTTAATTTAATGTGGGGTTCACATTACGCAGCCAGTGTCATTACATAACTAGTTACGTAATGTATGTTTTACAACATTTTTATTAGTTATGTAAAGTCCACATTAGTTAATCAAGGGCGATACAAATTAAATACCTATTTACTTAGGAGTTCGCAAAGCAACTCGCCACGTCATTCGTTTGTTTTTGTTGTTTTCTTTTACCAAGTCCCCATAGCAACAAGAAAGAAGTGAAAGCAGACGCGCAGCGTGTGGGAGCACGACAAATGAAACGGACGCGTGGCAGCTCTCCTCCTCATCGATTCATGACTTGGGATTTGCCACTGATTCCTGCCACTGCAACTCCCAGACATAATCACATCTCGATTCCATTTCTGTGTCTCTATTTCTCATCTGACAACGTTAGATTTTGCTTTTCCATGTGTACGTTATGAAGCTTTTGAAGAGCAGACCTTTTTTAAGAGGTCAGAGTTGTGCACGTTCTCTGGATTGTGATGTAGGTTTTTTTTTTTATTTAACTTAGCTGATTAAAATGGTTAAGCGTTACTTACTTACTTACTTACTTACTTACTGGCTTTTAAGGAACCCGGAGGTTCATTGCCGCCCTCACATAAGCCCGCCATTGCTCCTTATCCTGAGGAAGATTAATCCATTCTCTATCATCATATCCCACCTCCCTCAAATCCATTTTAATATTATCCTCCCATCTACGTCTCGGCCTTCCCAAAGGCCTTTTTCCCTCCGGCCTCCCAACTAACACTCTATATGCATTTCTGGATTCGCCCATACGTGCTACATGCCCTGCCCATCTCAAACGTCTGGATTTAATGTTCCTAATTATGTCAGGTGAAGAATACAATGCGTGCAGTTCTGTGTTGTGTAACTTTCTCCATTCTCCTGTAACTTCATCCCTCTTAGCTCCAAATATTTTCCTAAGCACCTTATTCTCAAACACCCTTAACCTATGTTCCTCTCTCAAAGTAAGAGTCCAAGTTTCACAACCATAAAGAACAACCGGTAATATAACTGTTTTATAAATTCTAACTTTCAGATTTTTTGACAGCAGACTGGATGATAAAAGCTTCTCAACTGAATAATAACAGGCATTTCCCATATTTATTCTGTGTTTAATTTCCTCCCGAATATCATTTATATTTGTTACTGTTGCTCCAAGATATTAAGCGTTACATCAAAATTTAATTAATATAGTCGCGACGCTGTTATTTCCGGCGTGACTCCTCCTCTTTGCTTACGTCTTAGGAAGTGAAGACTCTATAAAGTCTAGGTAGGTAGTATCGTTCGCCATTTTTGTTCTTTCGTTCCCGAGCTACCAGACGAGGGATCTATTTGTCACACAGTTAAACATTATCATGTCGTAGCTCCTATGATAATAAATCAAACGCGCTGTAATTCAGCAAATAATTGAGCGGCAAATAACGTCTTCGTGTGCTTTCTGCGAACGCCAACGAAAGAGCCAAAATGGCGGGCGATTATATTAAGTATTTATCGAGCCTTAAGAAATGAATAACGTCTTCATAAGCGAATCACAAGACGCACACGTTTAAATGTAGCCGACCTGCAACGCGATTGGCTGCCGGAAATTAGAGCGACGGGAATTGATTGTTCTAATAATATATGTTGTGGTCTTAATATATTTGTTTATTTTGGAGACTTACGGTCGTATTCAGGAACGTCACTTCAACTTCACTTTCACTTAAGGCTGGTTCACAATAAACCTGGAACGAAAACGACAACGAGAACGAGAACGGAAATATTGTTAAAATAAATGTATTTAAATGTGAGCATTTACATAAGTTAATTGTGAACGCTTACATTTAAATACATTTATTTTAACTATATTTCCGTTCTCGTCGTTTTCGTTCCAGGTTTATTGTGAACCAGCCTTTACATTCGACTGTAGAAAACGCAGAATTTGTATTCAGGGTCACAACTTAACTTACACGTTAGTTGTAACTTAGCCAAAAGCTACTAAGATTTCAGATACGTGAAACTCAACCTTTTACCTCACTCAGCGCTATAATTGAACTGAACTATAGCTAATGAGACATTTGTTACTACGATAGACTTAAGTTTAAGGGGAGACTCCATCGAAAATCATGAAAGTTTTCCAAAAAAGATTTGTATTGGTTATTTCACTTTTTTAGAATATATATTTTCATACAATTTTAGCCCAATTCTAATTACAAATATGTTTAATTTTTTTAATTGAGGCCGTAAGGGGGCGTGGCGTTTAAAGAGCTGTCAAAATGATTTTTTCATCCAAGAATTCCTCTTTACAAATTTCTGATTACAAATCTAGTAACATTTTGTTCTATAGTTGGCTCCCTGAAGTTACTAGATGAATATAGCAGAGGAGAATTTTAATGGTATGTGTTACATAAATATTCATTTAATTTCAAATCCATTTTTCGTAGGTTTATTTTTTTTTTAGTCAACACCAACTTCTTTATGCCAAATTTTAATCAATCTGGATGAAATTGTTACTACAAGTACCCTATTTATGAGGTAGCTGCATGTTTCTATTTATTTTGTAACAAATGTTGCTACTTTATTTTATTCATATTTTTAATAAATTAGGCCTATAGAAGAAATAATATTATCAACATTAAAAAAAATTTCAAAATGAATAAATCAGATATTCCATAAAATGAGTCAATAGAAATGTTTCTCTATGTCTTGTGAATATAACAAAAAAAGGAGTCCACACCTGTGGAGTAACTGTTACAGCGTCTGGCCGCGAAACCAGGTGGCCCGGGTTCGATCTCCGGTCGGCATGTTACCTGGTTGAGGTTTCTTCCGGGGTTTTCCCCCAACCCAATATGAGCAAATGCTGGGTAACTTTCGGTGCTGGACCCCGGACACATTTCGCCGGCATTATCACCTTCATTTCATTCAGACGCTAAATAACCTAAGATGTTGATAAAGCGTCGTAAAATAACCAATTAAAATAAATAAAATAACAAAAAAGGAAGTTTAAAATTGAGATCTTCTAGTAAAAACTTGGGTTTGCAAATATTTATGAAAAAAAAATAGAAAAAATCATAAGTGAAGCACGTTTAGGATTTCAGAATTTGGATTTTTTTTTTTAGCCTTTACTTAGTAAACATGTTCTCGAAATTTGGTTGAAAAAATGATTAGGAAAAAAGTTGTCATTTTTAATAGAGTTTCACCTTAAGGACTGAAATGGGTTTAAATTATTTGGAAAATAGCAATTTTCAAGAATTCGTGGATTATACTTTCTCTGTAATACTGTTTGCTTCATTTAGTTTCTAGTTATCCGTATATAATCATGACCCCAATCTTATATCCAGTTTTACTAGTTTAATCCAATGTTACGTACCTATAAAGTGTATTTTAAATTTTGATATGTTTTATAATAATAATAATAATAATAATAATAATAATAATAATAATAATAGTAGTAGTATTATTATTATTATTATTATTATTATTATTATTATTATTATTATTACTTTCATCCCAAAATCAATGAAGAAGAGAGATTTATTTTTTTAATTGGTTAACTTGTAAATTACTTACAATCTTATACCAATTTTTGTAGCCTCCGTAACTGTTTGCATCTATTGAACTAGCTCTCCAACACGAGCAAAGCTGGTTCGGAATCCACTGTATTTTAATGTGTGTATATTTGTTTGATATTACTTCTGTTGTTCCTTACTTTGGTTTCAGTATACTTTATTCTAGGTCGTGCTATAGCCTACAAGTCTCTTAGTTCCTGAAGGGATATGTCTCCAGTTATATTGCTCCCCATTACTATGCGCTTGACTGGATGGAGTTGAGGTCACACATATAGGGAGGCAGGCGAAGGTCGGTGTGAACCGTGCAGTCCTTATTTACCATTCCACCATCAATAACCCTTAACTCTGTAGCCAAGAAACCTTTCGAGATTTAAGAACTAATTGGAAGGATGTTTGTTTACCTGAACGCAATATTGGCCATTGTCTAACATTATTAATGACGGAAAAGGTTCTATACTAGTTTTTCAGAAACTCCTTTCTCAAAATCCTAGCCTAATATTAATTTGTCCGCTATAGTCGCTACGAGTTGTTCAGACTTTTCATTCATTCATAGCTTTCTGCTAAGGCCAAATCTTTTCCTGCAAACCCAGCATTCTCTAATCCTTCCTATTTTCTACCTTTCCTCTTAGTCTGCGCTTATGATCCATATATCTTAATTTCGCCTTTCATCTTATATTTCCTACTGCCCCGAAGTTTTCTACTGTACACCATTCACGTCATCCGCATAAACAACCAGCTGATGTAACCCGTTCAATTCCAAACCCTCTGTATTATCCTGGACTTTCCTAATGGCATATTCTAGAGCAAAGTTAAAAAGTAAAGGTGATAGTGCATCTCCTTGCTTCAGCCCGCAGTGAATTGGAAAAGCATCAGACAGAAACTGACCTAAACGGATTCTGCTGTACGTTTCACTGAGGCACATTTTAATTAATCGAACTAGTTTCTTGAGAATACCAAATTAAATTAAAATGTTATTTAAAACTTCTCTCTTAACCGAGTCATATGCCGTTTTGGAATCTACGAATAACTGATATACTGTGCCCTTATACTCCCATTTTTCTCCAATATTTGTCGAATACATAAAATCTGATCAATAGAAAGCAATATTGCATAATACTGGTATAACTGGTTACGTATAAGCCATGTTCTGCTCTGTAAATGTATGTGCAGGGTGGAAATGAAATAATCCTGCAGATTGAAAGGGATGATAGGGTATACTTAAATTAATAGAAAACCTACATTACTTTTTGTGATTAAATGTACGGTTAATTATAAAATTAAGTTTGAAGTTTCAGTAGTGTGGCAACATGCCCGTTAACACAGTCTTCGTTCTTTTGTATTATGGTGCCTTGAAATTAGTCCTTTTTTCTTTAATTAAATGTATACGAAAACCGTCCACGTTATTGAAATATGCCAGAGAATTAAATGATTCTATCGATATGGACAAAAATCACGATCCTATTCGCAATAGTTACCTAATAAGAGGGTGTTAAACATCTCTAAAAAAAAAAAAACTTTTTTTTTTCAGAGAAAACTATGAATTTTCCACTGGACTGGAATGCTTTACCTGCAGACTTACTAAAGCCTTCACCAATAACCAAAAATGTATTTAAAAATAGGCTTAAGGACTTTACTAATACACGGTAGTATATTATACACACTACTTAAAGGTTGTAATTGATATTTTATTATATTTTGAAGTGTTGTATCAGTGAGGAAGTGTGTTGTGTCAGTGAAGTATATATAAAAAATTATATACCTTATTTTATTTTGAAGGAGTGCAGTTCGGTGGTTCCTTTGAACACCCACTTACAGATTTATGACTTCCTACACAAACAACTCTGACAATTCCATCCTGTCTCCTCGTCCCAACATTCAGCGTATTCCGAATCTCACCGGTCCGGTGGCATCAATGACGTCACGTTGCAGCGAAATAAGGAACAAAACTGCTGGAAGGATCGATGGCTGTCATGGCGACTGTACAAGTTGTTGTCTGTGCTACGCTAGCAAAATTTTGCGAATTTTCGTACTCCTATGTCGTTCAAAGAAAAGATAGCATAAACTATTTCTTGAACCGGTAGTAATAACTGGTCCGTTGACATGTTCGCTCATAAGCCATTAACATATTGTTTTTACGTTGTGCTCATTACAAACAATACAGCAGAACACACCGCCATGGCACAACAGTGCACGATGTCATTCGTCTGCTAATTCCCGCCCTATACAAGAACCAATCAGATTCACTGATGGCGGCTGATGGAGACTGCCACCACCTCTGCAAGTTGATGGCACCGGTGCAACACCGGTGGAGCATCAATGACGTCATCGGTGGAATTCGGAACACCGTGATGCCATCGGATTGCTCACCGGTGAGATTCGGAATACGCTCATTGCACAGTTGTCACAATCCTGGTGACCTTCGAAATTATGCAGTGAAACTGACGGGACTCTTGAAATTCGGAAAAGATGCGACGACTCTGCCTCCACGTGGATTTTACGGGCTCCTGTCAATTCTTCTGAACGAGGGTTGTGATTGGTTACTAACAAGAGAAGACAATATTTCCGTCACAGTAAGGAAGACATTTATTTATGACAATCAATTAGTAGGGGGCAGTAGAAGGTCTGTCGGCAAAGTCCTTTCTATGAAACTGCACTCCATGAAAAAAAATAAAGTATAGTGTCAGTGAAGTCTATTGTGTAAGTGAAGTGTGTTGGTGTCAGTGAAGTGGCTGTGCAATGTATTTGAACAGTGAAATGGTTAGAAGTGTTAGTGAAATCAGGTAGAATCAGTGCAGTGAGTGAGTTGACAGCGAAATAAGTGTAGTGCCGAAAGGTACTTGTTCAAGTATGAACCTGTCACACTCGTGGGTCTTAGTTCGAACTTAGGGTTAAGATACAAATTGGATTTACTTTAAATGTTATTTTAAGTGACCATGCTTCATTTAATTTAGGATGCTCCTTGTTATTATTATTATTATTATTATTATTATTATTATTATTATTATTATTATTATTATTAATTGTTTATGTGGAGTTCCCCAAGGATCTACATTGGGCCCTCTATTATTTTTATTATTTGTAGATGACATATGTAAAATAATAAGTTCAAACTACCTGTTATTTGCTGATGATCTCAAAATCTTTATATCAATAAATAGTCCTGCCGATTGCCAAACTCTTCAAAATGATATTAACTCTATTGAACTTTGGTCTGAAAATAATGGAATGAAAATTAATGAAACAAAAACTTTTGTCATTTCGTACTCACGAAAAACTACTTCCATAAAATTTAACTATTCTCTTAACAACGTCTGTATTATTAGGAAAAATTCTATTAAAGATCTTGGTGTACTACTCGATTCTAAATTATACTTTCACGATCATGTTCAATATATTTATAATCATTCAATAAGAATGCTTGGTTTAATAAGGTCTATAACTTATTCTTTTTCTACTCCAGAGTCACTATTAATTCTGTACTTTACTTTGGTTCGATCTAAACTTGAATATGCATCTGTAGCCTGGAATTCCATTACTTCAACAGATTCGGTTAAATTGGAAAATATTCAAAGAAAATTTATTTCCTTATGTGCTTTTCGATTTATACCCAATTCCTCTGACTTTAACTATGAGATTACCAGTAAATATTTTAACTGTTGTAGCCTTTATTCTAGACGTCAAAACCTTGATTATCAATTTCTTTGCAAAGTTATCAAGGGTGATATTGATTGTGAGTCTATCATAAACAACATCAGCCTTCGTATTCAAAAAAATTTGTATAACAGAAATTCAAAATCACTTTCTCCAGTCTGTAGATGCATAAAATATGCCAATTTGCATGGGCACAGTTTAGATCCTTTTAAGGTATAGTTTCGTTTTGATTATTAGTATTTACTGTTCTTGTTATCTATTTTATTTATGTATGTTTTTGTTTATTTAAGATATTATTTATTTGTTTTTGCACCTTTGTATCTTCTGTTTGTGTATTGTGCTGAACTATAATTGGCCTCTGGCTGTTGTTCAGCACACAAATATTAATAATAAATAAATAAATAAATTATTATTATTATTTTATTACTATTATTAATTATTGTTTTTTATTAGTTGTGTTTATTATTGTCATTATTGAGTGTAATTAGTTACCACTGCCACCGCGTATACACACATTTGCAGTGTGAATAAATACATACACATACACATATAGTGTTACACTTTTTTGTTACACACAACATGAGCTATTCGCTCTGAAAATCCGTAGGGTTATTTCACGTCCACCCTGTATATATAGTGAATAAATCCGTTGCTGAATTGTGGAATTTTACATGCTTTGATGGTTTTTACACATTTTAGGTGTACGGACGCATGAGTCTTCATAATACGAGCTCCCCAGCACTAATGGTGGTATTGAATGAGATGTTTAGTGTTAACTGGAGTTGCTTTCACAGGGACATGCCTATATATCGTTTTATCTGTAAATGTTATTGCTTCATGATGATACGAATCAATATCCGTACGTGAGAGAGACAGCATAGCGAGTTCCTCATTACCCCATATAATGCGTCCCATGAACCGATGAATATGTCGCAGTATCGATGCTAGCTGTTCATCGCCGTGCGTTTGACACGACATGCGAACTGTCCACCCCTCACCCCTCCCGCTGCTGTGTGTGACACATTTAAATATTGTCAGTGATAGCATGAAACTGGACAGAATTGTGTTATCGGCCAGTGCGAACCGTTTTTTCAATGGAACAAAGGGAATTTTTTTTTATCTCCTTCATCCTTCAATACAGTTTAAAATAAAAATAAACTGCGTTCGTTTTATATTGTATGTTGTTCGGAAACAGCTTTTAAGCCGGCGTTGTGGAAGTTTCGACCAGTAATACGACACACGGACCGGCTGTAAAAATATCCTAGTGGAATTTTTCCAATTTGACGATGCTGAAATGGGTTGCCATTAACTGTTGGGTTTCTTTTGTTTAATTGTGCCCGTACAACTTCATCGAGCTTGTTTTGTTTCGTGTCCTCGACCTGAGTGGTCATAAACCCCCCACAGATAAGGTTCAGAGACGCCAGTTTGGTACACGGTGCCCATAAATATTTCGAGACGCTATTTGCAACAGGGCTAATCTTTGGGCTTTCTCATATGGTTTTATATCAGCAATCTGCTGTAAGTGACGTCCTTGGCATGCGTGTCATTACTAGGGCCAGGAAGTTCGTGTCCTGAAAACCTATGAAATATGCATGAAAGTATGTCTTTAAAAGGCTTAAAATATGCCAATAAATATGTACAGTGCTAATAAAATTCTATATTTCTTCTTGATATCAATAATTAGTAGTAGTAGTAGTAGTAGTAGTAGTAGTAGGTTTATTTTGCCTGGCCATGAGGCCTTCTCTTCCACTCAACCTTACTTACTTACTTACAAATGGCTTTTAAGGAACCCGAAGGTTCATTGCCGCCCTCACATAAGCCCGCCAGCGGTCCCTATCCTGTGCAAGATTAATCCAGTCTCTATCATCATACCCCACCTCCCTCAAATCCATTTTAATATTATCCTCCCATCTACGTCTCGGCCTCCCTAAAGGTCTTTTTCCCTCCGGTCTTCCAACTAACACTCTATATGCATTTCTGGATTCGCCCATACATGCTACATGCCTTGCCCATCTCAAACGTCTGGATTTAATGTTCCTAATTATGTCAGGTGAAGAATACAATGCGTGCAGTTCTGTGTTGTGTAACTTTCTCCATTCTCCTGTAACTTCATCCCGCTTAGCCCTAAATATTTTCCTTAGCATCTTATTCTCAAACACCCTGAACCTATGTTTCTCTCTCAGAGTGAGAGTCCAAGTTTCACAACCATACAGAAGAACCGGTAATGTAACTGTTTTATAAATTCTAACTTTCAGATTTTTGGACAGCAGACTGGATGATAAGAGCTTCTCAACCGAATAATAACACGCATTTCCCATATGTATTCTGCGTTTAATTTCCTCCCGAGTGTCATTTATATTTGTTACTGTTGCTCCAAGATATTTGAATTTTTCCACCTCTTCGAAGGATAAATCTCCAATTTTTATATTTCCATTTCGTACAATATTCTGGTCACGAGACATAATCATATACTTTGTCTTTTCGGGATTTACTTCCAAACTGATCGCTCTACTTGCTTCAAGTAAAATTTCCGTGTTTTCCCTAATCGTTTGTGTATTTTCTCCTAACATAATCACGTCATCCGCATAGACAAGAAGCTGATGTAACCCGTTCAATTCCAAACCCTGCCTGTTATCCTGAACTTTCCTAATGGCATATTCTGGAGCGAAGTTAAAAAGTAAAGGTGATAATGCATCTCCCTGCTTTAGCCCGCAGTGAATTGGAAAAGCATCCACTCAACAAGGTAAAAAAAATATACATGAAATACAAAATTAGATTACAAAACAACACAAAAGAAAATACCTTAGAAATTACATAAAATATAGTAGAAAATTACAGTAGTCAAGATCAATTACATAATATAAAATTACAAATAGTCAAGATCGGTTATGTAATATATAAAATAAAGTAGAAAATTACACATGATCAAAATCAGTTACATAACATAAGGGGAATATACACACACACACGATTTATAAGACCTAAAATGCTCGGATAAATTCGACGATTAATTCACTTCAGATATATTATGCAGTTAATATACTAATAGGAGAATACATGTGGGTTACAAGACATAAAATGTTGATTATCAAAGTCGTACTAAAGGGCATGCAAATACAAATGATTAAGTAATATATCAAGATGAGAAAAAAAAGAAGAAGAGAGAGAGGAGAAAAAAATAACAAATTGGTCATTTAAGACTATTTAGAAACTTCCGCAAGAGACTAGTTCATTAAAAACATTTCTAAGTAGAATGTGCTTAAAAGATTTTAGACTCCGACTGCTCCTGATTTCCTGTGACAAGGAATTCCAGGAACGAGCCCGGATGTTTGGCAAAATGCCTTTTTATTGGGTGGAAGTAAATCATTATTTTCATAGATATAAATGTGATCTGGGGTAAATCAAAGTGATAGGGCCAATTTTTTATTTTGCCTTTTTAAGGTGTTTCTTACTAATTCAATATTAAATGGCTTTTTTTATCATTTTAAAGCAATATTTTTTGTTTATTTCCAATTTTCTAATTAATTGTAATGTATATGTATGAAATTTAAATGCAATAGGCCTATATGAAACAATGACACACTTTAGTAACAATAGTAAATAAAAGTAATTTATTTCGGTACTTAATCTGCTATAAATCGTGTTTTAATACTATTGGTGTAATGTGAATAATTATCGACAAAAATATAATGTCATGTCTTCACGATACCAACAATCAGCTTTATAATTTTAAATATTAAGCCCGTCCTCATAGAAGTTGTCAAGTAGCATTTCCAATTGTTTACTTTCATATTTTCAAATCTTACTGTTACAATTTTGTATTTATTATTGTAGGAGAAAGAAATTTGAATGAGGAACAGTCAGTTATTGTCGGTTGACAGAAGGTATGAGATCGGTTAACTAGAATGTAGAGATGGGTAAAAAATAACACAACAGTTATTTTGGAACTGTTCCGGTCTCGGAACTGTTGCAAAAATGAACAGTAGGTCGGAACCTCCTGTTCCGAAATAACAGTGTTCCGACTCCGAGCTGCTCACTTGCCCAGCTGTTGCGAGCTCGCAGTACCGCGTTGCACAAGGTATGTTCCGACTCCCTCGGAACTGTTGCAAAAATGAACAGTAGGTCGGAACCTCCTGTTCCGAAATAACAGTGTTCCGACTCCGAGCTGCTCACTTGCCCAGCTGTTGCGAGCTCGCAGTACCGCGTTGCACAAGGTATGTTCCGACTCCCTCGGAACTGTTGCAAAAATGAACAGTAGGTCGGAACCTCCTGTTCCGAAATAACAGTGTTCCGACTCCGAGCTGCTCACTTGCCTAGCTGATGCGGGCTCGCAGTACCGCGTTGCACAAGGTATGTTCCGACTCCGAGATAACAGTCGGAACGTCGGAGCTTGTTCCGATGAACCAACGACAGCAGCAGTTACACTGTTCTCGTTGTTCTTTATGTTGTACTTGGAACTTCGTTGGATGAAGTTGGTATTTGAAACTCTCACGTGGTTGGAGGGGGGCGCATGGAAATTGAAATCCTTGCGGTGGCGCGAACTTTAATATCAACATTTGTAAGACTGGCCAATCATCTGTAATGTTATAGTAAGTATTTAATAATCTGTAATATTCATTCCCGCTTTATGGTTTATTTCACCATTAGTTGACTAATTCTGTTTTATAAACATTCTACAAAGTCATAAAGTACGCATACTATTATTAATTCATTGATCAGCTGATTCTATACAAAGGTTAAAGTCGTAAATGGTAATGAGTGGTTTAGTTACAATGTCTGTATGTCGTTTGTTGAGGTTAAATCTGACAAGCACAAGTTTTTGTGCTATCTTCTCTGTTATCAAAGAACGACAAAAATGTTGTAGCATTATTTGTTGAAAACTACCCATATAAGTACTGATTTGGAGAGCGATGTTTAATGCGAAGTTTAAATTACACTTTGGTAAAGATGCGATTCCAACATTTTACTAACCCACTGCGGGGTTTCCAGGTTTCTGTACTGCCAATATATATCTTTTTTATTTATGAAATTGTAATATTTATTATTATTATTATTATTATTATTATTATTATTATTATTATTATTATTATTATTATTATTATTATTATTATAACTGTGCATTAAGAAAAGTAAAAATAAAAATTAATGATTTGTTTTTTTTTTTTATTATGTAAGAGAGAGAACAGAAATTACATACCATATGTTTTAAATGTTATGTTATTTTTTTTAGTTGGCTACCATGTCTTTATAACTTTATGTACGAAAACAAAGTGTTGTATTCTGTCCTTGTAGTCAACAGCTGTGTAATTACTAACATTAAGCTTTTGAGTTCTGTCCGCATGCACAGCAATTTTCCAAAATCGATTCGAATGTGCATTGCAGTGCCATCTATAGATAAGAATGTGTACTATGTCATGCCTATGAGTGCTCCAGTGTGAGCTGCATGGTGAAGAGGGAGGGTACTGTACCGTTCGTTTGAACGACTCAACGACTCCGACTCATCACCACTGGTGACTGTTATTTCGGAACTGTTATTTGGAACATAGTATTTTTTCGGAACCGGAACCGTCGGAACTGTTCCGGGAAAAGAACAACTTCGCCCATCACTACTAGAATGCATAAATTCAGTAAACCATTGAAAAGTAAACTTCATGCTTACGTTAGTGAATTTGGTACCCATGTGTTTTCAACCGATGGAACAGTTTTATTATGTAAGGTTTGTGAAAAGACAGTTAATCACGAAAAAAAAAAAATTATAAGTCAACATGTGTCACCTACGAAGTAAATATGTGAGTTATGTTGGTATAATATAAATTTATTGTGCCTTTTTTTTACGTTTTTATTGCCTTTTTACCTGCCTATTTTAACTGTTACAAATGGCTAAACATCCGGATTCTAATAATAATAATAATAATAATAATAATAATAATAATAATAATAATAATAATAATAATAATCTTCTTCTTCTTCTTCCTATCACATACTAAGCCTGGTGGCCTGTTACAGTCGCACTCCAACGTTTCAGCGGACGGCCCAAAGATCTTGTTCCTAAAGGGCGGAATTTAATGCTTGGCGTGGTATCCTTGTTCTAGGCATCCTGAGTATATGAAATTTTAATTTGTCTATAATATTGAATTTTCTCTAAAATTGGCCAATATTTAATTATTCCAAAATATCTCAATTTTTCGTCTTGTCTAATCTAGTATAGCCAGCAGTTCTTCTTAAAAACTTCATTTCTTTGACAGTGATTCGGTGTTCATCACATTTACGTATGGTCCAAGCTCCACTTCCATACATGAGAACAGGTCTCACCAATGCTTTAATTCTCGTATGTTTTTGGATAAGAGAAGATTTGAAAATGTTATTAATGGTATTCATTGCACAGTTAAAGTAATTCAATTTTGTAGAAATAGTCTTTTTCTTTTTCATAGCTCAAATGATGAATCAAATATTTAAAACGTGAGACTTGTTCTACAGGTTTAAATTAATAATAATAATAATAATAATAATAATAATAATAATAATAATAATACTTACTTACTTATGACTTTTAAGGAACCCGGAGGTTCATTGCCCCTGTCACATAATCCCGCCATCGGTCCCTATCCTGAGCAAGATTAATCCAGTCCCTACCATCATATCCCACCTCCCACAAATTCATTTCAACATTATCGTTCCATCTACATCTCGTCCTCCTGAAAGATATGTTTCCCTCAAGTCTTCCAAATAACACTCCATATGTATTTCTAGATCCACCCATACGTGCTACATGCCCTGCCCATCTCAAACGTCTGGATTTAATATTCCTAATTATGTCAGGTGAAGAATACAATGCGTGCAGTTCTATGTTGTGTAACTTTCTCCATTCTCCTGTAACTTCACCCCTCTTAGCCCCAAATATTTTCCTAAGCACATTATTCTCAAACACCTGTTTCTCTCTCAAGGTGAGAGTCCAAGTTTCATAACCATACAGAACAACCGGTAATATAACTGTTTTATAAATTCCAACTTTCAGGCTTTTGAGAGCAAACTAGATGACAGAAGCTTCTCAACCGAATAATAACAGGTATTTCCCATATTTATTCTGCGTTTAATTTCTTCCCGAGTGTCATTAATTATATTTGTTACTGTTGCTCCAAGATATTTGAATTTTTCCAAGTCTGTGGGTGAAGAAAGAATGATGCTCAAACTGATCAGGAAGAGAAAAAGGAATTGGTAAGGTCACTGGATAAGATGAAACTGCCTACTGAAGGATGCACCGGAAGAAAGGGTGAACGGAAGAAAAGTTCATGTCAAAAGGAAATATCAGATGATATGCGATCATATGGATCATATGCGGAGACTAAGAGGAAATCAGAAAATATGAAAGATTGGAGAATGCTGGATTTGCAGTGAAAGACATGCCCTTGGGCAGAATGAATGATTTACATTGCAAATAGGAACACGAAATGCCATGAACTCAAGTTTGTTGTAAAACGTGGATAGGATATTTCCAAGTCTGGCATTACTTCTGTGTAGATAGCTCTTCTCGGAAATCAGTGGAAAATCTGCAGTCAGCTGATGTGCTTTCTCTTTTGGTTGAGCGCAGTCGGAACTATGTACTGTTCGGCATACACGAGTCATTTGTAGCTCTCAGAGCCGCAATTAATCTTACACGTCCTGTCCATGTCACGGCCTCCTGAAATCAATCAATCGCACGCCCAACTGTTTCACTAGATCGCCGCTAGATGGCTGCCGCATGTCCATTCCTTACCTCCATGGCAACGATTACTTTGAAATACTGCTACTTTCACTTGATATTGTTATAAATATACTTTATTTACGAGCATCACTTAAAGCTGTCACTTGTTAATTTCAACAGTTTTGAAGTTGCAAAGATTAATTTTTTAAGTGCTTGCTGATGTATTAAAAGCCTGGTTACCATTAAACTACTCGTGGTTTCTTATTATGTATACTTTCTACTCAGCAAATAAAATAGTCATTAAATTAAGTAAAGAACTGACCTATTATTCACGGCCACATTATTATAGATCGTTTTCTTTCAGCAATAATTATTATCTTTATATCAAATTCATTATGAGCAATATTTTTAACTTTAAGCTATTCCTTTTGAAATGTCTATACTCGACCTAGAAGGATACAATAGTATATTGCGATACAAATTGGTAAGTGCGTTATTACAGAATCGAGGAATTAAATAAATAAGTAAATAAGTAAGCAACTAAATGAATAAATGGCTAAATGAATAAGTATTTAAGTAAACAAGTAAATGAATAAATGGTTAATGAATGAATAAATAAATAAGTAAAGAACTAACGAACAAATGGCTGAATAAATAAATAAATAAATAATTGAATAATTGACTAAATTAATAATTAGGCTAAATAAGTAAACAACTAAATGAATAAATGGATAACTAATTAAATACAGCCTCTCCTATCCAAATGCCATCCTCACCTTCCCGTGGTTCACCCTGTTTCTACCAACGAGGAAATGGCGACCGAGTCACAGCGGTATAACTGTTTCATCAAATGCAGAGGAAATGCTGCATTACAAGCCTGTCCAGAGGCTAAAAGTGGCAGCCCCACTACTGGACTACCTAACGATAAGGCTAGTAACCTATCTTAGGGAAAATTACATTACTTTCAAGCCTCAAACAAGCAGTGTAAGGACAGATTAAATAAGTAAACAAGTAAATTAATAAATGGCTAAATAAATAAGTAAACAACCACACTAATAAATGGCTAAATACATCAATAACTAAACAACTAAATTAACAGATGGCTAAATAAATAAGTAAACAACTAAATGAACAAATGGATAATTAAATAAATAAGTAAATAAGTAAACAACAAAATTAATAAGTAAAGAAGTAAACAACTAAATGAGTAAATGGCTAAATAAATAAGCAACTAAATGAATAAATTGCTAAATAAATAAATAAGCAAAGAAGTAAATCAATAAAAGGCTAAATAAATAAGTAAACTACTAAGTGAGTAAATGGCTAGGTGAATAAGTAAATAAGTAAGAAACTAAATCAATAAATGACCAAATATATAAATAAACAACTAAATGAATAAATGGCTAAGTAAATAAATAAATAAGTAAATAACTAAATGAATAAACTGCTAAATAAATAAATAAATAAATAAATAAGTAAAGGAGTAAACAACTAAATGAATAAATGGCTAAGTGAATAAGTAAATAAGTAAACAACTAAATGAATAAATGGCTAATTGAATAAGTAAATAAGTAAACAACTAAATGAATAAATGGCTAAGTGAATAAGTAAATAAGTAAACAACTAAATGAATAAATGGCTAAGGGAATAAGTAAATAAGTAAACAACTAAATGAATAAATGGCTAAGTGAATAAGTAAATAAGTAAACAACTAAATGAATAAATGGCTAATTGAATAAGTAAATAAGTAAACAACTAAATGAATAAATGGCTAAGGGAATAAGTAAATAAGTAAACAACTAAATGAATAAATGGCTAAGTGAATAAGTAAATAAGTAAACAACTAAATGAATAAATGGCTAAGTGAATAAGTAAATAAGTAAACAACTAAACCAATAAATGGCTAAATAGATAAATAAACATCTAAATGAAGAAATGGCTATATAAATAAATGAATATGTAAGTAAGTACATAATCAAATGAATACGTAAGTAAATAAGTAAACAACTAAATAAATGGCTGAGAAAATAAATAATAAATAAACAAGTAGATAAGTAAACAAATATAAATAAATAAATAAGCAATTAACAATGTAAACAATTAAATGAATAAATGAATAATTTGCTAAATAAATAAATAAATACATACGTAAATAAATAAATGCGTGAGTGAGTGAAAAAATAAATAAATGAATAGGCCTAATGTCTTTTAACGTTATATATTAAGCGCAAATTTAAAATATTAATTTATTTCTTAAGTGATAAATTTAATGTATAAAAGGGATTTCGATTTTATTGCTACGACATTATAGGCCTGTACGTTTCTTTGTGTGGATGTAAATTAAATTTTTGTTTGTTTGTTTTTTTTTTTTTTTTGGGTCTGCATCATGATCAGTCAATCAATCATGGGCGTGCTCAAAGAATGTGAATTGAAAGAAATGCTATTGGATGAATTGAAGTCGTAGATTTAGATACTGAAGAAGTTCAAGATATTGAAGAAGCATGGTAAATCGGGTTGGCGTCCGTGATTCCTAAAAAATCTAGAATGAGGTATGAAAATATATAAACTAGTTTCAGGATATGGCTTAACTTTCTGAATTATTAGCGTAATTTTTTTTTAAACTCAAGTTATGTGACATAAGTGAATAAACATGCCGATTCGATGGACAGACAGTGTGACACATGTGCATGTTTATGATCACGCTTCAGATATTGTAAATGTAAGTTATACTTGAAGAGATATTTGTTCATTTTACTTCCCACAGTGCATGCAGTAAGTAATCATAACAGCGCTGTTTTTCTTTTGTTTGCATAGTAACCAGGCAACATTTGGTATTGTCAACTTACGAGACATGTAAACAGCATCGTTAACTACAACAAAAGAGTGCAATCGTCTAAAAAAAGTATTATGTTTTGACATGGAAGGCTTTTCATAATTCATAACAGGCAGAACTCAATATTGAATAACATTCTATGTGTGTTTTCCAGTTCGAGTAATTATGCAGTTCGAAATTCTTTGAGATCAGTTCCATTTAATCTAATATTATATGAAAATTCAGCAATATTATGTGTGCTAAATTTGTTTACACTAGTTTTATCACTATTTAGTGCTAGTTTATATGCATTAAATAATTCAATCGTTAGCTTTAACATTGTACTAGACGTTTTTACAAAGTGATAATATTTTTTATGTGTACATAGTATTTGTGTACCTAGAAAAGACTTTTGACAGAGTGGGTTGAAATAAACTGATGGGAATTCTAAAAAAAATTGATGTGGATTGGAAAGAAAGAAGGCTGTTCGATAATCTTTATATGAAACAACGAGTCAAAGTGAGGAATGGAGAAGACATGTCATAAGGAAGTGAAATACGAAGAAGAGTACCTCAGTGATGCCCTTCATCACCAACCCTGTTCAACATCCACTTGGAGGATTTAGTAAAGAACTGTTTTCAGAACCTGAGAGGAGTAATAGTAGGAGGAAGAAGAAAGCGCACAAGATTTTCTGATGATATGACGTTGTTAGCAGAAGAGGAGTTGATACTAAGGGATATGCTACTGGAGCTAAATGACAGCTGTGAGCAGTATGGGATCAAGATAAATGCAAATAAGACGAAGACCATCCTCATCGGAAGAAAAGTAAAGAATTCTAAATGAGGCAATAGAGCAAGTGGACAGCTTCAAATACTTGGGGTGTATTATAAGCAGTAACATGAGCTGCTGCCAGGAAGACAGCATCTTCTGCTTACTTCTGGAAAAAGAAATAAGGAAGAGTCTAGTGAAGTGCTTTGTGTGGAGTGTGGTATTGTATGGGGCAGGAACATGGACATTACGACGAAGTGAAAAGAAGCGATTAGAAACATTTGAAATGTGGATAATGGAGATGAATGGAGCATGTGAAGTGGACAGACAGAATAAGAAATGAAGCTGTGTTGGAAGGAGGGGGTGAAGAAAGAATGATGCTGAAACTGATCAGGAAGAGGGAAAGGAATTGGTTGGGTAACTGGCTGAGAAGAAACTGCCTACTGAAGGATGCACTGAAAGGAATGGTGAGCAGAAGTGTTCGGGGCAGAAGAAGATATCAGATGATAGAGATATTAAGATATATGGATCATATGCGGAGACAAAGAAGAAGGCAGAAAATAGGAAAGATTAGAGAATGCTGGTGAAAGTCCTGCCCTCGGAGAGAACACTATGAATGAATGAATGGTTTATTTGAGATAATCGCAATACAATCATCTGCAACTAAGACTGTCTAGGATAAATCGTTTACGTTTGAGACTAAGTCATTAATATACGAGGGAATCCAGGAAATAACGACCGTTCGCGCATACCCGCCGCGCAGCTGACTCCCCTTCCTTGTCTGAAGGTCAACTGGCTTCCTTAACATGTGTTCTCATAATGTTGTGAGTACTGGTTGCAACAAGTCGCCATTGTACATTTTGTGTTAATTAAAATGAACGACGTGATTGATAATCCCGCCGACTGTGAGGTGAGGAGTGTGATTCGATTTTTGAATGCCCGACATTTGAAACCTGCAGAAATTTACCGGCAATTGAAAGAAGTGTATGATGATACTGTAATTAATGAAATGTGAGAAAATGGTGCGAGTTTCATCGTGGACATTTGTTCGCCCATTGTTGAACACCATTTTCTCACATTTCTTTCATTTATTACAGTATCATCATACACTTCTTTCAATTGCCGGTAAATTTTATGCAGGTTTCAAATGTCGCGCATTCAAAAATCGAATCACACTCCTCACCTCACAGTCGGCGGGATTATCAATCACGTCGTTCATTTTGAAGTAACACAAAATGCACAATGGCGACTTGTTGCAACCAGTACTCACAACATTATGAGAACACATGTTAAGGAAGCCAGTTGACCTTCAAACAAGGAAGGGGAGTCAGCTGCGCGGCGGGTATGCGCGAACGGTCGTTATTTCCTGGATCCCCGTCGTATATTGGGAACACTTGTGGAACTGAAATTGATTTTTGGGGAACTGCATAATTAATACATCAAATATTCATATGTATGAGGTCTCGCCCACCTCATTGAATATTACATGACTAATATGAATTAGTCTATTGTATTATTACTATTAAAATTCGTACCGGCAACGGGAATCGAAGCCAGGACCTCTCAGCTCTGCGCGCTGAGCGCTCTTACCAACTGAGCCATGCCGGGACACGATCCACGGCCGAACCCCTCTCGTAATGTTATTTTACGGCCTTACTGCCTGCACTTGAGACGATACACGTCATATATGCAGGAGCGCATATTTTAAATGACTTTGTAGCCATATTCAACATCAGTTTGTGACAACTGCTAACGGTACCGGTGCCGGTACGAATTTTTCTCGTATTTAATAGTCTATATATATAATTTGAACTGGTAATGGAAATTACAGGAAAACGGCTCAACGGATTTTAATAAATGACCCCTCGTTTTGAAGCTTGGAACTCAAAGTTTTTCGGAAAAATAGTAGTTGTCAATGAAATGTCAATTTTTCAACATAATTTTCCTATTTTCCAAAATCCATCTGTCGTCAGTTCTGAGAACTAGCTAATTGCATTTCAGAATAAAACAAAACACACACTACAGTAAACAATATCACACGAAGGCCATGATCTGCAAGAATGCTGACATATTTAGAGCTCAAATTAAATTGGTTATTAAAAACTTAACTTACCGGTATTAAAAATAATTTACAGGTTCGATTTTGTGGTGTGTAATTTTCTGGGTTCAGATGTGTATTGGATATTATAAACTACAAAACTTGAGGTGGTTTGATGACATCATTACCATTAGAAATGAAATATTATTGTAGTTAATGCCATGATGTGACTATTTTTCATTAATTATACATATTAATGCTATACTGATGATATGAAAGTGAAACGTTTTGGGGTTATTCAAATAGATGTAGAGAATAACTTAAATTAGATTTTGATTTCTATATTTTACTGAGTGGCAGCTATATAGCATATGTTACTGAAAGCTATAAAACTTACTTAAGATAATAATATTATTAAAAATCAAATATTTTTATAGATATTAATCAAGTGGAGTTGGGTCTTTTTCGTATATTTAATGGCGGTGTCGTATAGATATTTATATGCGTGGTTCTCTTCAGTATTGAGAGAGAGTATCTTTCATTATTATGGAAGCAAATAACTTTCAGAATGTCTGGTATTCTTCATTGAAAATAAGTCTGAAAAATGTTTGAACGTCTAATGAACTTATTTTGCAGCATTTGCTGTACAAGCCACTAGTAATAATATAATACACTAATTCATATTAGTCGTGTAATATTCAATGAGGTGGGCGAGACCTCATACATATGAATATTTGATGTATTAAACTGTTAGCAGTTGTCACAAACTGATGTTGAATATGGCCACAAAGTCATTTAAAATATGCGCTCCTGCATATATGACGTGTATCGTCTCAAGTGCAGGCAGTAAGGCCGTAAAATAACATTACGAGAGGGGTTCGGCCGTGGATCGTGTCCCGGCATGGCTCAGTTGGTAAGAGCGCTCAGCGCGCAGAGCTGAGAGGTCCTGGCTTCGATTCCCGTTCCGGTACGAATTTTTCTCGTATTTAATAGTAATAATACATATTTAATATTCCTAAATTCTGAGTGAGTAACTCTGTAACTATTTCGTATATTTATTTTTATTTCTTTAAGGATATAATTTCCTACATAATTTTTTAAATTATTGTTTATTTAACGACGCTCGCAACTGCCGAGGTTATATCAGCGTCGCCGGTGTGCCGGAATTTTGTCCCGCAGGAGTTCATTTACATGCCAGTAAATCTACTGACATGAGCCTGTCTCACTTAAGCACACTTAAATGCCGGGATCGAACCCGCAACCTCGAGCACAGAGGGCCAACGCTATACCGACTGGGCTACCGAGGCTGACACTTCCTACATATGTAACTACATTTGGTACAGACCTGTAACAGACAAGCTTAATAAATCCAGTGAAATTCAATAAAGGCTTCGATAGTAGTTCGATAGGTCCTCTTTTTTGTTCGCCGATTTTTATATCCAAATTAACACTATTGCACTCTTGACTGTATCACAAAGAGTTCGTACCTCAGAACTCTATGAATGCCATCATCACACACAAACAAAATTCTCATAGCCAAACAGAAGATTTACATGATAGGACTGCAGGCAATAAAAGTAATGTACTGTGCAGTAACTGTGTTTTAAAACTGTCGCTTATACCAACAGATGCAGCCATTCTACTCAAAGTAATTAGGAAGACAGATGCGCGTGTTGAAATGTTACGTATGCACAGGATGTGGGAGAAAGTTAATTGGAAGATAAAGGGTTTCTTCGCAGTCCCGATAAATATGGAAGCCCGTGAAGTAAATGTCTTTGTCTCTCAGTTACGTATATGGATGGGCCACATTACTTGTCTTCTAGAAATATCAATCAACACTGTTTTTTATGACGTTCTTCCTCTGATGGAATGCGTGACTTGATGATCGAGATTGTGTCAGTGTTGAATTTCCAGGAAAAATGTACTGGCATATGTTCCGGAAAAACGACGATTAGTACAATTTCGACGATAATTAAATTGGTATCATCATGATGCTCACGGCTTGTATATGTGTTTTGTGAAGGTAGTTTTGTATCGTCGATTTTTGTAATATGATCTATCCACCTGGTTTTACGATCTGCAAATTTTTTATTAGATTAAGGGATAAATATTGAAATGCCTGTTATTATTCAGTTGAGAAGCTTCTGTCATCTATTCTGCTGTCAAAAAATCTGAACGTTGGGATTTATAAAACAGTTATATTACCGGTTGTTCTACAGTATATTACCGGTTGTTCTCTATGGCTGTGAAACTTGGACTCTCACTTTGAGAGAGGAACAGAGTTTAAAGGTGTTTAAGATTAAGGTTCTTAGGAAAGTATTTGGGGCTCAGAAGGATGAAGTTACAGGAGAATGGAGAAAGTTACACAGCACAGAACTGCACGCATTATATTCTTCACCTGATATAATTAGGAACATTAAATCCAGACGTTTGAGATGGGCAGGACATGTAGCACGTATGGGCGAATCTATAAATGCGTATAGAGTGTTAGTTGGTAGGCCGGAGGGAAAGATACTGTTGGGGAGGCCGAGACGTAGATGGGAGTATAATATTAAAATGGATTTGAGGGAGGTGGGATATGATGGTAGAGACTGGATCAATCTTGCTCAGGATAGGGACCGATGGCGGGCTTATGTGAGGGCGGCAACAAACATCCGAGTTCCTTAAAAGCCATAAGTAAGTAAGTAAGATTAAGGGATATAGAGAGGAGGCGAGACCTGGCATGTGAGCTGTGCGAGAGGGGAAAGAATAAACTAGCAGAAAGAGGGCTTGTTTCATGATGATTAACATTTGGCTTTATGTGAGTGAACGACGTCAGTCAAGTACCTGCGATTGGTTTTATATATACATATTTTATACCAATCTACTGACACGGAAGTTCATCTCAGACTAAAATCTATCTTCCTCCTTCATATCCATTGGTGATATACGTAGTCACGGCCCATGATAAGGTAACAGGACAGGTCTTGCCTCTACTACTAGAACTGAGTTTTTTTTAGAAAAAAAATAAATAAATTTTCTCTTTTTTATTAACGAAATTGGGCAATTATGATGTTGACAGTAAAGGTTTTGATGCCTCTACGTGTTCTTTGAGATCCAAGATCGATTTTTATATGTCTGCTTCATACAAATAGCTCACCGGAAAGCCCTCTGTCTCCTAAAGATATTAATAATTTTAATATTACTGATTGGAGTAACATTAATTATTTTCTGCCGTGATACGCCACAGACGCCAACACTCGTCACTGTCTGGAATTCACAAGACTGGAGGGTGACTCACGGGCAGTTTTACCTCTTACGCAAGTTCGTTGCCTCCTGATAACGTTGCAAGTGTTAAAAATCGCACCGTTAGTTCTCAGGAAACGAGCGATATTCCGGAAGGGTAAGTTGCGACTAATGACCAGCGCTTTAGGAATCACTTCTATAGACCGTTTTGAGCATAAAATGTCATAATTACGGAAATGAGTCCGATTATCGGTCGTTAAGGAGTTACAGCTGATTGAATCCTATGAAAGTAGCACGGCAAGTACTAAAACGGTGCTGCAATCGGCGCTATTTTGTTTTTCCTCTCAGCGGGTGTGATTATTATGTTATCTCGTGCATAATTGTGTCCTATGCACGATTATATGCGTCACTTAGATCTAGATTGTATAGTTTCTGAGATATAATTGTATCGAAGTGTCGCGTGTCGTTTTCATATTGCCATCCATTCCTCGGACCGAAAGAATAGACGTATTCACGTCAGTAACATAGCCGAGTCAAGGATATGGTGTGTTGGTTAAATAGCAAGAAAGAATTCCGTATACCGATGTTGTGGCTACCAAGTAACATACAATGCGTGCATGTGCATAATAAACAACTGTATATTATCTACTTATCGCATAAAATTATGCAATATCATTTATAAGATTGTGTAATGTTAATTAGAGGAATTCTCTCTTAATAAAGCTTCCTTAGTACAGTGAAAATAATTAAGTCATATTTGACGCTAAGGTTTCACCGGTATGTAAACTGTAAGTACCGGTAACAATTGCTTACTTACTTAAAAATGGCTTTTAAGAAACCCGCAGGTTCATTACCGCCCTCACATAAGCCCGCCATCGGTCTCTATTCTGTGCAAGATTAATCCAGTCTCTACAATTACATCCCAACTCTCTCAAATCCATTTTAATATTATCTTCCCGTCTACGTCTCTGCCTCCCCAAAGGTCTTTTTCCCTCCGGCTTCCCAACTAACACTCTTTATGCATTTCTGGATTCGCCCATACGTACTACATGCCCTGCCCATCTAAAACGTCTGGATTTAATGTTGCTAATTATGTCAGGTGAAGAATTCAATTCGTGCAGTTCTGCGTTGTGTAACTTTCTCCATTCTCTTGTACCTTCATCCCTCTTAGCCTCAAATATTTTCCTAAGTACCTTATTCTCAAATACCCTTAATATCTGTTCTTCTCTCAAAGTGAGAGTCCAAGTTTCACAACCATACAGAACAATCGGTAATATAACTGTTTTATAAATTGTAACTTTCAGATTTTTTGACATCATACTAGATCACAAAATCTTCTCAACCGAATAATAACACGCATTTCCCATATTTATTCTGTTTTTAATTTCCTCCCGAGTCTCATTTATATTTGTTACTGATGCTTCAAGATATTTCAATTTTTCCACCTCTTCAAAGGATAACTCTCCAGTTTTTATATTTCCATTTCGTACAATATTCTGATCACGAGACATAATAATATACTTTGTCTTTTCGGGATTTACTTCCAAACCTATCTCTTTACTTGCTTCCAGTAAAATTTCCGTGTTTTCCCTAGTCGTTTGTGGATTTTCTCCTAACATATTCATGTCATCCGCATAGACAAGCAGCTGATGTAACCCGTTCAATTCCAACCCATATCTGTTGTCCTGAACTTTCCTAATGGTATATTCTAGAGCGAAGTTAAAAAGTAAAGGTGACAGTGCATCTCCTAGCTTTAGCCCGCAGTGAATTGGAAAAGCATCAGACAGAAACTGACCTATACGGACTCTGCTGTGAGTTTCACTGAGACACATTTTAATTAATCGAACTAGTTTCTTGGGAATATCAAATTCAATAAGATTGTTATATAAAATTTCTCTCTTAACCTGGTCATATGCCTTTTTGAAATCTATGAATTGCTGACGTACTGTACCTTTATATTCCCATTTTTTCTCTAGTATGTATCGAATACAAGAAATGTGATCAATAGTCGATCTATTACGCCTAAAACCACACTGATGATTCCCAACAATTTCGTCTAGATATGGAGTTAATCTTCTTAAAAGAATATTGGACAAAATTATGTACGACTTCAACAGAAGTGATATTCCTCGAAAGTTATTACGGTTACCAGTAACTATACAGATTTTAAAATTACGATTGTATAAAGATAAATCTACTTGTGTATGTAGCTGAAGAACATATCAGATGACAGGGAACATTAAGATAGGCCTATATGGATCATATGAGGAGAAAAAGAGGACAGAAAATAGGAAAGATTAGAGAAAACTGGGTTTGCAGTGAAAAACCTGCCCTTGGGCAGAGCAATGAATGAATGAATTAATTAATTCATATGTAAAATTTATCTATTAGTTCCCCTTGAGGGAAGAGGCATGGGCTGGGAACTACGCTGGTATGTAGGCCGCTTGGATGGGCTCATTGTACTATGCGAAAATTTAATGGTGTGCATGCACTAAGCTACCTACGCTACAGATTCTCTCGAGGACCGCCCCCAAACTCTTAATCCCGGTCCCACAAGCTTCAGAGGAGAGTCCAAAATAGAGCCTACATAGCACTACCACCAGCAACTAATGACCACATGCCACGGGATCCTATTTCGGGTCGACCTTGTTGGAGAGTTGGTATAGCGCTGGCCTTCTATGCCCAAGGTTGGGAGTTCGATCCTGGGCCAGGTCGATGGCATTTACGTGTGCTTAAATGCGACAGGCTCATGTCAGTAGATTTACTGGCATGTAAAAGAACTCCTGCGGGACAAAATTCCGGCACATCCGGCGACGCTGATATAACCTCTGCAGTTGGAAGCCTTAAATAAAACATAGGGGAGAGTTGGGTAGTATCGGACATCGGGTAATATCGGACAATGCGTTTCTTTCATCTACCACCAGATCGTAGTACCTGAATGACATGGTTACGTTTCTGTATGCGACATCACAGAAACGTAACCATGTCATTCAGGTACTATCATCTGGTGGTAGATGAAAGAAACTCACTGTCCGATACTACCCAACTCTCCCCTAACATTTAATATCCTATTTCGATGGCGGCCCGCAGCCTACTCTACATGGGACGCAAGACCGAAATACGAAAAAAAGAAAGTGAGATGTTCATGAAATTGTAATTATGATGTTGGAATGAGTCCGAAGTTCAACGCTGAAAGTTACCCAGTAATTCTTTTTCAGTTGGTTGAGGGGAAACCTTGGAAAGACCTCAAACAGGTAGCTTGTCACAACCAGGATTTGAACCCGGGCCCTCTCGTTTCACGGTTAGATTAGGTAACCGATACTTCACAGCAGTGGACGTATAGGGTAAATTAGGGTCTGTTGGACAGTCGGGCATGTTGGACACTTTGTACTTTAACGTGTTACCTCGCCACTTGTGGGCACTACATTCTGCTAGAAGTCAATGATGGAAGTAGCCACGAGTGGGGCTACTTCCGTCATTGACTTCTAGCAGAATGTGGTGCCCACAAGTGGCGAGATAACACGTTAAAATACAAAGTGTCTAACATGCCCAACTGTCGAACAGACCCTAATTTACCCTATGTCCATAAAATATATGTGAAATCTGTGTTATGTCTAAACCTAAATTATTTCGGTATTCCGTCTTTGCTTAAAACCCTCACGTAGGCTGGTTTTGAACCCATGAATCTCAGATATAATGTAAACATGGTAACAATTCGAACACTGAAGATCCACATAAAGTTTCGCCTTCACAAATAAGTAGAGTAAAAATCTTTGAGCTCTTGTTTCAAACAAAACTCTAATGGCGAAGATAAAACAAATGTTTATCACAAAACTTCAGCAGTTACTACCTACTTGGTAAAGTTGGAAACATCCCTGAACCGAGGAATACTTGTGTGTCTTGTTTGTGTCAACAGAACGTTTAAGATCGGTACAGTCACGTTACAGTAATAACAAGGACAAAGACAAACATGCGAGAATCGAATCGAATTTAAGATAGCTATCGTGTTTCACGTGTCGTCAAGGTTCCGTTTTTCCCTTTGCGTATACAGTATCCAGGCACTTTTCTTATTAAAATAATAATATAGACAGCTCTTATTATCCACTATATTGTGTCTCGTAGCCAGAACATAGTACGAAATGGAAATATAAAAATTGGAAATGTATTCTATGAAAACGTGGAAAAAATTGAAATACTGTATCTTAGTGCAAGAGTAACAAATATGAATGACACTCGAGAGAAAATTAAACGCAGAATAAATATGACAAATGCCTGTTATTATTCAACTGAGAAGCTTTTGTCATCCAATCTGTTCTCAAACAAAACAAAGTTAGAATTCATAAAAGAATTATATTACCGGTAGTTCTGTGTGGTTGTGAAACTTTCACTCTCACTTTGAGAAAGGAACAGAGGTTGAGTGTTGGAGTATAAGAGTATGATATTTAGGGCATATAGGGCGTACAATGGGCCTAAGCGGCCCAAGTGCAAAATCCATCCCGAATCCAGCCCTTGTGAAATCAATCAATCGAACAGTGGTCAAAGAACTGTTTTTAACAACAAACAATTAACAGTTAAGTAGTATACGGTATTTATTCATTCATTCATTCATTCATTCATTCATTCATTCATTCATTCATTCATTCATTCATTCATTCATTCATTCATTCATTCATTCATTCATTCATTCATTCATTCATTCATTCGTCCATCCATCCATCTATCCATTCATAATTTAATTATTTATCTATCTATTTATTTATGTATTCATTAGTTAATTAATTCTGGCAGAACTTAGGCTATAACATCTTCTCTTCCATTCATTCAGATATATAAGCATATGAGAATATCCCATGAAGGGTGTTATTGCTGTATTTTATTCATCTGTATGTAAGCAATTCCAGTTTTCTACAATTACGCAAATATTATGCCCGCTTTTATTTTATTTAAAAATGTTTTCCAGACATATATGTCAATAGGTACGGCGGTTGCTGTCGTCTGCGCTACAACGAACTTTTAAGTTGATTTTCGAGTTCATCATTTTTTTTTCTGGATATTATATGCTTATTTAAGTTGTGTTAACTCTCGCTAAGTGGTTTTATATTTTATTTTATCCGTCTTAGTATTAATTTTTATTATTGTAAGTATTTTTGTTTTATTACCAATATTATTATTATTATTATTATTATTATTATTATTATTATTATTATTATTATTATTATTATTATTATTATTATTAATTTGTATTACTGTCTTTGTATCATCTTAGTCACTGTTATTCTATTATTATTATTATTATTATTATTATTATTATTATTATTATTATTATTATTATTATTATTGATGTTACTGTTATTTCTATCATCAGCATTATTGTTGATCTCTGTAAAATTTATGTAGATTACTGGACTGTACCCGAGCACGAGCATATGCTCATTTCAGGTATCTATTCATATGTATTCATTTAAAATGTAAATTGTGAATAAATTTGAAAATTTGAATTTGAAATTTGAATATATGAAAAATATTATACGGAATTTACGGCGTAAGTAAAGATAAATAAACAAGCATGATTTTTTTTTATAAAAATAACGTATTTCGAAATAACGAAATTTAATTACAAAGAAGTAACTTCAGAGGATCCTAGGATATCGTTATACTGGTATTGTACTGATGTATCAGAGCTTTTTGTGCAAAATAACATCATTTAATTTTAATTACAATAATTATACAGGGACATCATTTTATTTTTACTAACATTTCTAATATTAACCTGGCTATACCTTTGGATCAACGATTAAGAACCGTAAACACCGTTCGCTAACCCCTTCCACGACTGGAGTTCCATGATACTGGCGTAATATACAAACAAATCGCTTTACTAGGTATAGGAGGGAAGAAAATTAGTTCATCCATTTACGTAATATCGCGATTTTGAGTGTGATAATTTTCATTAGGTTTTTGTTTAATCAAAATACAGTACAGTATTAACAATGAGTGTTTTTACTCACGAAATGAGCTTTCCATGTGGACGTATTCATTATGCAGTGTATATTATACTGTCTGCAACACATTAGCGCACACTATAGGGAATGAAGTTAAATTGAAAAATAATCATAATATGGATATTTAAACACATTTTTTAAAATGGTGGCCGTTCATTTCGATACAGGCTTCACTTCTAATGTGCATACTATCGCACTATAGACTATTGTAGTAATTCCAATTACCAGGTTCGTACTTCGTATCAGTAACTCATGTTGAAATAATTCTGTACCTACTCTATAAAAGAGACCTTACGTACTGTAAATTCAATCTTCACTTCTGCCCGATCCGAAAAGATAAAATTACTTATACATGCTATCTACTGTCCGTCCAAGTGGTTACGTCGCAGAGTCGTAGAAAGGGAGGAAATCACATGACAGTTAATTACTTAACGAGGCCCTTTTATTTAAGTTATTTTAAACAATTCTATGTGTATAATATTACGTAGACGTCCAATTCCTAACAGAAATTAATGTTCTCAGAAAAGAGCTAAGACAGCCCAGCCACTAGCATTTACAGAGAGGCGAATAGAAGCAGGTGGGGGAAACAGGGATGCGACGTAGGCAAATAGTAAATGATGCAATATTGAAAGCTCTTTCGTCACTGGAAAACGCGAACATATTTTTGGAACGTACTGTTCACTATGATCGTAAGGCTACTATGACTGTATATGCGGTCTTGGATCTGTGTGGAGGACGGTTGAGCTTCATTAGTAGAAGGGGTGGGAGTGAAGTACATTAAAAAACTCAGGTACAATAAAAATTGAAGTAAAAATAAAATGATGTCCCTGTACGTTATTTTTTATAAGTTTGTGAGCCCCTGTTTCCTCACTTTGACCTCTTTAAGAATTTAAATTCCTTTTCGTAGACTCTAAAGAATCTCAAAACCTGTTACGATTATTCTTAGAGCCACATCAGACTTTCTCCGCTAAAGGGCTGCACTTCTTGTAACTAGTATCGTTATTTTCGTCTAGAGGATTCTGGATTCCAGAGTTCGAAGCCCAGCTCGAATTGCGCAGCTTGCTGCTCAGCTTCCAGGGGCTTGTGTCAATATTAGAGATGCGCGGCGGTGTGGGTTGGGAACAGGTGTTCTGCGTGCTGATAAGGGTCGGTGTTTGCGAGCACGATCGTCCGCGGGCTACCATTAGCGATGCCCGACCAGTCGGCCAAAGCTCTGGCCGTCCATAGTAATTCGAAGAGGAGCAGTGCTTCTCCGAATTACAGTTTACTGTAGCTTGAGTTCCCGTAATGAACACAAACATCTTTTTCTTTCACAACTGTAGTCTATGGTGAAGGGACTCCACAGTAATATGCACTGTTGGGCGAAGAATCTACGTAAAGATTAATCCCGGCCACCAATTCAGTTGAGTGCGCTCCTAGTACAGGGACATCATTTTATTTTTACTTGAATTTTTATTGTACCTGAATTTTTGAATGTACTTCACTCCCACCCCCTCTACTAGTAAACTTCCAACCGTTCTCCACACAGAACCGAGCGTATACAGTCAAAGTCGCCTTAAAGTCATAGTAAACACAATCAGTACTGAGTGAGTATAGTATGTTCCAGAAATATATTCGCGTTTTTAAATGACGAAAGAGCTTTCAATATTGAATGATATTTTTGCACAGATACTGTCGTCCGTTTGCCTACATCGCATCCTGGTTTCCTCCACCCGCTTCTGCCCACTGTAAAGGCTAATGGCTGAGCTGTCTTAGCTCTTTTCTGAAAACATTAATTTATGCTAGGAATTGGACGACTACGTAATATTATACAACTGTTTAAAATAACTTAAATAAAAGGGCCTCGTTAATTAATTATCACGTGATCTCCCTCCTTTCTACAACCCTGCGACAAAACTCTTGGACGCACAATAGATAACATGTCTGAGTAATTTTATCTTTTCGGATCAGGCAGAAGTGAAGACTGAATTTACAGTACGTAAGGTACTCTTTTAGAGAGTAGGTACAGAATTATTTCAACATGAGGTACTAGTACGAAGGACGAAACTGGTAATTGGGATTAGGTACAATAGACTATAGCGCCATAATATGCAAAAATGAACTGAAGAATGTATCGAAATGAACGGCCACCATTTTCAAATTGTGTTTAAATATCCATATTATGATTATTTTTCAATTTAACTTCATTCTCTATATTGTACGCTAATGTACTGTAGAGAGTATAATTTACAATGCATAATGAATACGTCCGAATGGATAGTTTATTTCGTGAATAAAACACTTATTGTTAATACTGTACTGTATTTTGATTAAACAAAAACCTAATGAAAATGATCAAACTCAAAATCGCGATATTTCCTACTTTACGTAAACGGATGAACTACTTTTCTTCCCTCCTGTACCTAGTAAAGTGATTTGTTTGCATTTTACGCCAGTATCATCGAACTCCAGTCGTGGAAGGGGATAGCAAACGGTGTTTCCGTTTAATCCAAAGGTGTAGTCAGGTTAATATTAGAAATGTTAGTAAAAATAAAATGATGTCCCTGTATAATGGCAGTTGACTTAATATATGAAGAGTTCGCGGGAAAAACGATGAATATCACAGTTTTGTTAAGGTTGATGTCATTATCTAATTCAATGGATCACTACGAAATTTAATGTTGTTCTTATAAAAAATGGTAAAACGGAGAATTATCACCACGAATACAGTAATCCTTTCCTTTATTTTCTATAGAAACAGCACTACATCTTGCAGTTATAGACTCAATTAGATCATTATCTAATCCTTAATAGAAATGTGACATTCATAGTTTTTCCCGCGAACTCTTCATATGTCAACATATATGTCGAACTTGGAGTCAGGCTACAAAGGGAAAAACACTAGAAGAGAGGGATTCGATCTGGTGCTATAGATCGAACGTAGGCGTAGCTCAGTGGTTAGATGGTACGTAGAACCAAGGACTCGGGTTCGATCCCCGGCGCCGGGGCGAATTTTTCTCCTCTAATAATCCTTCTTATTATAACATATATTCTGTAGGACCAAAAATTAATCTTTACGTAAACTAATATTGTTGCCAAGATATTAACAAATTAATTACTATCAGACTGCAAGGATTTCGTTCACCCTTCGTTCCTATATTTATTCACTCACGTACTTAATTACTTATGCATTCATTCATTCATTCCTTCATTTATTTACTTATTCATTCATTCATTCATTCATTTATTTACTTATTTATTTATTTGTTTATTTATTTACTTATTTATTTATTTATTTATTTATTTATTTATGTCTTCGTGTATTCGTTTGGTTCGTTCATGCATTCAGTCATTATTAATTTAGTCATTCTTTTATTACTCACTCATGTTATTTATTTATTTATTTATTTATTTATTTATTTATTTATTTATTTATTTATTTATTTATGTCTTCGTGTATTCGTTTGGTTCGTTCATGTATTCAGTCATTATTAATTTAGTCATTCTTTTATTACTCACTCATGTTATTTATTTATTTATTTATTTATTTATTTATTTATTTATTTATGTCTTCGTTTATTCGTTTGGTTCGTTCATGTATTCAGTCATTATTAATTTAGTCATTCTTTTATTACTCACTCATGTTATTTATTTATTTATTTATTTATTTATTTATTTATTTATTTATTTATTTATTTATTTATTTATTTATTTATGTCTTCGTTTATTCGTTTGGTTCGTTCATGTATTCAGTCATTATTAATTTAGTCATTCTTTTATTACTCACTCATGTTATTTATTTATTTATTTATTTATTTATTTATTTATTTATTTATTTATTTATGTCTTCGTGTATTCGTTTGGTTCGTTCATGCATTCAGTCATTATTAATTTAGTCATTCTTTTATTACTCACTCATGTTATTTATTTATTTATTTATTTATTTATGTCTTCGTTTATTCGTTTGGTTCGTTCATGTATTCAGTCATTATTAATTTAGTCATTCTTTTATTACTCATGTTATTTATTTATTTATTTATTTATTTATTTATTTATTTATGTCTTCGTGTATTCGTTTGGTTCGTTCATGCATTCAGTCATTATTAATTTAGTCATTCTTTTATTACTCACTCATGTTATTTATTTATTTATTTCAACGATCTGTTAAATCACTAATAACTGAATTAACATCTGTTTACCACCTATTTGACAGACTGGCGAAACTGGCCATGAGTGACACAACATTTTTCTGCCTCCGTTACAAGTTAGAAGCTAGTGTTAGACGATGTGTTTCCATGGCAACGCAGTCGCTTGTTCGACATCATCTTTAAAGCCTCTTTTGTTACAGGTAGAGGGTGGGGTCTTTGAGTTTGAAGAATGCTTATTTTATAGCGCGTGCCGGGGCAGCAATCCCTCCGTAAGCCTCACCCTTATATATCACCTCTGACCAAGCAGCCGCGGTGCTGAGGTCAACACATTTTCCACCCTGCTTGAGCCCTCCATGCATCCTCCCTCTTCCTCATTCCTTATTCATCTGCCATTCTTTGCAGCCTGTTATCCCATTTATATTTTCGTATTGACGCTTTTCATTCCCCACCCCTTAAATTTCTCTTTCTCTGCCCACATATTCTTTTTTTACATACTGAGTACAAAAGGGTATTTTTTGGGAGGTTTGGTGACACACACCCCCGCATTAGCTCACTCTGACATGTCTTTTACGTTGTCCACGTTCGTTTAATATTTCAGAGGGTAGTGGGAGTCAGGTTGAAGGGAGTGTATCGTGGAGGAAAACATCTCTCGTGATAAAACTTTGAAGGCTTGTTACTTAACCAGTGTAATGGTCGCCTTGAATTATTTGACTCCACTCCGGAAATAGACTCGAGTCAACCCAAGTGAACATGCGAAAGAGCGGGATTTCCATTACATAAGACCAAGAAATAAGAGCTTTAAAAATGCAGGTTCGTATATGTCATGCAACAAGTGTAATGGGACTTCTGAACTGTGGACGGATTTTGTTTTATTCCGTATCTACGAGGCAATTCAATCACTCAAAGAGTAAAAATGAAATTGGAATATATATACAGAGTGTTCATTAAGTCTGGAATATTACTCATAAATCTTAAATTTCAATTTTACAAAAACTAGTTTTATACAGGGACATCACTTTATTTTTACCAACATTTTTAACATTAACCTGGCTATACTCGGGAACACTGTTGCCCCCTTCCATTACAGGAGTTTGATGTTACTAGTGCAATATGTAAACAAATCATTTTACTAGGTATAGGAGGAGAGAAAAGTAGTGTATTCATTTATGTTGTAGGGAAATACGATATTACGATTTTCAGTTTGATCATCACTTTTACGGAATTTATCCAAATACAGTAAAGTAGTAACATTTTTTTTTTTTTCAAAAACTCAACTTTTCAGGTGGCTATGTTCGTTATGTAATGTCTACTTTATTTAGCATATTAATTATTCGTGTTAACATACAATATAGAGAGTGCATTTAAATTGAGGGGGTCATAAGTAAAGGGCTGCAAGGGGTTTAAATATTTAAGCTTTCGTAAAATCGGTGAAATTTTTATTTAAATTTTAATGTGTGATGCGATTAAAATATCCCTTTGCCACTAAAATTTTAGATACTTTTGCTTACACTGGATGCACTTAACTCATGTTATTTCAAATGTCACTAGCATTCCTTTGCTTCTAGCCACCTCAATTAAAAAAAAAAAAAGCTAATCTGAATTTTTAAACAATTTGCTGAAAATGGTTGCCGTTCATTACAATGCAGGCTTCAATTCCGTACGCATATTATTAAAAACATTTTGAAGCATATTCTCTGAAATTGAATTTATCGTTTCTTGAATATAATTTTTTAGTACGATATTATTAATATAGGTTCTTTCTTCTATAGAAAACGCAATCATATTTATGAAACACACTATACACTGCAATGTTTACTTCATTGCTTGAAGACTTCGAATACAAAAGCGGCCGTAAGTTTGTGTGTCTGACGGGAGCAAGGACATTAGTGAAGGGGTGGGAGTGAAGTACATTCAGAAATGCAGGTACAATAAAAATGCAAGTAAAAATAAAATGATGTCCCTGTACAAAAGCTGTTGGTGTTATCACCCATACAATATGATACCAGTGTTCGAAAAAGAAAGTTAGTTATTCAAACAGTCTACACCTGTGGAGTGACGGTCAGCGCGTCTGGCCGCGAAACCAGGTGACCCGGGTTCAATACTACATTTCCAAGACAGTTTAGTACATATTTTAGTAAGTCAATTAATATATTATTGTATCAGAAAACTTTATTTCTTTTAACCCTTATTTTCTTTTTTCTAATCGTGTAATAGGCGATTAAATCCTACTCTAGTTTTGATTTCGAAACCTCTAGTGAGATTACTATAGAAAAATCAATACTAACACTTGTGGAGGACAAGATCGCAGTTGGGTTTTTCTCGGGGTTCTCCCGTTTTTCCCCATATTAGACATCTTCGTCATTCCGTCAACATTCCTCCATTTCGTCATCATTTCATAACATTCCCCAAACACCGACTGGTGACGCACGGAGGGTGCCGGCCTATCGAAATCTGAGCACGCAGCGAACCTTAGTGTAGTCAGCCGGTGTGGGTTTGGGAATGCGCCTAGCTTGAAATGTCCCAGTGCTGAGTCGTAGTGTCCCTTACCGAAATTTCATTCCATTTCATAACTTTTGCGACACAGTGTATTTTTCGGGTGCGCAGTGTTAAAACACTTTCCCCCCCCCCTCTCTTTTTCTTTCTGTATTCATCTACTTTATCCCAGAATCACAATGAATATTTAGTGAAAAATGAATAAGACATTTTCTCAGCACTATTTTTCTCCCCCGTGAACGTTGTTGAGCCACTTCTCGTGTTTACTCCTGCTTGTTATTGTACTTCTTTAGCAGACCTCTGAGCGGGAACACCTCTACTGACTTGTCTGGAAGCGAACATATCATGTTGAGTCTTTTTATTGCCTGTGGAGTTTTTCACGAACTTTACTGATTTTTTCTCCCTTGTGGAGACGCTTTCTGGCCCGGTTATATATTCTTTTCCTTTCTCCTTTTCGGACATCTTTCCCTATCCTCGTAAGACACGGTGCAGGTTCACATGTGTGCCAGCTGCGAGTGCATTAGTGGCACAAAGGACGGTTGTTAGGTAATAGGTTATTTGAAGCGCGTTTTGTTTTTGTTTCAGACTTCCACCTGCCAAGTTTTAGAAGTTGAATGTTAACGATACTTCGTTATCTTTGATCAAACGATTAAGACACCAGCTCTCAGTGCCAAACAATTTGTAAAGTGAAAATTATTTTACATGGACGAATATTCTTGTGGAGTTTATATAGGCTTCATAAATTCTAATTATATACCTACCTAATCTGTCACTGCATCACGGAGAATTTCCCGTCATTATATTGCATACACTTCGCGCAGAACGTCGATTATACAGGGACATCATTTTATTTTTACTTCAATTTTTATTGTACCTGCGTTTCTAACTGTACTTGACCCCCACCTTTTTCATTAATGTCCTTGCTAACGTCAGTCACACAAACTTACGGCCGCTGTTGCTAGCAGTGAAGTAAACAGTACAAAGTACAGTGTGTTTCGGAAATATGTTGCGTTTTCTATAGAAGAAAGAGCTTATATTATTGAAGTTTATTTTCACACAGGTATCGTGTGTGGCATAACTGAATTTACGGTACTTAACAACATTATTTAAACAAGAGTTTTGTTTTACTATTTGTAGGTATGAAGGACGATGATGGAAACTGGAAGTACAATGTAACGAATGTGAACAACAGTTTTTCTTGTGTGTTTTTTTTTTTTCACAATTTCCTGATTATATCATTACGGAATATTTTCGTAGAAATGTCATTAATCTGGTAGATAAATTTAGAGCAACACAGTGTACAGAAAGGAAGAAAAGTGTAAGATGGCCAACAAAGGTGACAGAAGATGCTGTAGAATATGCTAGAGAAAGGATGCAGCGAGGTCCTAATAAGTCGGTCAAGAAGTTAGCTGTAGAAATTGGGGTTTCTTACGGCAGTGCTCACAAAATTCTCAGGAATAAGTTAGGTAGTAATATGCTGAATAAAGTAGACATTACATAATGTATATAACCGCCTGAAGACTTGAGTTTGTGAAAAAAAAAAATTAATATTCTACTGTTTTTTGATAAAATACTATAAAGTAATAATCAAACTGAAAATGGTAATACTGTATTTCCCTGTAACATAAGTGGATACACTACATTTATCTCCTCCTATAGCTAGTAAAATGATTTCTTTACATATTGCACTAGCAACTCCAAACTCCTGTAATGGGAGGGGGTAACAGTGTTTCCGAGTATAGCCAGGTTAATGTTAAAAATGTTAGTAAAATTAAAGTGATGTCCCTGTATTATAATATAATATAAAATAATATTGTTTATTCAGTCTACATGACATATCAAATATAAAAAGTCAATGACAGTTATCTGTGTAAGCAATCATTGTGTTCTATACAAATATGAATTGAACAGCGAACCTTTTCGCCCTTCGGGCATCATAAGGCTTTACATGCATATCTTATACATTTAGTCTCTAGTATGGAATGATGAAATACAACCATTTGATAATAAAATAAACTATTTAAAAACTGGCTTGTGGTAATTATATCTAAAAATAATGTACAGATATAAAATGTATACATAATATTGAGGTAGAAATTGTGGCTGCACTGCTGTATTATGTTAAAATTGTAACTGTGAACATGATAAAACGTTTATTCCTTATTTAAACTTCATAATTGTTTATTGGATGTTTTCTGCTAATCTCGTCTCAATGGTTCAAACCTGGTATGGTGAAATCAATCTGAATTATATTAGATGTTATGCAGAGAAAATTTCAATATGCCGTGATATTAAATCTATTAAAAGTTGTCAAAAAGACTCACATTTAGAGTCGTGTACACTGCACAAGTTATCCGTTGACATTTCATTGAGACGATTTAAGAATGGGTTTATCTGTAATGAAATTTAATATCAGAATATATGAAATTTGGTGTGAATAAATATAATGATTGTATGAGCATACTTAGGACGACATGCGGTTGACTAGTTACGCTGATTTCACCGACTGAAGTGACGCGAGCAACCTGCGGTGCTTACGTAGAAACATTTGACGCGGAAGAATATTGGGTTGTGATTGGGTTAGAGGTTATATAGGGGGTTTCGGATGTGAACCAAATTTTCGTTAAGAACACAACTATCTTTTTGAATTTGCTTAGCAATGTAATACCCCTCGGCGGAATTTATTAGTTTTCTGTCTATTCCAGAAGATATTGCATGTAAAGCCTGATGATGCCCGAAGGGCGAAAACGTTCGCTGTTCAGTTCATATTTGTATAGAACACAATGATTGCTTACATAGATAAGTGTCATTGACTTTTTATATTTCATATGTCATGTAGACTGAATAAACAATATTATTTTATATTATATCATATCATAACATTGACTATCTGAATATTACAATATGCTTTTTAAGTCGATTATATTGTTTATGCTCGACCATGCCGAAATGTACTAATTATACACCTGGTAGCAGTCCTGTAATGATTGTATTTAAAGTACACCTACTCATTAAAGTACAGGTCTTCAGCCAATGATAACTCAGCTTACATGTGTTCAGCCAATGAGAAGTCAGCTTTGTACCGTTATAAAACCGCAAGTATCGATTATTCTCGGATATGCAATCGAAAGACAATTAACGAAAAGTCACGGAGGCTGAAATCCAATACTGTCGCAGAAGGTTATGTTCTGTTACTATAATAATTAGCGTTAATTGTAAATAATATTCAAATAAATTCAATTTGTCATCTCGTTTTTCAATGTCGAATTCAATAATCAAGGTTATAATATTATAATATTATCAAGTTTAACGGGATTATACATCAAGGTCAATGACATTATTGTTCCTCGGAAAAAATCAATACTTTCGCGTCTGCGCACATCTCACAATTCACGACCTAGAACAAGGTCACTTCCGATCTTGTCAGATACAAATAAAATGTATACATCTGAATACCGGTAATTTCAAGTTAGAAATATGGTCGAGCATAAAAAGTCGTATGAAACTCGCCTATAATGGTAATTAAGAAGCTCGTATGAAAATTATGAAACTCGCTTGCGCTCGTTTCATAAACATCCATACTAGCTTCCTTAATTACTATCATTATAGGCTCGTTGCATAATGTACTATATTTTCCTTCTCTTGTTCCATTGCCGTAGCATATTGAATGTAGTGCCACTGTTTTATACAATTTATTTTTCCCCTCTACTTTTGTTTGCAAGCGTCTTATTAATAATTGCTGCAGTATATAATGTTTTTGAGTTGAACGGCGATTCCTAGTGAATTGTTTCTGTGAACAAACACGCCCATTTCAGTGGCGTATATCCGTGTTCTGAAACTAAAATTCGCCAGTGTAAGACATTCAGAAAATGTCTTTGCTGGAACAGTAAACTGTCGTAGTCTTTTTAGAATAAAAAGTGATATTATAAATTCTTGTCCTTTTATCGCGTTGTTACTATGCGAATAGATAAGTTTTCAGAGTAGTAGTGGTAGTGGTAGTGATAACTAGGGACTGTACTTTGTCCCAGGAGGCTACAAGGTTCAGTATTACTTGCGTTTTTACTCTGCCTAGCGCAGCCGTGGCGAAAATGCGACTCACGAGCACATTGTGGCTCGCAGTGCATTTCCCTTGCTTCCTACCTACAACCCCCACCCTCTCACTCACTCAGTGGAGTCTCTGACCTGCGAGTGGCGTATCGTCGCAATGTCTCTCTCGAAACCATGTAGCTCTATAAAAACGAAAGTTTTAAGTAGGATGGGAGGACGCATTTTTTTCCTGACAATATGATGAGAATATTAAATGTATGATTTGTTCACAAGTATTACGAGGAAAACGGTTGTATAACATAAAACGGCATTATAAGTTACTACATGTTACTGATGAAACATTAAAAGGTTAGTGTTATTATTATTATTATTGTTATTATTGTTATTATTATTATTATTATTATTATTATTATTATTATTCACTGCGGGCTAAAGCAGGGAGATGCACTATCACCTTTACTTTTTAACTTCGCTCTAGAATATGCCATTAGGAAAGTTCAGGATAACAGGCAGGGTTTGGAATTGAACGGGTTACATCAGCTTCTTGTCTATGCGGATGACGTGAATATGTTAGGAGAAAATACACAAACGATTAGGGAAAACACGGAAATTTTACTTGAAGCAAGTAGAGCGATCGGTTTGGAAGTAAATCCCGAAAAGACAAAGTATATGATTATGTCTCGTGACCAGAATATTGTACGAAATGGAAATATAAAAATTGGAGATTTATCCTTCGAAGAGGTGGAAAAATTCAAATATCTTGGAGCAACAGTAACAAATATAAATGACACTCGGGAGGAAATTAAACGCAGAATAAATATGGGAAATGCGTGTTATTATTCGGTTGAGAAGCTCTTATCATCCAGTCTGCTGTCCAAAAATCTGAAAGTTAGAATTTATAAAACAGTTATATTACCGGTTCTTCTGTATGGTTGTGAAACTTGGACTCTCACTCTGAGAGAGGAACATAGGTTCAGGGTGTTTGAGAATAAGGTGCTAAGGAAAATATTTGGGGCTAAGCGGGATGAAGTTACAGGAGAATGGAGAAAGTTACACAACACAGAACTGCACGCATTGTATTCTTCACCTGACATAATTAGGAACATTGAATCCAGACGTTTGAGATGGGCAGGGCATGTAGCACGTATGGGCGAATCCAGAAATGCATATAGAGTGTTAGTTGGGAGACCGGAGGGAAAAAGACCTTTAGGGAGGCCGAGACGTAGATGGGAGGATAATATTAAAATGGATTTGTGGGCGGTGGGGTATGATGATAGAGACTGGATTAATCTTGCACAGGATAGGGACCGCTGGCAGGCTTATGTGAGGGCGGCAATGAACCTTCGGGTTTCTTAAAAGCCATTTGTAAGTAAGTAAGTAAGTATTATTATTATTATTATTATTATTATTATTATTATTATTATTATTATTATTATTATTATTATCTCTATACGTCGATTCTTTTACAGCAGATGTACGAATAATGAGGTTAGATTTTCAATTTCAACTCACAGATTTACAATGTGACGTTAAATGAAAGCTAGATGTAAGGACTTAACAAATGTTGAACTTTTCAAATCTTTGGCAAAAAATAAATATTTGAAGCTTCGTTCTTTCGCTTGCTCTGTTGAAGCCATGTTCGCTATAACTTACGTTTGTGAAAAATTATTTTCAACAATGAAAATAGTAAAAATCAAATTTAGATCACGACTGACAGACAAATACCTTCGTGATCAACTACGACTGGTAGTAAGTGACATAACTCCTGATTTTGAAACTTTGTCGCAGAGACATTCTGAAGACAGTTAATTTTAGGTTGTAATATTGTTAATTTCTTTCTTCGTTACACGTACATAACATTAGTTTGTAGCCTTGTACTGTATATAATTTTATTTAAGTGGTTGATGTAAGGAAAATGAAAAACCGTTAATAAGTCAGACAGTTGCTTCCTTCTTCGGCTGTCCGCCTCCCTCCATAGGTGCTATGCACGTTGCAGCTTACACAGTGGCTCGGCGCACGATGGGATTTTCGCCACGGCTGGCCTAGCGGATGAAGTTGCATGCATGTAGCAAGTGTACTAGTATTTGTGTCTGCTCAGCGCCTCCTGTGTGGTCAAGTTGGGCAGAAGAAAACATGGACCACTTTAACAATTACACTAATGTTTACAATTTACATTACTTAAACTATGTACATTAGAAGAGGCTATTTTCATTATTTACACTATTATGTACAGCAGTGATGTCAAAGCAAGCGCATTTTTCTGACCTTGACGTCGTGCGCGGGCAGCAAGCGCTAAGTATGTAAAGAGGAAGGGTTGTGTATATGAATAAGCAACCTCTTTGATTAAGAACACAGTGGTGCACAAACTTCAAACGGAACATGAAATTTTATGTGTTATTTTTATATGGCTTCTTTCTGTTTAATATTATCTATATTGTCTGTAAAACAAAAGTACTAACACTGATTTCTTAATATTGCACTTGTGTTTTAAATCTTAGTAACATAATAGAGAGTTAAGAAGGAATATTGACTTAAATTCCATAGTAGTATAATATTATACTGTATTAAGTGGATGAAACACATCATTCATAAAAAAAGTATATTCCAAAGAAAGAGATTGAGTATGACATGATAAGTTGGAATTTATATTGATGGTATCTTTAGCCTTACAAAAGTAATCAATAAACTAATCAAAACAATATTACAGTACAGAGCAAAGTTACCTAGGTACTGTATCTGTTTTAAGTGTAACTGATATTACATCACAAAACTCTTATCGCATTATGCTTTTAAGGTGATATTTGTGAGCAACTTCCTATCATCAGAATATTAAATTATTTTCTCGAAATCTGCTGAAGCTATAGAGCTGACATTTTTACAACACATGGGCACGTATCTTTTGCTTATGATGTAACAGTAGTTGCTTTGTTAATTCATTACCTTACAAACAATTTCCATGCGAATGTTTTCAAAATTTTTAATACACTATCTTTAGTAATACGTATATACGGTATATTAGATTTACGAAAACATTCTGTAAGGCTACTAAATAAATAGGCCTATACCTGAAAATTTCACTTTTCTATACGAAAAGTTGAGAAAATATTTCTTTTGAATAAAAAAATCAAACTTGTGAAAAGTGAGCATTAAAATTAAAACTTACATTCTTATAATGCACTTATACTTCTTAGACAAATCTAAAAATTAACATCGATACAGTTTTAATAAGTTCTCTTCCCTTTATCTATTGAATCAGTGCTGGCCATCCCTGAATACAGCTCGACAAGCGGCATATACCACCTCTTTCGTCTGTCTCTTTCCTTTCCGCTGTAAAGCGCTCAGGCTCTCCTTGGCTCTAATGCGCGCGCTTGCTCCTGTGGGCATCAATTGACATGCCTGATGTACAGTTGTGTATTGTAATACAATATATTTTATTTCGTAACAGTATAGCCTACTTGTTTTGTAAATTGTGTATAAAGGGGGTTCAGACATTGACTACTTTCAAAAGCCGATTGCCAAAAAGACTGCTTTTCGTCTCTAGAATGTGATTCTGTTCAAATATAACTTTTGTGGAATATGATTTTTATTTTTCATATATCAAATAATCGTATTGACCACTAAATTGTAATTGTTTAACTCTTGGAATTATACGTAACGAAAAACATCTAAATTTTGCTGATACTATTATTATTATTATTATTATTATTATTATTATTATTATTATTATTATTATTATTATTATTATTATTTTAGTATATGGCATTATGACTTTATCCTCTTCGGTGATATCTGATGTTAGTTGGCAACACTGAAGAGACGGCCTAATTATCCTTTTAGTAACTACTCTTACGTGGTCCTCATACACTCCCACGCGCTGTAGGTTTGGGCCTTACGTCTTTCTCGCACGCAGTCCCCTTGCCCCATGCAGAGTAGCAGTCGATCAAGCAGAATTCCGGCTGGAAAACATAAGAGACATCCGGGCACTGAATACTCCGGAGCAAGGGACCTTACATGGACCTTACATCTGAGGGTCCCTGCCCGTTTTCTTTTCTTCTTCTTCTTCTTCTTCTTCTTCTTATTATTATTATTATTATTATTATTATTATTATTATTATTATTATTATTATTATTATTATAACCGATTTCCATTTTTCTTACATCAAGCACTTAAATATAATTTTATACAGTAAGGTTAGAAACTAATGTTTAGTACGTCTAACGAAGGAAGAAATGAATTAGAAAACATAGGACACATCATCACAACCTAAAATTAATTGTCTTCAGAATGTCTCTGCGACAGAGTTTCAAGATCAGGAATTGTCACTTACTGCCAGTCGTAGTTGATCACGAATGTATTTGTCAGTGAGTCGTGATCTAAATTTTTTTTTTCATTGTTAAAATAATTTTTCACAAATGTAAGTTGTAGCGAACATGGCTTCAACAGAGCAAGCGAAAGAACGAAGCTTCAAATAATAATAATAATAATAATAATAATAATAATAATAATAATAATAATAATAATAATAATAACAACACAACCTTTTAATGTTTCATGAGTGACATATAGTATAATGCCGTTTTATGTTATACAACCGTTTTCCTCGTAATACTTGTGAACAAATCATACATTTAATATTCTCATCACATTGGCAGCAAAAAAATGCGTCCTCCCATCCTACTTGAAACTTTCGTTTTTGTAGAGGAACATGGTTTCGATAATTTTCTCATGAAATTTCGAACCAGTGTATGGGACCGGTGCCCACCCAGCATCGTGATGCACTTGGGGAGCTACGATAGGTAGCGAAATCCGGTTGCAAATACCAGCTATAACGGCTGGGGGGATCATCATGCTAACCACACGATACCTCCATTCTGGCTGGATGATCGTCCACCTCTGCTTCGGCATGTGGGCGTGAGGCCAGCAGCCGGCTGGTCGGTGTAGGCCCTTCACGGGCTGTAGCGCCACGGATTTACATGGTTTCGAGAGAGACATTGCGACGATACGCCACTCGCAGGTCAGAGACAAATACAAATGGAACGGAGTTTGACTCCAGTGGGTGAGAGGGTGGGGGTTGGGGGAGGTAGTAAGCAAGAAAAATGCATAGCTATCATTGCCAGCCACAATGTGCTTGCGAGTCACATTTTCGCCACGGCTGATCTACGCTTATCTGCGATCGAATTTTGTTTTTCCCGTCTGCCGCTTTTATTGCACTTTGAAGTCTTCAGCGCTCGCACCAATGCGTTTCCTGTCTGCAGGCGGGCTGCGCCCCAATATTGCGCTGGTCGGGAAATTACTGTTTAGGCAGATCAACAGCATGGAACTGATAGCGACACGGGATGAGCTTCCAGGGAAATAAGAGTGACAGGTTTCAAAAAGCAGAGGATTTGAACAGTGGTTGCATATACAACAAGGGCCTCGGGTTAGATTGGCAGGCACTCCACACTTCAACTAATACATAGAGCCATGGCTATCCACGTCGAATACCAAATTCAGATCCTGTACAATTCAAGTAGAATTTAAAATGGACTGTATATTGCAGCATTTTCTGTATTGGTCTAACGTATTTGTTCGCGTAATTTGCGCACTTTTTAATCTATTTTGGCTGTTTGAAAAACTGGGTTGCGTAAAATATGCGAGTTTTTTAAATTAGACTTTTTGATCTGGGTTTTATTCAAGTATATAGTACCGGTAATTAAGAATACAGTACCTTTGTCACCTGAACTACTGGTAATCTTGAATTATAAATAATAATTAAATGGGTATATGACAATCATAATGACTGCAAAGTACATAACAGACGTAGCATTTTCAATAAGTAGTCTTTAAATGGGTACATTGTACGAGTATATAGCCTATAGGGGGTTGATATGGATTCTTCATGTTACGGTGACAACATATTAAACAGTAAAACTTGTCACAGTCACTACCCTTAAAGAGGCTACACACGACCCAATCTGCAGGGTCCGATTTGCAGGGCGGTTGGGTCGGACGAATTGGTTCTGCTCTCCACACGACCCAACTTGCAGTAGGCTGATCCGCTCCGTTGTGAAAAGATATATCATGGCTCGTTCACTTTCCAAGTTTCAAAAAGTTGGAATTGCATTGAGTTTGTTGGGGTAATTTACAAGGACAAGCATCAGTGTTAAAGTAACGTTATTTAGGGTTTCTTTGTGAAACAGGTAGTTGAGTTGGGTACTGGTCAATGAACAATGCCGTGGAATGTAAGTAAGTATTGGCAATGGAATTTAGGAAAGGAAAATTCATACTACACCGAAAAAAATAATTGTGCGTAAAATGTGTGCGGAAAATACACGGAGCAAAATTAAAGTTCATAATAATCCTTTAAAAATTTGGGTGCGTAAAATAATTGGTGGCGCAAACTACGCGAGCAAATACGGTATATCTCCTAACAGCTTTGGGAAATTGAAGGATATTTTACAGTTGGAACCAAACTTGGTGTGTTGTAGTGAGACCTGGATATATTACGTTTCGTGATTAAATGCACGGTTAATTATTAGTACATTATGCAACGAGTCTATAATGGTAATAATTAAGACGCGAGTATGTTTGTTTATGCAACGAGCGCAAGCGAGTTTCATAATTTTCATACGAGCGTCTTAATTACCATTATAGGCAAGGTTCATACGACTTTTTATGCTCGACCATATTTATAACTTGAAATTATTCATAAGTAGGTCATGTTCATGGTTATGTAAGTGAGTAGCGAACTGACCTGAATTGTGAGATGTGCGCAGAACCGAAAGTATTGATTTTTTCCGAGGCACGAATGTCATTGACCTTGATATAATCTAGAGAATAACATGAACATTAGTCTTGATATAACCTGGAAATTGATTTAGAATTGAAAAACGAGATGACAAATTGAATTTATTTGAATATTATTTACAATTAACGCTAATTATTATAGTAACAGAACATAACCTTCTGCGACAGTATTGGATTTCCAGCCTCCGTGACTTTTCGCTAATTGTCTTTCGATTGCATATCCGAGAATAATCGATACTTGCGATTTTATAATGGTACAATGGTGATTTCTCATTGGCTGAACAACTGAATTATAATGAATAGGTGTACTTTAATGAGGTGCATTAAAGGGCTACTACCAGGTGTATAATTACTACATTTCGGCATGGTCGAGCATAAAAAATTAAGTTGGAAGTTTCAATAGCCTGGCAACATCGCCGCTAACACACTGCTCTTTTTTCTCATAATACAGATGCAAGAGGTCAACGAACTCAATTCTGTCTCCCTAGGTGAATTACATCCCACTTCCCTCTCTGACTAGAACGATACAATCTGTTCGCAACGGTTAGTAGTTTTTAAATTGAATTTACACGAAAACCGACCATGCTATTGAAATATGCCAGAGGGATAAATTAGATTTATTGTTTATTATTTATTGTTAGCAAAATAACATGTACAAAAATAGAGTCTTAATTCTGCAGTGCTCGGGAAAAGTGACGTAAGTCAGTTTCCACAAACCATTTTTGGTAATTTATTGACGACTTACACTGGTTTATGTCGATTTGACATTTTACTACTTAATTAACTTATTATTCCCAGAAAATTAATTTTACCAGCAATCGAAAAGTATTGCGAATAAATTTGAATAAGGATAAAAAAAGTTTCCTTCCCAGGAAGTATTCGAACCACGAAAGTCTTAGTTACCAGTCTATCGTGCTCTGGAGTGAACAAGGCTATGAATTCAGCTACAAGGGTCGGTCCGGTTTTATTTTTGCCACTAAGTTACATATTAAATAAATATAGCTATATTCTTTTTAAATTAAATTCCTAACGCTATTTTTGAAATTTATGAAACTGAAATTTTCCAAATTTGGGTATTTTTCAATTATTTTATTATCCTATAACCTGGGTCCAAAGCATCTATTTTCTATCGATATGTTAAAAAATACAAATAATTACAGGAGAATGGAGAAAGTTACACAACACAGAACTGCACGCATTGTATTCTTCACCTGACATAATTTTAGGAACATTAAATCCAGACGTTTGAGATGGACAGGGCATGTAGCACGTATGGGCGAATCCAGAAATGCATATAGAGTGTTAGTTGGGAGGCCAGAGGGAAAAAGACCTCTATGGAGGCCGAGACGTAGATGGGAAGATAATATAAAAATGGATTTGAGGGAGGTGGGATATGGTGATAGAGAATTTGTTAATTTTGCTCAGGATAGGGACCGATGGCGGGCTTATGTGAGGGCGGCAATGAACCTCCGGGTTCCTTAAAAGCCAGTAAGTAAGTAAGTAAGTAAGTATGTTAAAAAATCACGATCGTACTCGCAATAGGTACCGAATAAAATTTGGGAACAAACTTTTAAACTTTTTTTTTTTAGAAAACTGTGAACTTTCCACCAAAAACCTATGTATTACACCTTTTGTTAAGTACAACGTGAACTATTCGATCTAAAAATCTGCAAGGTTATTTTACTCCCACCCTGTATAATAGCTTCAGCACAATCTCGAACATCCATTCACGAAATTTTTTGACAAGGTAACATGAAACGTGCAATTGAACGCTGTAACATTTTAGGTGACAAAATGACAGTTAAATTCGTGTTTCTAAGCGTCTATTGTAAGGCAAAAGAAAGACTTTCATGAAGAGTGAGGGAGAGAGATGGTTACATGCCACGCGACGTGTATTGTGGAGCTCAGGTGCGGGATTCGAACAGAGGACGCAGTGAAGCGATGGCCGCTGTGATTGATATATGAAACGGGACAGCGCAGGGGGGGACACGCATATGAAGAGGGTTGTTTTGATCCCCCGGGGTTTGTTGTTATCAGGCCCTTCATTATCCGGATCGCGGACGCCGCGCTGGCTTAATAATGAGGCCCATGCTGGAGATAAGGGCGGTTCATATGCCGCCCGCCCTCTTAATCCTCGGCCATGTCATAAACGTGCTTCATATCACACTCAGTGTTGCCAACTGTCGCATAAGAGAGCTTTACAAAACTCTTAATGGTGTTCAGCAAAGGTGCAGCTTGGAGTTTTTTTTCAGTTTGTGAAATCAGTGGCGAATTATCCACGGAGAAGAAGGAGCACGATGTTGTCGTCATTGAGCGCCTCGTGCTTGCCACTGAACCCAATATGTCAGGTTCAAACTCGGTCGGGGGCAATGAATTTTAGACAATAAAAATCTTTATCAAGAGCTTGCATCGAAAGAGAAGTGAAGCGAACTTTTTTTTAGTAGGTTATTTTACGACGCTTTATCAACATCTAAGGTTATTTAGCGTCTGAATGAGATGAAGGTGATAATGCCGGTGAAATGAGTCCTGGGTCCAACACCGAAAGTACCCAGCATCTGGCTGTAATTTATTCCAGTGGTTGTGTAACATTTAGGTTCAATTAAAGGACATGTCAAATTTCTTCTGGTAGGATAAACATGTTGTTATTATTTATATTTCAGACGATTTTATGATAATATTTTAATAATGTATATTTATATATTTGTTCAATTTGGAAAACATTAAATCGGAATAAATTAAATTTGTTGCATTATTAATTGACTTCTTTAAATTAAAGTTAGTTACCTACTTTTGAAGCATTATGAGCGGGGAAAGTGTAAATTTTGTTGCTTCTTTTTTTATTGGGTTATTTTACGACTCTGTATCAACATCTAAGGTTATTTAGCGTCTGAATGAGATGAAGGTGGTAATGCCGGTGAAATGAGTCCGGGGCCCAACACCGAAAGTACCCAGCATTTGTTCATATTGGGTTGAGGGAAAACCCCGGAAAAAACCTCAATCAGGTAACTTGCCCGACCGGGAATCGAACCCGGGCCACCTGGTTTCGCAGCTAGACACGTTAACCGTTACTCCACAGGTGTGGACTGAAGCGAACTGTATAGAATTCTTCATCATCACCATAGCTAGGAATTTCGTACCAAAACAGTAGATTTCAGTTGAGTATAGCGAAGAGTAGACCTATAGATGCCACCCGCGCCTCACCCTGATCCCGATCGCTGCTGGTGATACACAGTTCACATAAACAACACATAGTATCATTCTGTGGAGCTGTGTACAGTCATGAATAATTTGAAGAATATTGTTAATTGTTATATTATGTTTTATTTAACGACGCTCGCAACGGCAGAGGTTATATCAGCGTCGCCGGATGTGCCGGAATTTTATCCCGCAGGCGTTCTTTTACATGCCAGTAAATCTACTGACATGAGCAGACTTAAATGCCATCGGCCTGGCCCGGGATCGAACCCGCAACCTTGGGCATAGAAGGCCAGCACTATACCAACTCGCCAACCAGGTCGACCTATTGTTAATTTATATTAATAGTTTAGTAGGTTTTGAACAAAGTGAGATATTCTGTTGTTATTACATTATTTACGTAATATTAATATTATGCATAATTCCAAAAGAAGTAAACTCATCTGTTATTAAATAATTATGCAAAAAGGAATGCGTAACACGCTTATTTTTTCCCGGTTTATTCTTCGTTAAATGTTGAAGCCTCGTGCTGCTATGCATTCGGTTGCGTTACAGTCCAAGTTCAACATCAGAATTACGATAAAACTTCCTAGCTGTCATTACAATAGAAATGAATTTTTTTTATGCTCGACCATGCCGAAATGTAGTAATTATACACCTGGTAGCAGGTCTTTAATGCATGTCATTAAAGTACACCTATTCATTAAAATTCAGGTTTTCCATTATTCTCGGATATGCAATCGAAAGACAACGAGGGAAACGTCACGGAAGCTGGAAATTCAATACTGTCACAGAAGGTTATGTTCTGTTACTATAATAATTAGCGTTAATTGTAAATAATATTCAAATAAATTCAATTTGTCATCTCGTTTTTCGATTCTAAATCAATTTCCAGGTTATATCAAAATTAGTTCATATTATTCTGTAGATTATAACAAGGTCAATGACATTATTGTTCCTCGGAGAAAATCAATACTTTCGCGTCTGCGCACAGCTGACAATTTACGAGCTTGCACAAAGTAACTTCTGCTCTTCAGTGAGATGCGAATAAAATTAATACTTCTGAATAATTTCAAGTTAGAAATATGATCGAGCATAAAAAGTCGTATCAAACTTGCCTATAATGGTAAGTAAGACGCTCGTATGAAAATTATGAAACGAGCTTGCGCTCGTTTCATAAACAAACATACTCGCGTCTTAATTACTACCATTTTAGGCTCGTTGCATAATATACTATTTGAAAACAATAATTATGGGTTTCATATTATGTGCCACATACTAGATACACTATTAGATTCACAAAGTAGTTGTTCACCTGATGATAGTAAGAAATGCTTATCATATTTCAGATAGTGTGGGGATGAGGGGGTGAAACCTAAAATGCAAATTAACACTGGTTTTAAACTTTCCCCTGAATAAATAAATTGACGTATTTTTGTTTTAATTTAATTTAATTGAAATAAATAGTTATTTATACTGGGAATTTTTGAAATTACAGCATTGTGTAACGAAAGATACAAAAGATGATTTATTAGTAAGGTAGGCCTACTGATGGAATCTGTTTTGGGACATGGAAGTGAAATTGTGTATTAAATGCAGATCTGAAAAGAAAAATCATCCCAATAGAAATGGATTATTTGCAAGGAAGTGCAAGAATTTGTAGATGTAATGAAGATATTTAGAGGAAAAATTAATGCCGAGGAAAATATACTAAGTAGAATTGAAATAAAATACTTAAATTGGTTTGGACATCCCTTTGAAAATCCCGGAGCACAGATAGCTATCCAAAAAATTGCATAAAACCATCAGGGAAAGAGGGAAAGGAGGACTCCCGAAAAAAGAAAAATATGGAGAGAACACATACTAAACAATATGGAAATGAAGGGCCTGAAATTCAAGAAGCCAAAGATAGAGGACCTGGGAAAATGGGAAGGAAAAGACGGCAGCTTGCTATGTAATCACAGACGCACGCACGCACACATGTGTTTGGGTTTATATAAAATGCCTTCACGACACTCATTTCTTCAAATTATATCACTCTCTGTTGTATTTGCTTTGGTTAGGCCACTGCGGTATTAGTTTTGATGTTTGTTCGGGATGTAAACACAAGGGAGGGGGTCAACTTTTGCCTCTTCGTGATTGGAGACAAACCGATGTACGTACATCGGCAGGAAATAGTACTCCGATCGAAAGATATTACTTCAATCGCCTGCTAATAAAGGTGGTATTGCTTCGAAATGCCACATGAAGTCTGTTATACCGTGCTTCGAATTGATTCATGAACTTCAATTAGACTTGAATTGGAATAATACTGAATATAACCTGCAATTACTACACTATTTCGTTTCATTACATTAATGTTAGCGATGTCGAAATACGTAGATGTTGTATCATATGAACACGTTTTGTCTTTTATGAAGTAGATACTTTGACTAGCGTTGTACGGTGTACCTCCCTTTTGCCTATCTCGATTTAACTCTTCTTCAAAGGCTACAGTCTGCAGTAATGATCCATGTTACAGTAAATTCAGCTAGGACATCTGATGTAGCCGAACACAAAAGAGTCTTAATTTTTTTTTCTTCTGCTACCATTTTCTCAGAAATGGTTTGTCGGAACTTAGTGAACAATTTTATAAACATTGTTTTTTAGTAGTTTAACATTGTAGAGGAAAGCTTTTTTGACACACACATATATATACACAGATGACAGATCATTCACTGCAAACCCAGCATTCTCCAATCTTTCCCATTTTCTACCTTCCTCTTAATCTCCACATATGATCCATTTATCTTAACGTCGTCAATCATAAAGTCTTAAGTATTATTTTCTAATTTATTAATTAACATAATCATAGCTCTTCTTAATTTAATTAATAATTTTAAAAACAACAATTAAGAATTTATGTCAAAAAACTATCACCTATAATGTCAAACTCCTAATAGACAATAAGGCCTATGTATAGGCCTACAATTTTTTAGTAAGTTCTGATAAATAGAGTCTGAGAAAGTGGTACCATACGAAAAAACAAAATGAAAGAATAAATGGATAAATAAATAAATAAGTGAGTAACTAAGTAAGTGAGTAAATAAGTAAGTGAACAAATAAGTGAGCGAGTGAGTAAATAAATAAATAACTAAATGAGTAAGTAAACAAATGAGTGAGCGAGCGAGTAAATAAATAAATAGATAAATAAGTAAATAAATAGGTAAGTGAGTATCTAAATAAGTACTATGTAAATAAATGAGTGAGTGAGTGAGTAAATAAGTAAATAAATAAGTAAGTGAGTATCTAAATAAGTACTATGTAAATAAATGAGTGAGTGAGTAAATAAGTAAATAAATAAGTGAGTATCTAAATAAGTACTATGTAAATAAGTGAGTGAGTGAGTAAATAAGTAAATAAATAAGTGAGTATCTAAATAAGTACTATGTAAATAAATGAGTGAGTGAGTGAGTGAGTAAATAAGTAAGTAAATAAGTAAGTGAGTATCTAAATAAGTACTATGTAAATAAATGAGTGAGTGAGTGAGTGAGTAAATAAGTAAATAAATAAGTAAGTGAGTATCTAAATAAGTACTATGTAAATAAATGAGTGAGTGAGTAAATAAGTAAATAAATAAGTAAGTGAGTATCTAAATAAGTACTATGTAAATAAATGAGTGAGTGAGTGAGTAAATAAGTAAATAAATAAGTGAGTAAATAAGTACTATGTAAATAAATGAGTGAGTGAGTGAGTAAATAAGTAAATAAATAAGTACGTGAGTATCTAAATAAGTGCTATGTAAATAAATGAGTGAGTGAGTGAGTAAATAAGTAAATAAATAAGTACGTGAGTATCTAAATAAGTGCTATGTAAATAAATGAGTGAGTGAGTGAGTGAGTGAGTGAGTGAGTAAATAAGTAAATAAATAAGTGAGTAACTAAATAAGAAAATAAATGAGTGAGTGAGTAAATAAGTAAATAAATAAATAATTGCCACTTCAGTTTTTAATTATAATCAATTGAAAAAAAAATAATCCTAGTTACTTATTGTGTGTATCAATCAAGTCAATAAGGTCTGTTTTAGAAGATGTTCTTTGTTTCTCTGTTATAATTCTGGAGAAAATTGAATTCTTTTTAGATAAGTAAAGCCTACGGAACAGCTGGGAGACTCTACCAAGTGCCCTTAAACAAGAGTATTGAAACATATAGAAATTTTGTCAAAGTCGTCATCACAAAAAAAGTTACGGAGTTTTTCTTTGGTAATTGACCACCTACTAATCTGTACTATATTTATTTGACAACGTCAGTCATAAAAATTAGGATTTATTTTCATCTTTGAAAACGGTATATGATTTTCACTAGCGTTCCACGATGTTCCTTTCTATTAGCACAACTGACAATTATTGTTGATAAACTACAGTATGTAGCCACTGATTCTTGTTCTTACGATAAGTTCAGAGAGGCCGTCTAATATATCCAAATACAGAAAAATCAATTTTTAAAATTTTCTGAGTTGTAAATAGGCTAATGTTAATTTTTTGGGACTTAAATTTACAGCAATCTGAATTTGCTTACAAAAGTTAGCGAATAATGAAGGCGATGTTTGAGAAGTAATTTATAGTTAAGTGTATGAAACTGTGATCAAATTTGAAAGTGTGGTGCTGTAAAACATCGCTGAGTAAAAGAAGACGCCGAACAAAATCAGCGAAAAATATAACAATTTTATAAAAGGCGTCATTACAAAGAAGTTACAGAGTTCTTGTCTGAAAATAAATAGGGATCTTATTTTGCTGTAGATAGAAATTTTAAATTTCGGTATAAAATTTGCTTAATTTCGGAGTTATTTCACACTAAATACGTAAGTTCAGTGTTATTTCACACTAAAAACGTAAAGTCGGTGTTATTTCGTATTAAAATATACCTTTCTGAGTTTCGTCGTTCAAAATACATTATTGTATATTTATTCTTACAAAGACAAGAGGTCTGTACCATCAAGGGGATTTTAAAGATCTATCGGCATTTACATATTGTGCAGAGAAAATTGTTTAAAGTTTCCCTTTTCGTGTGCAAGTAATATGAACTAATTGACACCATAAAATATCCAGGGTATCTCTATTTTATAGTAAAAAAAAATAAATTCACTCTAAGTCCGCTTTGAATATTACATACAAAATTCTGTATTGAAAAAGGTTTTGAATTTAAAATTTAAAATTTGTACATGAACATCAATATTTGAGCACTTTACATTAAATTTTCATTAATTATTTCAAATAAATTCGTACTAAAAACAAAACTTTCCTGTGTACACAAAATTTCGCGTTATTTTGAGAGTTTTAACTTAAAATTTTTGACTTGAAAGGACTTGTTACGTAAAATATTTTCTTTTTATCAGCTGAAAACCATAATTCGCGAATTCGTGGTTTGCGAAAACTAAGTATCTGTAACAGTAAACTACATGCTATACTGTACTGTGTAATTCTACTTCATAACTGTTAGAGATTCCGAGGAAATACAAAGTAAGTTCTTGTGGCAACGTAGATGTTTTGACTAGCGTTGCACGATGTTTCTTCCCTCTGTCTGAGCACAAGTAGTTCTTCTTGGTAAACTGCAGTGTGCAACCGTGATCCCTGTCATGGTGCGGTCAGCTTGGGCATCTAATGTGGCCGAACGCAGAAGACACAAACCCTTTAAAATTTACTCATATATAAATTATATCAGTTTTTTCGGATTTAAAATTACAGCAGTCTCAAATGCCAATAAGCTTAATGAAAAACGAAAGTCCTCTTAGTGATTACTAGTTACGTTCATAATATTGTCGTCAAATTCGTAGAGTGTGGTACTTCATCATTGCATAGTTATAAACTTCTTGTTCAAAAATAGTGAAAAATGTAAAGATTTTGTCAAAAGTATTATTACGAAAAAGTTACGGGTTTCTTGTTTGAGAACAAACCACCTACTACAGACAGAGTGTTTCAATGTGGGTCTGCTTCGACGTTGATATAGAGGACGAGAGTGACGAAATTTTCCTTATGCGTGTGAGCCAGCTACTGGAATTGATTGCAGGTAGGTGTATCGAAACTGTTCAGTCCAGTGATTTTACGATACTTAGGCTATATAAAAGTGGTATTTTATTAAATGTTGTATTCTTCTCAGATTTGCGTCAGTCTCTGTGAAATTTACGTACGAAATGACGATTGCACTACAGAAACGATTGTTATATTTTCTCCATAGATCTCATAGCAGTAGAATCCTAGATTAAAGCTCATAGCAGTTACCAATTTCTGGGATGTGATTCGCGTTACGTTACTTCAAGTTTACGTTGTCAGTTCATATTTATTTCAAATTTAATTTAGGCTTTTTAACAGAGAATAGCCAGTAATGGGTTAGCACAGGGTTGACTAATAATAATAATAATAATAATAATAATAATAATAATAATAATAATAATAAAACTAAATTATTCACAATAAAATTGTAGGCCTGCATAGTTCTAAAAAATAATAATAATAAGTCAAAGGATATTTATTGCAGCGTATTGCACTTCTCCGTCATCTGATTCCAGAAATATTATTACAATCAAATATTGTAATTTTCCACCACTATCTAATTTGAAACAAATTTTATTATTGCAACAGTATATTGTAATTTTCCATTACTATCTAATTTTAAACTAACTTTATTATTACAACAGTATATTCTAATTTTCCATTACTATCTAATTATCTACGCCCGGCAACGAATAGGAATAGCCATCCAACGCGGAAACGCAGCCAGCATTTTGGGAACCTTTCCAGACGCCAATTCTCTGGATGAGATTATCCTTATTTGAATATCTGAAGTGATTGCAGTTTTCCTTTCCTAACTTATTCATATAATAAAAATCAGGAGTCACAATGAAATTTTGTATTGACACACATTTAAATTGAAATTGTAACATTTTTCATCTGTAAACGAATAAAATTCCACTATTTCTCCATCTAATTTTAAACGAATTTTATTATTATAACATTGTATTGTAATTTTCCATTACTATCTAATTATAAATGAGTTTTTTTATTACAACAGTGTATTGTAATTTTCTATCACTATCTAATTTCAAACAAATTTTATTACAACAGTATACTGTAATTTTCCATCACTATCTAATTCCATACGAATTTTATTATTACAACAGTGTATTGTAATTTTCTATCACTATCTAATTTCAAACAAATTTTATTACAACAGTGTACTGTAATTTTCCATCACTATCTAATTCCATACGAATTTTATTATTACAACAGTGTATTGTAATTTTCTATCACTATCTAACTTCAAACAAATTTTATTACAACAGTATACTGTAATTTTCCATCACTATCTAATTCCATACGAATTTTATTATTACAACAGTGTATTGTAATTTTCTATCACTATCTAATTTCAAACAAATTTTATTACAACAGTATACTGTAATTTTCCATCACTATCTAATTCCATACGAATTTTATTATTACAACAGTGTATTGTAATTTTCCATCACTATCTAATTTCAAACAAATTTTATTATTACAACAGTGTATTGTAATTTTCTATCACTATCTAATTTCAAACAAATTTTATTACAACAGTATACTGTAATTTTCCATCACTATCTAATTTCAAACAAATTTTATTATTACAACAGTGTATTGTAATTTTCCATCACTATCTAATTCCATACGAATTTTATTATTACAACAGTGTATTGTAATTTTCTATCACTATCTAATTTCAAACAAATTTTATTACAACAGTATACTGTAATTTTCCATCACTATCTAATTCCATACGAATTTTATTATTACAACAGTGTATTGTAATTTTCCATCACTATCTAATTTCAAACAAATTTTATTATTACAACAGTGTATTGTAATTTTCCATCACTATCTAATTTCAAACAAATTTATTATAACAACAGTGTATTGTAATTTTCTATCACTATCTAATTTCAAACAAATTTTATTACAACAGTATACTGTAATTTTCCATCACTATCTAATTCCATACGAATTTTATTATTACAACAGTGTATTGTAATTTTCCATCACTATCTAATTTCAAACAAATTTTATTATTACAACAGTGTATTGTAATTTTCCATCACTATCTAATTTCAAACAAATTTTATTATTACACCAGTGTATTGTAATTTTCCATCACTGTCTAATTTCAAACAAATTTTATTATTACAACAGTGTATTGTAATTTTCTATCACTATCTAATTTCAAACAAATTTTATTACAACAGTATACTGTAATTTTCCATCACTATCTAATTCCATACGAATTTTATTATTACAACTGTGTATTGTAATTTTCTATCACTATCTAATTTCAAACAAATTTTATTATTACAACTGTGTATTGTAATTTTCTATCACTATCTAATTTCAAACAAATTTTATTATTACAACAGTGTATTGTAATTTTCTATCACTATCTAATTTCAAACAAATTTTATTATTACAACAGTGTATTGTAATTTTCCATCACTATCTAATTTCAAACAAATTTTATTATTAAAACAGTGTATTGTAATTTTCTATCACTATCTAATTTCAAACAAATTTTATTATTACAACAGTGTATTGTAATTTTCTATCACTATCTAATTTCAAACAAATTTTATTATTACAACAGTGTATTGTAATTTTCTATCACTATCTAATTTCAAACAAATTTTATTATTACAACAGTGTATTGTAATTTTCTATCACTATCTAATTTCAAACAAATTTTATTATTACAACAGTGTATTGTAATTTTCTGTCACTATCTAATTTCAAACAAATTTTATTATTACAACAGTGTATTGTAATTTTCTATCACTACCTAATTTCAAACAAATTTTATTATTACAACAGTGTATTGTAATTTTCTATCACTATCTAATTTCAAACAAATTTTATTATTACAACAGTGTATTGTAATTTTCTATCACTATCTAATTTCAAACAAATTTTATTATTACAACAGTGTATTGTAATTTTCTATCACTATCTAATTTCAAACAAATTTTATTATTACAACAGTGTATTGCAATTTTCTATCACTATCTAATTTCAAACAAATTTTATTGTTACAACAGTGTATTGTAATTTTCTATCACTATCTAATTTCAAACAAATTTTATTATTACAACAGTGTATTGTAATTTTCTATCACTATCTAATTTCAAACAAATTTTATTATTACAACAGTGTATTGTAATTTTCTATCACTATCTAATTTCAAACAAATTTTATTATTACAACAGTGTATTGTAATTTTCTATCACTATCTAATTTCAAACAAATTTTATTATTACAACAGTGTATTGTAATTTTCTATCACTATCTAATTTCAAACAAATTTTATTATTACAACAGTGTATTGTAATTTTCCATCACTATCTAATTCCATACGAATTTTATTATTGCAACAGTGTATTGTAATTTTCTATCACTATCTAATTTCAAACAAATTTTATTACAACAGTATACTGTAATTTTCCATCACTATCTAATTCCATACGAATTTTATTATTACAACAGTGTATTGTAATTTTCCATCACTATCTAATTCCATACGAATTTTATTATTACAACAGTGTATTGTAATTTTCTATCACTATCTAATTTCAAACAAATTTTATTATTACAACAGTGTATTGTAATTTTCTATCACTATCTAATTTCAAACAAATTTTATTACAACAGTATACTGTAATTTTCCATCACTATCTAATTCCATACGAATTTTATTATTACAACTGTGTATTGTAATTTTCGATCACTATCTAATTTCAAACAAATTTTATTATTACAACAGTGTATTGTAATTTTCTATCACTATCTAATTTCAAAACAAATTTTATTATTACAACAGTGTATTGTAATTTTCTATCACTATCTAATTTCAAACAAATTTTATTATTACAACAGTGTATTGTAATTTTCTATCACTATCTAATTTCAAACAAATTTTATTATTACAACAGTGTATTGTAATTTTCTATCACTATCTAATTTCAAACAAATTTTATTGTTACAACAGTGTATTGTAATTTTCTATCACTATCTAATTTCAAACAAATTTTATTACAACAGTATACTGTAATTTTCCATCACTATCTAATTCCATACGAATTTTATTATTACAACAGTGTATTGTAATTTTCTATCACTATCTAATTTCAAACAAATTTTATTACAACAGTATACTGTAATTTTCCATTACTATCTAATTCCATACGAATTTTATTATTACAACTGTGTATTGTAATTTTCGATCTCTATCCCACTTCAAACTAATTTTATTATTACAACTGTGTATTGTAATTTTCGATCACTATCTAATTTCAAACAAATTTAATTATTACAACAGTGTATTGTAATTTTCGATCACTATCTCATTTCAAACGAATTGTATTATTAAAACGGTATATTTCAATTTTCCATCACTATCTAATTTCAAAGGAATTTTATTATTACAACAATGCATTGTAATTTTCCATTACTAATTCCAAACGAATTTCATTATTACAACAGTGTATTGTAATTTTCGATCACTATTTCATTTCAAACAAACTTTATTATAAAAACATTGTATTGTAATTTTCCGTTACTAATTTTAAATGTTTTTTTTATTACAACAGTGTATTGTAATTTTCTATCACTATCTAATTTCAAACGAATTTTATTACAACAGTATATTGTAATTTTTCATCACTATCTAATTTCAAACGAATTTTATTATTACAACAGTTTATTGTAATTTTCGATCACTATCCCACTTCAAATTAATTTTATTATTTCAACTGTGTATTGTAATTTTCTGTCACTAATTTCAAACGAATTTTATTGCAACAGTATATTGTAATTTTCCATCACTATCTAATTTCAAACGAATTTTATTATTACAACAGTGTATTGTAATTTGCGATCACTATCCCACTTCAAATTAATTTTATTATTTCAACTGTGTATTGTAATTTTCTGTCACTAATTTCAAACGAATTTTATTACAACAGTATATTGTAATTTTCCATCACTATCTAATTTCAAACGAATTTTATTATTACAACAGTGTATTGTAATTTGCGATCACTATCCCACTTCAAATTAATTTTATTATTACAACTGTGTATTGTAATTTTCTGTCACTAATTTCAAACGAATTTTATTACAACAGTATATTGTAATTTTCCATCACTATCTAATTCCAAACTAATTTTATTATTACAACGGTGTATTGTAATTTGCGATCACTATCCCACTTCAAACTAATTTTATTATTACAACTGTGTATTTTAATTTTCGACCACCATCTCTTTTCTAACGAATTGTATTATTAAAACAGTATATTTCAATTTTCTTTCACTATATAATTTCAAAGGAATTTTATTATTACAACAATGCATTGTAATTTTCCATCACTATCCCATTTCAAACTACATAGTTTTATTATTACAACAGTGTATTGTAATTCTCGATCACTATTTCATTTCAAACAAATTTTATTATAAAACATTGTATTTCAATTTTCCATCACTATCTAATTACAAACGAATTTTATTGTTACAACAGTGTATTGTAGTTTACTGTCTAATTCTAAAATGTATTGTTCTTCCCCTGCAATGTATTGTTCTTCCCCTGACTTATAATTCCAAACGAGTTCTGTAGTATATTTCACTTTCGCATCATTCCCCAACTCACACATGTAGGCCTACGAGTAATTAAGGTACTGTGTTCGACTTCTTCTTCACACTCGTGTACTAAATGAGTAACAACATAGTGCTGTACTACATTTCCTAATCCCAATCTAGTGTAGCAGTGTTTTACTTCCGTACTCAGCACATATTCTGTACACGTGTTATGGCCCTCATATTGCACTGAACTCTTCCGTATGCGGTCCTCATAGCCACTCATCCATTATGCAGCACAGCCGCTATTGTGGACAAGGTTTTCGTAAAAGTGTCCAACTGCTCCGTGTCTACAAATTGAAGGGGGGGAAAGACTTCATGACTGCTGAATTATTGATGGACCGCGTCCAGATTTGTCATTCAAATCGAGCCTGTTGCCCCCAACGGGTGTCGATCCCCTCACTGGTCTAATGGTTATTAAAGAATTCCGTCAACTCTTCTATAGACTTTACCGCGCGATGCCCCGCGGTGACCAGAGGTGGCGCGTGCCATGCATCACGATGTTTATTTTGTCAGCAGGGGATATAAAAAAGAAGAATATTTAGCAATATGCAGATAAATTGGCCCGCTGTGAGTGAGGTGAAAATGTGGGACGATTCTTGTATTTCAGAATTTTTATGTTTAATTTTATCGGCTATTTATTAGTCTGTAGTCAACACCTGTGGAGTAACGGTTAGCGCGTCTGCAGATATATTATACAGGGATATCATTTTATTTTTACTAACATTTCTAATATTAACCTGACTATACCTTTGGATCTATTCCCAAGAAACTAGTTCGATTAATTAAAATGTGTCTCAGTGAAACATACAGCAGAGTCCGTATAGGTCAGTTTCTATCTGATGCTTTTCCAATTCACTGTGGGCTAAAGCAGGGAGATGCACTATCACCATTACTTTTTAACTTCTCTTTAGAATATGCCATTAGGAAAGTTCAGGATAACAGGCAGGGTTTGGAATTGAACGGGTTACATCAGCTTCTTGTCTATGCGGATGACGTGAATATGTTAGGAGAAAATCCACAAACGATTAGGGAAAACACGGAAATTTTACTTGAAGCAAGTAAAGCGGTCGGTTTGGAAGTAAATCCCGAAAAGACAAAGTATATGATTATGTCTCGTGACCAGAATATTGTACGAAATGGAAATATAAAAATTGGAGATTTATCCTTCGAAGAGGTGGAAAAATTCAAATATCTTGGAGCAACAGTAACAAATATAAATGACACTCGGGAAGAAATTAAACGCAGAATAAATATGGGAAATGCGTGTTATTATTCAGTTGAGAAGCTCTTATCATCCAGTCTGCTGTCCAAAAATCTGAAAGTTAGAATTTATAAAACAGTTATATTACCTGTTCTTCTGTATGGTTGTGAAATTTGGACTCTCGCTCTGAGAGAGGAACATAGGTTAAGGGTGTTTGAGAATAAGGTGCTTAGGAAAATATTTGGGGCTAAGCGGGATGAAGCTACAGGAGAATGGAGAAAGTTACACAACACAGAACTGCACGCATTGTATTCTTCACCTGACATAATTAGGAACTTAAAATACAGACGTTTGAGATGGGCAGGGCATGTAGCACGTATGGGCGAATCCAGAAATGCATATAGAGTGTTAGTTGGGAGACCGGAGGGAAAAAGACCTTTAGGGAGGCCGAGACGTAGATGGGAAGATAATATTAAAATGGATTTGAGGGAGGTGGGGTGTGATGATAGAGACTGGATTAATCTTGCACAGGATAGGGACCGCTGGCGGGCTTATGTGAGGGCGGCAATGAACCTTCGGGTTCCTTAAAAGCCATTTGTAAGTAAGTAAGTATACCTTTGGATCAGTGATTGATAACCGGAAACACCGTTTGCTACCCCCTTCCACGACTGGAGTTCGATGATACTGACGTAATATAGATACAAACAAATCACTTGACTAGGTATAGGAGGGAAGAAAAGTAGTTCATCCATTTACGTAAACTAGGAAATATCACGCTTTTGAGTTTGATATTTTTCATTAGGTTTTTGTTTAATCAAAATACAGTACAGTATTAACAATAAGAGTTTTTACTCACGAACTGAGCTATCCATTCGGACGTATTCATTATGCAGTGTATATTATACTGTCTACAACACTTTAGCATACACTATAGAGAATGAAATTAAATTGAAAAATAATCATAATATGGATATTTAAACACGTTTTTGAAAATGGTGGCCGTTCATTTCGATACAGGCTTCAGTTCTAATGTTCATATTATCGCACTATAGACTATTGTAGTAATTCCAATTACTAGGTTCGTACTTCGTATCAGTAACTCGTGTTGAAATAATTCTGTACCTACTCTATAAAAGAGTACCTTACGTACTGTAAATTCAATCTTCAATTCTGCCCGATCCAAAAAGATAAAATTACTCAGACATACTATCTACTGCCCATCCAAGTGGTTATGTCGTAGGGTCGTAGAAAGGGAGGAAATCACATGACAGTTAATTACTTAACAAGGCCCTTTTATTTAAGTTATTTTAAACAATTGTATGGGTATAATGTCATGCAGACGTCCAATTCCTAACAGAAATTAATGTTCTCAGAAAAAAGCTAAGACAGCCCAGTCACTAGCCTTTAAGATAGGCGAATAGAAGCAGGTGGGGCAAACCGGGATGCTACGTAGGCAAATGGACGACAGTACCTGTGCGAAAACGATTCAACATTGAAAGCTCTTTCGTCACTGAAAAACGCGAACACATTTTTGGAACGTACTGTTTACTATGGTCGTAAGGCTACTATGATTGTATATGCGGTCTTGGATCTGTGTGGAGGACGGTTGAACTTCATTAGTAGAAGGGGTGAGAGTGAAGTACATTCAAAAACTCAGGTACAATAAAAATTGAAGTAAAAATAAAATGATGTCCCTGTATTATACTTCGGGTCTCTGCACATACAGGGACATCATTTTATTTTTACTTCAATTTTTATTGTACCTGAGTTTTTGAATGTACTTCACTCCCACCCCTTCTACTAAGGAAGTTCCAACTCCACACAGAACCAAGACCGCAGATAGTAAGCAGTACTGAGTTACTGAGTATAGTACGTTCCAGAAATATGTTCGCGTTTTCCAGTGACGAAAGAGCTTTCAATATTTAATCATATTTTCGCACAGGTACTGTCCGTTTGCCTACGTCGCATCCCGATTTCCCCCACCTGCTTCTGCTCGCCCCTCTGTAATAGCTTGGCTGTCTTAGCTCTTTTCTGAAAACATTAATTTCTCTTAGGAATTGGAAGTTTACGTAATATTATAGAGCTGTTTAATTTAACTTAAATAAAAGGGCCTCGTTAAGTAATTAACTGTCACGTGATTTCCTCCCTTTCTACAATCCTGCGGCATAACCACTTGGACGGACAGTAGATAGCATGTCTGAGTAATTTTATATTTTCGGGTCGGGCAGAAGTGAAGATTGAATTTACAGTACGTAGAGTAGGTACACAATTATTTCAACATGAGTTACTAGTACGAAGGACGAAACTGGCAATTGGAATTAGATGCAATAGTCTATAGTGCGATAATATGCACAAAAGAACTGAAGCCTGTATCGAAATGAACGGCCACCATTTTCAAAATTGTGATTAAATAGTCATATTATGATTATTTTTCAATTTAACTTCTTTCTCTATATTGTACGCTAATGTACTGTAGACAGTATAATATACACTGCATAATGAATACGTTCGCATGGATAACTCACTTCGTGAGTAAAAACACTTATTCTTAATACAGTACTGTACTCTGATTAAAGAAAAACCTAATGAAAATTATCAAACTCAAAATCGCGATATTTCCTAGTTTACGTAAATGGATGAACTACTTTTCTTCCTTCCTATACCTAGCAGAGTGATTTATGTTTTACGCCAGTATCATCGAACTCCAGTCTTGGAGGGGGGAGCAAGCGGTGTTTCCGGTTCTCTAAAGGTATAGACAGGTTAATATTAAAAATGTTAGTAAAAATAAAATGATGTCCCTGTACATCTTATATCATAATCATATATGGAGTAGTATAGTATACTAACTCTCAGGACTTAGGAGGGTATAACCGTGACCCGTAACTCTGGCTGTAATTTATTCCAGTGGTTGTGTAGCATTTAGGTTCAGCTAAAGGACATGGCAAATTTCTTCTGGTAGGATGAACATGTTGTTATTCTTTATATTTCAGAAATGTTATGATAATATATTAATAATGTATATTTATACAGGGACAACATTTTATTTTTACTTCAATTTTTATTGTACCTGAGTTTTTGAATGTACTTCACTCCCATCCCCTCTACTACTGAACTTCCAACCGTTCTCCACACAGAACCGAGGCCCCGTATGCAGTACTGAGTTAGTGATTATAGTACGTTCCAGAAATATGTTCGCGTTTTTCAGTGACGAAAGATCTTTCAATATTGAATCATATTTTCGCACAGGTACTGTCGTCCGTTTGCCTACGTCGCATCCCGGTTTCCCCCACCTGCTTCTGTTCGCCCCTCTGTAAAGTCTAGTAGCTGGGCTATATTAGTTCTTTTCTGAGAACATTAATTTATGTTAGGAATTGGACGTCTACGTAATATCATACAACTGTTTAAAATAATTTAAATAAAAGGGCCTCGTTAAGTAATTAACTGTCACGTGATCCCCTCCCCTTTCTACGACCCTGCGACAAAACCACTTGAACTGACAGTAGATAGCATTTCTGAGTAACTTTATCTTTTCGGATCGGGCAGAAGTGAAGATTAAATTTACAGTACGTAAGGTACTCTTTTATAGAATAGGTATAGAATTATTTCAACATGAGTTACTCGTAGAAAAGACGAAACTGGTAACTGGAATTAGGTACAATAGTTTATAGTGCGATAATATGCAGAAAAGAACTGAAGCCTGTATCGAAATGAACGGCCACCATTTTCAAAAAATGTGTTTAAATGTCCATAGGCCTATTATGATTATTTTTCAACTTAACTTCATTCTCTATATTGTGCACTAATGTGCTGTAACAGTACAATATACACTGCATAATTAATAAGTCCGAATGGATAGCTCAGTTCGTGAGTAAAAACACTAAGTGTTAATACAGTGCTGTATTTTTATTAAACAAAAACCTAATGAAAATTATCAAATTCAAAATTGCGATATTTCCTAGTTTACATAAATGGATGAACTAATTTTCTTCCCTGCTATACCTAATAAAGTGATTTGTATTTTACGCCAGTATCATCGAACTCCAGTCTTGGAAGGGGGAGCAAGCGGTGTTTCCGGTTCTAGACCTTTAATCCAAAGAATTAGACAGGTTAATATTAAAATGTTAGAAAAATAAAATGATGTCCCTGTATATTTGTTCAATTTGGAAAACATTAAAATCCGAATAAATTAAATTTGTTGCATTATTAATTGACTTGTTTAAGTAAAAGTTAGTTATCTGCTTTTGAAGCATTATGAGCGGGGAAAGTGTAAATTTTGTTGCTTCTTACCAACCATCTATCTATCGGTGCTTCTATACATCAGTTATCGAATTGAGTTTTCATAGTTTGGCTATCGATTATATACACATTTTTAGATATTGTTAATGTTCTGCCGTGTATATGGCCATGTCGGGCAGAATACCAGAAATTCTTTATAATCCCAAGGTTAAGATAGGTATTTGGATAAATTTGTGAACTTTCATCCTTAACAAACGTGATTAATTTTATACAAATTTACGTGTAACAGGTACACATGCAGCTTAATTTTTAATACTAGTCTTTTGTTATTATATAGAGTGTTAGTTGGGAGGCCAGAGAGGAAAAGACCTTTGGGGAGGCCGAGACGTAGATGGGAAGATAATATTAAAATGGATTTGAGGGAGGTGGGATATGATGATAGAGACTTGATTAATCTTGCTCAGGATAGGGACCAATGGCGGGCTTATGTGAGGGCGGCAATGAACCTCCGGGTTCCTTAAAAGCCAGTAAGTAAGTCTTTTGTTTTTGAAAGAAGTATGGTAGATACCTTAACGTATGTCGTAGATTGCTTAAAACGCAGATAACGTGTAGTAAAAAAAAAATAATAAAACGCTCCTGGACAGAGACTGACGAGCCGCCACTGAGTCTGTTTGTTCGCTGCGAGGGTTTCTCCGCGTCCCAGGGGACACTTGATGGCCGTGTGGATCAAAGGGTTATTGCGTTATTTTAACAGTCTTGCCCCTCCACCAATTTCGAGGGGAGTCCGCTAATAACCGTTCTCTTGTGAGCGCGTTCTAAGGGCAGCAGAAATAGCGCCCCCACTCCACCAACAGCGGAATTAATAACGCGTCGCTCCCTGTGACTCAGACGTACAACTGCTGTACAGTACTTGATGTTCGGCTCGAGTAGTTGGTCAGATGTGAAGCCCTTCTTGTGCCAAGGAATTATTGTCCTGGCTGACACGACCGAGCCGTATGTTGTCGAGAGGTTCTAAAGTGTGACAGTGATCAAGAATTGGGCGAAATCCTCAGTCTACCGATAAAAAAAATCTGTGTTCTATGAGGGATATATAGGGGCTATTCCATATGAAATCGATCAGTAAAAAACCTAGCATTTTTTAATACTCTAATTTTTCCGTATTTATACAAGGTGCTGAGGAGAGTGCATTTTCAAAAATATACTATCGAAAGTCAAACGGTTTTCATATTATTGAGCGACAAATTTAGCGTATTTTATAAAAACAAGGCTCTTTAAGCGCTCAGAACTCTGGAACCATTTACTGCAGAACATTGAACGGGAGCTCATTTTGAAGCTGACATTTGGTAGGTTATGACAAGAAGTAATACTTATTTTTATTGTATACAGAGAAACAGATAATCTGATTTTACTTACTTTTAGGCTTTTTGCCCATTTGTAAAAATGTAAAAAATATTGAGAAAAAACCTTGCATTATTAAGAGGGATTCGGCATTGTTTGCTTAGTGGTACGGCAATAAGTTTCGAGGGTAATATTAAATAAATTATTTTCACACGCCTAGACCTGAACGTCGCAGTACCCCACGCACTGGCCGAGAGCTGAAGATAAGCGAGCATTGGGCGTCATTTTACTGCTGTGTTTATGAAAACTTGTGATAAAGCTAGCCCAGCCATGACTGCTAGATAGCACATTACGTGTTTGTCTCCTGGCCTTGCTTGTCTCGACTACCTTCAGTCAGCTGGTTAGTTCGCGCGCGTACTATTTATTTTCTTTATTTGATATTTTCAATACTTTCTTATCAACGGTGCACCAGTAAAAATATGTTTATTTGTACTTTCAATGCGGAATCTAATAATATATTTTTTAAATATTTTTTCGTGGGCAAAGGCGTCTTAATGAAGAAAAATCTAAATTTCTCCATTTCCATAAAAAGTAAGAAAAACTGTTTACATGTCAATATAAACTTTACTTTTCAGCATCAAAATAAACCATGATTTTGATCATTGGGTGAAAGTGTTTCGGAGCCACAACAGTTTAAATTTGCTAATTTTATGAAAATACGATCAATTTAAATATGTTTAATTTAAAAACTATGAAGTTCTGATGCCTCAAGCTTTGCACAAAGCATTGTATCACAGTTGTCAACGGACTGAAAAATTTTCATTATATTAAAAAGTTGTAAGGTCAATTTTCTCTATATTTCGGTCGATTTGAGATGGAATAGCCCATAGGCATGTAGAATACGTCACCCAGTTTCGGGAATGAAACTACAGCTGTGTCGGTCTGAATGTTTTATTTTTGTTTCGGTTCACAAATGGAGATATGAGTCTATGATAAAAGAAGTAATTAAAGAAGGGAGAAAGAGGAATTCTTCTTCTTCTTCTTTCTCTTAGTTTAACCTCTCCCTTTTAGGTGCATTTACACGACCCACGCCACCCGGGCCTTACAGGGCCGCGACCTGTCGGGAGAGGAATTAATCTATGGATCACATACATACTCTTTTGACCACACAAGGACATGGAGGGCCTCCCCGGATGAGGGATCAGCTCAATGAGCGTATTCCGAATCTCAGCGCTGAGCAATCTGATGGTATCAAGGTGTTCCGAATTTCACCGATGGAGTCACTGATGTTCCACTGGTGTCGCACCGGTGCCATCAGCTTGCAGAGGTGGTGGCAGTCTCCATCAGCCGCCATCAGTGAATCTGATTGGTTCTTGTATAGGGCGGGAATTAGCAGACGAATGACATCGTGCACTGTTGTGTCATGGCGGTGTGTTCTGCTTTAGTTCTGCTGTATTATTTGTAATGAGCACAACGTAAAAACAATACGTTAATGGCTTATGAGCGAACATGTCAACGGACCAGTTATTACTACCGGTTCAAGAAATAAATTGTTTATGCTCTATTTTCTTTGAACGAGATGGCAGTACGAAAATTTCGCAAAATTTTGCTAGCGTCGCACAGACAACAACTTATACAGTCGCCATGACAGCCATCGATCCTTCCACCAGTTTTGTTCCTATTTCGCTGCAGCGTGACGTCATTGTCCACCGGTCCGGTGAGATTCGGAATACGCTGAATGCCAGGGCCACCTCCGATACAACACAAACATTTAAGACATTACACAGCATTCACTCACACATATGAAAAGATTAAGGGAAGGATCGCCGTCCATGGCCGGACTTTCAAGAGGTACAATTCCGGCATTTGCCTGGAAATAACTGAGGAAACCACGAAAAACCTCAGTTAGGATTGCCTGGCCCCTGGGATCGAACCCCGGACCTCCCGAATGCAAGGCCAGCCCTCTACCACGCCGCTAGCCCGCTCGGTAGAAGAAGCAATTCAATTGCCTATTTTAGATTTTAGATTTTGAAAAATCATATGACCAAGTCAAGAACCACAAATTACGGGAAGTTCTGAAATACTGTGAAGTCAAGTTTCCATAGCTTTTAACGCTCTTTTGGTAAATACTATCAAGTCAAGTTTCCATAGCTTTTAACGCTCTTTTGGTAAATACTATCAAGTCAAGTTTCCATAGCTTTTAACGCTCTTTTGATAAATACTATCAAGTCAAGTTTCCATAGCTTTTAAGGCTCTTTTGGTAAATACTATCAAGTCAAGTTTCCATAGCTTTTAAGGCTCTTTTGGTAAATACTATCAAGTCAAGTTTCCATAGCTTTTAACGCTCTTTTGATAATTACTATCAAGTCAAGTTTTCATAGCTTTTAACGTTCTTTTGGTAAATACTATCAAGTCAAGTTTCCATAGCTTTTAAGGCTCTTTTGGTAAATACTATCAAGTCAAGTTTCCATAGCTTTTAACGCTCTTTTGGTAAATACTATCAAGTCAAGTTTTCATAGCTTTTAACGCTCTTTTGGTAAATATTATCAAGTTTCCTTAGCTTTTAACGCTCTTTTGGTAAATACTATCAAGTCAAGTTTCCATAGCTTTTAACGCTCTTTTGGTAAATATTATCAAGTTTCCTTAGCTTTTAACGCTCTTTTGGTAAATACTATCAAGTCAAGTTTTCATAGCTTTTAACGCTCTTTTGGTAAATATTATCAAGTTTCCTTAGCTTTTAGCGCTCTTTTGGTAAATACTATCAAGTCAAGTTTTCATAGGTTTTAACGCGCTTTTGGTAAATACTATCAAGTCAAGTTTTCATAGCTTTTAACGCTCTTTTGGTAAATACTATCAAGTCAAGTTTTCATAGCTTTTAACGCTCTTTCGGTAATTACTATCAAGTCAAGTTTTCATAGCTTTTAACGCTCTTTTGGTAATAATTGAAAGGAAAATTCTCTCTCGCTGTCTCTCAATTTGACAGTGTCGTGTTTGCCGTGTTGCATATCTCACTCACAGGTGATTCGTTCGCTTCCCCTCGCAAATTGGTGTCCTGTAGTTCAACCACTTTGTTTATTTATAATGTAATTAGAAAGCATGTTGTTAATTTTGCCTTCATTACTGGCATTTCAACAACCCCGCTGGACACGCCCTCCCAGCTCCATGGCCGTGATTCACAGATGCACATATAAGGTCATAATGTTACGTCATTGAAATGCATAGAGCTGTATTGGCTGGGTTGGAGCTTGGGATGGGGGAGGGATTGAGCGTCCCGTTCCAAATTGACCGTTAGTGTAATTTACGCTTTCGGTAATGAACGGATCGGCAATATTGCGTGACGCGGGATGCAGATGCGCCAGGGGTTGCGTCGTCATCATCATCATCATCATCAGCGGCGGACAGAATGCAGGTCGTTGCAACATGCAAATGTAGGCCCAGTCTGTTATACATATTAAAACATCCCCAGGCCTGGAAAACAATGTCGTAGACCCAGTACATGGATTCCACGTGATGCACTCGGCTTTTTAACCCCTCATCATGTGTGTACAGTTCCTGCAACTGCCTACTGCACTATGTACAGTCATTTATATAGGCTGTAGTCCATGCAATCCCAAATTGGGCAAGGGACTCTTGCCTAGCAAACAATAAATTCAATTAGAAATAGACTTTTTGGTATTCCACCCTGCCCTGGAACCTGACTACATATGTACAAACACCATCAGCAGGCTAAATAAAGGGATCACGTACTCTGTTTGGATTATTATAACAACTAAGCGTGTGAAATTCTTCGCTATTTTTTTATACAAGGTTAGTAAAAATTATGGAAAACTAGTTTTAGCTTTCCTGTTGTTAATTTTGTGAAAAAAAAACTCGCAGATGAAAATATAAATGTCTAAGACAGCGTTTCTCAAAATTTTTTGAAGTGGGGACCACTTTTTTAAGTAAGAACAGTTCCGCGGACCACCTTACTCTTGTTCCCTTCGAAAACAAATTTGTCATGTTTGTAGCATATTTTAATACCAATATACTTATATTTTAAAACATAATTAATTAATTTTATACTAGTATTAACTAATTAAACTAATGTTTATAGAAGAAAATTTATTTTTGTTTCTTTAATAATTCAAGGCTATTAGAGTTCAAGTTCTGAATGGAGAGAAATGCTAAAAATGACTGCGATGGTGGCACCAGTACTTTCTCTCCCGGGTCGCACTACAGGCACAACCCACTGTAGGTACTGCAGTGAGTATGAAACTTTACCACATGTGCTTGGGAGTTGCCCACAGGGAGAAGTACTCAGAATAAAACGTCACAACACCATACGTTCTATGATCGCAGATGCACTTCGATCCAAAAATCTAGACGTTCATGAGGAAGTTCATTGTATTGCTGATGGTGGAAGCAATCGTAGGATCGATATCATAGCTATAAATAGGAATAAACAGACAGCCGAAATAATTGATCCTACCATCAGATTTGAAATCTCAGCCACTCAACCATCTGAAGTGAATGAAGAGAAAAAGAAAATCTACGAGCCCACGATTCAGTACCTATCGGCGAAATACAAAATAGAAAAAATCACAGTTACCGGTCTCTTCTTCGGAGTGAGAGACACCATTCCGAAAGCCTTTGTAAATTGGAGGGAAAAATACAAGCTGACGAGAGATCTTCAAGATGCCATCGTCACCACTATAATAAACTTTTCTGTAGCGATATTTCGTCAGAATCTTTATGGTGTACATTCAATTTAAATTACACTTGGTTCTGTTTTATTTCTTCTTATGTCTTATTCACTTTTGTCTGAAGCCTGTTTATATAATTTTTTATTTTAAATTTTATTGTGGGCTATTCTGTGTCGCAGGGCAAACCCAAAATATTGGGTCAGACTACTAAATTAAAAATAATCTTTAACTTATTAACTAAAAAAAAATACATGTGGGTACATTGATGAGATGGATGAGCCTGCCGATTCTTGCACAGTTCTATATTTGGACGTATGCTAGTAAGCTTAAGTAGGAGATCGTCACATACATCGAGTCGATTTCGGTAGCCTACTTTGTTTTTATTAGAGTTAGTGATGAAAACCCTTTCTCACACAGATACGTAGAAGCAAACTGAATTATAATCTCTAAAGCACCATTGTACAGTTCACTGTATTCTCTTTTCACTTGTGATGAGGTCCAGAAATTAACCATACCTTCCGCTTGGAATTTCATTTTAAGTCAGATCTCATTCGAGAGTTCAATTAACTGTTCTCTTTCACTCAATGAAAGTTTGTTATTTTCAATATCGCAATGAAAGTGATCACGAACCCATGAAAATTCGTCATATTTACTAAAAATAAGTTTCAAATTGTGACCTCAGAGTTGTATTATAGGTGTACGACGTACAGTACGTGACCATTTCAATGTGCAGAATGGGGTCGGAAAAACTATTAAGAAAGTCATAAATACATGAAAAGGTTCGGTCCTCTATTATGAATTTGGTGGTCCCTGGCTGGGTTACAGGCGCGGCGCCAGATGTGGAGGGAAAAGGTGGCGAGAAACACCACATTCATAGTGCTTTAAATCTCTCTTTTGTTGTTGAAAGTAGAGTAGGAAGTCTTTAGACGTAGGCTATAGGGTAATAAATTTCATAAAATGTCAGTACTGGGAGAAAAAGTGAAAGGCGATTGCCATATGTCATTTGCAAACTCTGAAATTTTCAGATATAGAGTAATACGCAATTCGTTTGAATTTTATTTTTTCTTCTGCCTTTTTTGAAGGACAACAAAGGCAGACCTCGAGGACCACAGGTGGTCCGCGCACCACAGGTGGTCCGCGCACCACAGTTTGAGAAACGCTGATCTAAGACATTCTCTACGACACTCGACGGCAAGCGGACCATTACCATGGCAACATGAAACCTTACATTAAAGAAATCAAAATGACTTACCACGCCCTCATCGCTTCATAGCGAGTAGTTGCGTTTTACCAATACGATACAGTGAATAACCTGGCTACACACATTTAGACGCTTATGACTAGACTTTGAAGTTGAGGTACATTTACTCTGAAGTTAAGTAGGCCTATACACGACACCGAGAGAGTTGGCTTATGCGTATCGTATGGGACTCGTCTTCGGGAGATCCGTGGTTCGATTCCCAGACCGACTAACCTGACTGTGATTTTTCCGTAGTTTTGCACAGTTACTTAGGCAAATGCCGGGTTGGAATTTTCATTGCCACGGTCCATTTTCCCTTTCTCTCTTGCGTAGAAAAAGAATTTAAATTTCTTCCTCATCTCATTCAATAGACATATTCAGGTCAAGACGCATGTCTTCATCCGCTTAGGAGAGGTGGCGTCTTTCTCAGTTGCTAGCCTTCCGCAATATCTCTGCCAGGATTCATTTCTTAAGAGCACTTCCAAGGGCGCTTCGATATCTTGGAAGGGTCGTTGGAATGGATCCTGTGCTGCTTGGTGTGAACTTGGGGGGGGGGAAGGGTTGGGGGTCAGCGGGTGAGAAGTCACATGCGGCCGGTGGGCTGGTACACCCTAATCCTCAATTATCCCATACAATTCGGGGTGCACAATAGGCCTCAGTATGGGCGACGTGCAAAGGGTCGTCCTAACCTGTCCGTAGCCACCGTGTATATGTAGGCCTATATCATAACTAGGTCTCAGAGTGCGATGTTACTAAACGTATGAAGAAAATAGTCAACAAATAAACTAATAAATAAAAATAACCTGTATCTTCTGCGCTGGTAATTGTGAAAGTTCTTAAATTGTGTGTAATAATCTTTCTAAATGTTCGTGCAAAAAAATAATAAAATTATGATAAATTTAAACAATTTTATACTCGTAAAAATTTAGAAAAGAAAGAATTTGTGTATCATTTATAAAACAAGATATGAAAATTTAAGCACTCAAAAGCAAATTAATTGTTTATCAATTAATTTTTTTAATATTCGACAAGCATTTTTATTAGATTTAAAGTCTTTTTTGGAGAATTGCGAGTATTACGATTTAATTCTAATCAATGTCATTGCACTTCTTGATTTTTGACGGTGTAGGAACATTCACTAAATCGCTGACACTTTGTAACTGAACTGCAGAAGAGAAGTTAGGAAATTCCTTTTGCCATGCCCTGCATTCTCGAATTCATTCGAGGCTACTCTTTTTCGTTTTTGGCTTAACTTTTCGCGGTTTATTTGGACGCTTTCTTTCACGCCACGCTCTCGTTCGTTCAGCCCTGATTTCGGCACATTCTCTAGCAAAAAGCTACTTAACAATGTAATTTCAGTCACTGGTTTCAGTCACAACATTACACAGAAGACGCACTGTCCGACGGCAGACCTATTCCTATAATGTATGCATTAATTTGTATAAATTGGTGAGAAAACCGCAAATGCAACAACTATATTTACGCGGCAACATAGCAACTTACTAATCCTACAACAACTTCACGCAAAGCCTTCTTAAATCCTTCGTAATAGAATTTTGTTCCACATCCTCCGACTAGTGCTCTGCCTAAAGCTTCACTCCTAAAAAGAACTTCGATAAATTGAGAAACTTCAGCGCTACAAGCGTCGTTGAAGGTTGAAGTACGCCATCTGGCAATCTAAACAACCCACATCTGAAAGTTTGCATTTGCAGAATTGTTTCGGAAACTCCCTGTAGTTTTATGAGCGACGGATAAATCTGTGGGCTCCGTTATTCCGGGAGGACTGGCAGCATCCTCGCGGACTGCAACCAAACGATCTCCATTTCAATGCCACTCTCTGAATTATGCGCACAGATAAGCTCGCCTATGCATGGGAGTCATGGCTCGCTGTCCAGGGATCAATAGCAGCGTGGTGCAAGATGGCGAATCGACCCGGAAGATAGCATCAGTGTTGTTAAGTGGTGTCACCACAATCTGTCTTAACTGTATGTGGTTGCTAGGTTGCGAAATCGTGCTAATACTCAAACTAGCGTAAGGAACCCTACAAGTTTAATTAAAATTGAACCTCATTGTCTGACTTCTTTTCTCAATTATTTAATGACGATATAAGTCTACCAATTTCACTCTCGTCAATTAAATTGGTAATAGGAACGTCATATTTTAACAAGTTGAGTCCGAGCATGTGCCATGTGATTACCTAATATTGGCTTTATAGTTGGATATATATATTTTGATGTACCGAAGTACATATCATATTTCCATGCAGATATTCTGCGTCATCGCATGATGAAAGAGTGATGGAACGAGACGATTCTTACGTAATAAATCACTTTGTGATTTAAGACGGCGCCCATACCGTCGGATCCCGGCCAATCAGTCACTCATCTGAGTGCACCTCAACACATGTATGGACTTCGGTCCTGCGTTCATAGACATCTATGACGTAGTGCAGAGGGCGGCCACTAGAGGGAACCCAAGAGATGGAGCTTAATCTGAGACGATTCTAAACGGCGTCGGGATTGTATCAGGCGTGGCTTAGTGGATAAAGCATCAGCACGTAGAGCTGAAAACCCGAGTTCAAATCCCGGCGCCGGAGAGAATTTTTCTCCGTTCCATCACTCTTTCATTTATAGTTGGAGATAAACCAAAGAAATCTGATGGGTGCAATATGTAACTAGTCAGCCATGTGTAACCATCAAGAAATTCCTGTACAATCAGCATTTTCACAGTGACAGAGAGATCCAAACGACTGTCACACATTGCTTCCGATTCCAGACGGCATAGGTCTACGACACAGGGATACAAAAGTGGATCCTACGGTATAACAAATGTATCAAATCCGGCGTGGAATGTGTTGAAAAAGCTCAACAATTGCTGTATCAGTTCCAATAAATCTTTCCGCGAAATTGTGCTTTCTTTCTGTAAACGGCCCCAGAGAAACTTACTTTCTGGACGTGTCTCGTATTTCTATAGTTTTTCTGTAATGTCTTTATTTTTTTTATAACTACAACCGGGCGAAAACCCATTTGTGGTTAGTGTTCATATTTGATATAATATGTTTTAACACTGCTTTTGCCTTTTGCTACTGTTGTACGTTTCCACGATACCTTAGGTCTATCTATTCCTTCCTTATGGGTTCCAGTCAGTGCGCTTTTAGCTATAACAAGCAAACATTCTCATTGGGACATATAAAAAGTTGACTTTTTTCTTCGACCGTGTTAATGTGAAAACAAGTGCTTATACAAATTTTGACCACAATTACGAGGGCTGTAAAAATGAGTTTCCCTGGTGCTGTTTACACAATACACAGTTTCATTCGAAAAACTTATTGGAACAGATACAGCAATTTGTTGAACTATTTGTCAACGTATTCTCCACTGAAATTGCGACATTTGTCATACCATGGGATTAACAGAACGGTGCAGACGGCTGTCACACATTGGTCTCAGGCGACAGATTTCTATGACACAGGGATACACGGCACCTGTGGAGTAACGGTTAGCGAGTCTAGCCGCGAAACCAGGTGCCCCGGGTTCGATTCCCGGTCGGGGCAAGTTACCTGGTTGAGGTTTTTTCCGGGGTTTTCCCTCAACCCAATATGAGCAAATGCTGGGTAACTTTCGGTGTTGGACCCCGGATTCATTTCACTGGCATTATCACCTTCATCTCATTCAGACGCTAAATAACCTAAGCTGTTGATAAAGCGTCGTAAAATAACCTACTACTATATTCCACGGTAAGACAAATATCTCAATTTCGTTGGGGATTATGTTTAAAAATAGCTCAACAGTTGCTCTATCTCTTCCAATAAATCTCGCCATGTAATTGTGTTTTCTTTCTGTAAACGGCCTCAGGGAAACTTATTTTTTACAAACCTCGTAATTGCGCTCGAGTGACAAATATTTGTATAAGCACTTGTTTTGAAATTATTAACATGGTGTAAGAAAAAAATATTTTTTTTTTATCTGTCCCCCTGAGAATGATTGCTTGTGAGTCGTTTGGAGGTCGGCGAAGTTGATGTGCCAGCCATCCCCTCTTCCTGTGCGGAATTTCGAGTTCTATTCGTCTTTGTTTAGTTTTTATTCACAGATTTTCTTTTATAATCTGGTCAGACCAGAATATTCTTAATATACTACGCAAACATACAGTTTGTCATGGCCTTCATTGAAATATTAAGGCCTCCACTTAGAAATATTAATATGCCAACTCAGTGTAGAGCCGCTGATGTGTCATCGCAAGATGCCTGTATCTTCTTGGCACATTAACCCTCTTCAAAGGAAGATTACTGTAATGAATGTGGAAGTCTGGATCTGCAAGACAACGCTGGCAGTGTTAATTCTCTAATGGAATATAAACACGTTTTTATGAGTTCGAGGTGTGAGTTGTGCTTGGCCCACACACGAACGACACTCGCGCCAAATTAAATTTGAGCTAATGCAATTTATTTTATGGCGGTTCCCATTATTGCTGCGTTTTATGAATCATCAGTAAATGCATTAACGGGTGCTTGCGATTATATTGGCAACAAGCAGCTGCCTACTTCACCACGTCAGAAATCCTTACTGTTTGAAATATACAGGGTGATTCAGAATCTTATGCACAAACATTTTTATATTAATAATAATATTTATTTATATAGAGATTTTTAATCTTTAGACATCTTTCTGTGCCTAAAGTCGTACTCTTGTTCTCCACTCCTCTCTATCCATCCAATCCATGTCGTTCAGTCTGCACTCTCTCAGCCCTGTTCTGATTTCTTGTAACCATGAATTTCGAGGTCTCCCTTTCCTTTTTTTCCCAGGCGAATACCATTCCAGCACCATTTTGAGTAACTTTTCTTCTGGCATTCTTCTCACACATGCCCAAACCACGTCAACTGCCTTTATCTCACATAATCCAAAACAGAACGTTGAATGATCATTTCATCTCGTATAACTGAATTTCTAATACTTTATAGTTTCGAATGTCTCGCAGATTTTCTTTAAAAAATCTATTTCCATTGTCATGAGTTTTAATGCTAACGTTTTATTAAATTTACATGTTTCAGCACCGTATTTATTTATTTATTTATTTTATTTATTTATTATATTGCTAATAATTGTAACATAAAATATAATATATACAGAAAAACTTTAGCTCGCCCCTGACAGAGTAGAACTCGTGCGGATTCCTGAATTGAAATTAATAATTATACAATACAATTTGTCTTATGTCTACTACTGTGCAATTATACTATAGTACTTTCGATTATTGAATTATATATTTGCAATTTATTTTCTCTTGTTATATACTGTATATGTTTCATAGAATACCATTCAACATTGCTGTTACTGTTCTGTCTTTAGTAATTCTGTTCCTAATATCAGCTTCTTGTGTATCTTCTTTATCTATTCGAACCCCCAAATATACATTTTTCACAGCCTTTAATACAACCTTTCTGATCTTTCAATATTAAATCCTCAGTTTTTATTCCACATCCTATATAAAGCGTTTTTTCAAACCCAATTTATCGTATTCTCCTAACAATTTCCGAAACATGATTTTCATGTCTTCACATTCTTGTGCCAATTACCACCTGATCGTCGGCAAACAATAACATATACAACATAATATATTCTTTGATTAATCTTCAACAGAACAATAATAATAATAATAATAATAATAATAATAATAATAATAATAATAATAATAATAATAATAATAATAACAATACCAATAACAATAATAATAATAATACCAATAACAATAATAATAATAACAATAATAACAGTAATAATAATAATGATAATAATAATAATAATAATAATAATAATAATAATAAAAGTTACGACTTTACAGTCGAATAACTCTCCACTGAAGTGATGTGAGTTCAAAGGGCTGCGTAGAGATCCTCCGTTTGCGTGCAACTCTCCGCTGTGCTCAATTGAACTCTTTCAGAGAGCGACAAGCTACTGAGCTATATTGATTGAGCCGACGCCATTTTATGAATGACACTAACGTCATTACGACTGATATCCGGTGTGTATTTACTGTTCCCAGCGCTTGCGTAAAGCGTAATAGGAAGAGGGTGCTCTATCACGTGGACGCAATCGAATTTCATACACTAGAGAACTCTAGAGCAACTACGCACAGCCTACTAAAGTGTACAAATGGTATAATAATAATAATAATAATAATAATAATAATAATAATAATAATAATTACTTACTTACTAACTTACTTACTTACTTACTGGCTTTTAAGGAACCCGGAGGTTCATTGCCGCCCTCACATAAGCCCGCTATTGGTCCCTATCCTGAGCAAGATTAATCCAGTTTCTATCATCGTATTCCACCTCCCTCAAATACATTTTAATATTATCCTCCCATCTACATCTCGGCCTCCCTAAAGGTCTTTTTCCCTCCGGCCTCCCAACTAACACTCTATATGCATTTCTGGATTCACCCATACGTGCTACATGCCCTGCCCATCTCAAACGTCTGGATTTAATGTTCCTAATTATGTCAGGTGAAGAATAGAATGCGTGCAGTTCTGTGTTGTGTAACTTTCTCCATTCTTCTGTAACTTCATCCCTCTTAGCCCCAAATATTTTCCTAAGCACCTTATTCTCAAACACCCTTAACCTACGTTCCTCTCTCAAAGTGAGAGCCCAAGTTTCACAACCATACAGAACAACCGGTAATATAACTGTTTTATAAATTCTAACTTTCAGATTTTTTGACAGCAGACTGGATGATAAAAGCTTCTCAACCAAATAATAACAGGCATTTCCCATATTTATTCTGTGTTTAATTTCCTCCCGAGTATCATTTATATTTGTTACTGTTGCTCCAAAATATTTGAACTTCTCCACCTCTTCAGAAGATAAATTTCCAATTTTCATATTTCCATTTCGTACAATATTCTGGTCACGAGACATAATCATATACTTTGTCTTTTCGGGATTTATTTCCAAACCTATCTCTTTACTTGCTTCCAATAAAATTCCCGTGTTTTCCCTAATTTGAAGGATTCGCACGGTGAAGGGTTGTTAGCCTTTCTCTCAACCCCCAACCTGGAGGACCACCCCTCATCGGCTTTCCCCGACTGCTCCTTCAATATATTCAGAGCTCATATCTGAAGGCCGTAATAGTAATAATAATAATAATAATAATAATAATAATAATAATAGTAATAATAATTTAAAAAAATCACGCCAATAGCTTAAGTAGTTTTAGAGCTATTACTATTTAAATTTTCCGAAATATCGTTAAATCAATGCTGCAGGATAATATAAGGGATGAAGTTTGAGCCTGCCTGGACTCTTTAAATCTACAGCGTTGCACTAAAATACTTATTTCTTGGAAACTATCTATCTGATTTTCATTAAACAAACACCGACTTGAACTGAAAAATTTAGATTACAAAATGGCATCAAATATTAAAAATGACAAATTAATTTTAACAGTTTTTTCCATTACAAGAGTGGAGTCACACCTTGAGCAATATAGTATATTTTTTGTAAATGGCATATATTATCACTTTTTCCCTCTATTCTCTATATTCTTCTCACTTTCTGTCATTTCCATTGTTTCTTTTCTAATAGGAAAATTTCATATGAATTTACAAGTATGTGCTTACGTTCGAATGAGTGTCAGAATATGCGTGTCTCTCGAGCTACAAGGGGCAATCAATAAGTTTCCGGACTGCTCTGAATGTAGGCAACACACAGGACATAGCAATTGAAAAGTTACCTAGAAGAAAAACGCCTGCGTTTCACGCTAAATGCAGTACTAGAAAGACAGAGAAGACAACTAGCCATAAGGCGTATATGGAGAGATTCCAGGAAAAATAGCACTAGGTCCTTGACATGTTTGCACAAAATCACAAGTAGATGCTCAGATCTTAAAGACAATCTGACGTTGTTTGATAGACCGACTCAACAGGCATGGAAGCAATGATCTTCAGTGACAGAGATCTAAAGTAATGCGTGCTGTGAAAAGGTGGTCATGAAATATAAACAAAAATGTAACTATTAACAGCAAAATTATACAGGGTGATCCGTAAGCAATATCATTAATTTAAGGGCGTTATTCTTTGATATATTTTAGGCAGAAAACTTTGATAAAATTTGCTCGTTTTCGCTTCCATTACGAGACAAAAATGGTTTTATATTAAATATTTCATAGCGTGGTTTGGAAAAGCCATTGATTTAATTGCCAAAATCCTCAGTCAATTTAAGAGAGTAGTGTATTATGATAATAAATCATAGAAAGAATTTTATTTTTGCCCTTTAAATGTGCAGAAATCTCATCCGAACATATGTAACTTTTCGTTCTGAAAAGGAATTTCAAAATGTTACATTTTTTCGGATAAAATTACTGTACATTTAAAGGACAAAACTAAAATACCCTCAATTATTTACTATCATAATATATTGCTCTCTTGAACTGACTGAGCATATTGGGAATTCAATCAATGGCTTACCAAAAACATCTTATGAAATGCAAATCTAGCTTTCAGATAAAGCTCCCTGTGAAGCAGAATTGAATAACTTCAAGGGAAAAATTGTTCCGGGACCGTTAACAGAAAACCATGAGCATATCACGCAGAGTTTGTGTGCACTCGATGTGGGTTTCTGGCATCTTGTCAGCCCACTCGACTTATGTGGACATAAAAGGAAAAATTGAGACGGTGTCGGATGAAGTTCCTGGGTAGCTCAGTTGGTAGAGCGTTGGTACGTTCAACTAAAGACCTCTGGATCGCTACCCGGCCCCGGAACAATTTTTCTCTTGAAACCTTATGAAATGTTTCATATGAAACAATACTTATCTGTCCACACCTGTGGAGTAACGGTCAGCGCGACTGGCCGCGAAACCAGGTGGCCCGGGTTCGAATCCCGGTCGGGGCAAGTTACCTGGTTGAGGTTTTTTCCGGGGTTTTCCCTCAACCCAATACGAGCAAATGCTGGGTAACTTGCGGTGTTGGACCCCGGACTCATTTCACCGGCATTATCACCTTCATATCATTCACACGCTAAATAACCTAGATGTTGATACAGCGTCGTAAAATAACCCAATAAAAATACTTATCTCCAAAAGGAAGCAAAAACGAGCGAAATTATATTAAACTTTTTTGTTTGAAATACTCAAATAATAACACCTGAAATTAATGGCATTACTTAATGTTCACCCTGTATTGTTTCATAATGCAAAAGAAAGTGTCTGTCACCTTTGTTATACTGTACATACATCCACATTTTTCTTTATGGACTGTGGATATTGACACAGGTATCCCAGTTTCATAAATTTTAAAGTACCAAAAATTTCGGAGGATAATGCGTCGCCTGTCGCAACAGATGGTAGGCTATCCCGCTAGATAATGCATTTAACCTGGTAATAATTTGTTGTGGGGAATCATCGCATATCGAACTCGACAGAATTATATTTATTTGAAACTGACGACATCGCTGTCCTGCAGCGCAAACACGCGGGACAAATTGGAGGGTTACACAATATATGCAGTGGAATGGCACAATTAGAACAAATATTTGTGCTGTATTAAGAGGACACGCTGTATTAAAAACTGCAAATGTTGGCTAATTCCCTCATTAAGCACAATTAGAAACGTGGAAACCATGTCATAACTGCAGAGCTAGTCAAATAAACAAATTTACATTTCTCTACCGGACGCGCCCCGAATATTCCGGCTGAGGGTTGGGGAGGAGGTTCGGGGATATATATTCAAACAGCAAGTTAACGTTTGTTTAAGCTTTCATAGGCCGATACGGCGCGCTCCGCGCTTTTAATTGGATTTCAAATCAAACGGGGAGAGGATAGGGAAGGGGGCGGTTTTTATGCCCCCGTATTAAAAGCGACAGATCCCTTGTTGCAAACTAAATTTGAAATTCGCTTTGATCTCGGAATACCAATAAATGGCCTTTGTCCTGCTGCCTCCTGTCGCACAATACTGCCTCGTCTTGCAGGAATGTGCGCTATGCGACGTCGACGAAACTATTCCAGATGGAGGACAATGCTCTGGTCAGGAAGGACGAGGCGGTTCGCTCTTCTGAGGTACCAAGTTCAGCGCCTGAATACACACTTCCTCATACATGACCCAGATGTAACACAACAACCAGACAGGATTAGTACCTAAGTGTCCAACGCTGTGGAGTAACGGTTAGGACGTCTCACCGTGAAACTAGCTGGCCCCGGTTCAAATCCTGTTTGGGAGAAATTACCTGGTTGATGTTTCTTCCGGGGGTTTCCCTCAATTCTTCGAGAGCAAATGCTGGGTAACGGCGCTGGACCCTGAACTCATTTCGCTGGCATTATCACTTTCATCTCACTCAGATGCTAGATAACCATCGTATAAAGCCTTGTAAAATAACCAATCTATACTAATAATAAATCTGTAACCAAACTTTTTCTGGTAATTTTCGATTTTACAGAAATAATTGGTGTTAACATGTATAATTAATGATCCTGAAACCGAAAATCGCTTTTTTGAAATTTTTGTTTGTATGTCTGTCTGGATGTTTGTTACCTTTTCACGCGATAATGGCTGAACTGATTTATATGAAAATTGGAATATAAATTAAGTTCGTTGTAACTTAGATTTCAGGCTATATGGCATTCAAAATACTTTATTTAAAAGAGGGGTTATAAGGGGGCTTGAATTAAATAAATCGAAATGTCTCCGTTATTATTCATTTTCGTGAAAAATTTTACATAACAAAAGTTTTTTTTATATATATTTCCGATGAGTTTTATTATATGCAAAATGTTGATATGACTGATATTTCATGAGATAAATGATTTTTAAAATTTATAATAACAACGCCGTCTAAGGCGCTGTAATGAAATAAAAAACAAATGACTTCATCTACAAGGGGCCTTGGACAACAACAAACGAAAGCTATTAAACATAGCCTACAGAGAATGTTTCATTGTTTGTATGAAGTAATATCGATTAAAAGAATACAAGACTTTTAAAATAATATACTGTAATACATTTTCACCGCCGCCTCAGATTATAGCGTTGTTGTTCCTGCAATAACTCCTATGTGCAAAATATAAAATATTTGAGTAGGAAGAAAAAACACATTTAACCATTCCATGCCAATGGTACATAGTAGATCGTGAATTTTTACATTTTCGAAAGAAAGAAATATAATAATTTATCACTATTATATGCTGTATCACTATTTCAGTTATTTGAAGGGTTTAGAACCATAGTGGGCCAAGCGCCATTTACTGAAGACGTAGAAAAGAAGGGTTAAAATTAAGTTATTACCATAATTCAATGGAAGCATATAATAATAATAATAATAATAATAATAATAATAATAATAATAATGATTTATTTTAGCTGGCAGAGTTAAGGCCGTAAGGCCTTCTCTTCCACTCAACCAGCAAAAAGTGTATATACATATGCATGAACTTACAAAGAATCCAACAATTTGATTTAGATGAGAGTTACATGTATACAAAAGTTATTTACAAATTAAACAACAAAATACTATGAACTATTAATTAAACACTGAAATAAACTGTGTAGCAGAATTAAACTAAAATACATAGAATGTTAATGTATTTCAAATAATATTAGATAATAGAAAGAGATTATTACGAGACAATTAAAATACAGCACAATCAGGATGATGTCTAAAGAAAAAAGTAACAATGTAGTCAGTGATAGTTTAAATCAGTATGATTGGAGTGAAATGCTAATAAGGTTATCTTTTAAGCTGTTCTTAAAGGTGTTTATTGTCTTGCAGCCCCTAATACTTTGTGACAAGGAATTCCATTGACGCGAGGTGGATATTGTAAAAGATGATGAATAACAAGATGTTCTATGAAGAGGTATACTTAGCGTGCCACAGATAAGTGATCTGGTATTTACGTCGTGGCATATAGCAAGTAATATAAAGTACTGTATACACAATAAATCTAAATGATGTCAATCTTCATTAAACTATGTTGCACGTAATAACAATTCAGAAACATGTTAAAGGAATTGTCATTGCACCAAATGAGTGATCTCTGGATCAAAATGATCGCATTTTAGTTATGTAAATACAATTTAAATTATGTAACATATTAAACGATTTATCCTCCTATCAAACACGAATGTTCCCTGGATGAAATGTCCTATTTTAATTATGTAATTACTTTATATTTATTTCTAACGGGTACAGCGGAGCGCACGGGTACGGCTAGTTAAAAAATATAAAGAGTCTTCCAATAAGAGTGTTCTAATCTTAACATATAACGGCTGCCGTGTTTATGAAGCTATAACGATCATATTTTTCCCATGGTTACATTTGTTGTTGACAAATAGTCATGGAACGTTATGCCATTCCACAACGGGTAGAAATCATTAAAATGTATTATTTAAAAAAATCATCCCTTCGCCTAGCTTTCCGTGCATTACGTGAAGTGTACTATGTGTGTAAGGTACCAGGCTATGGTAAGGGATTATTTTTAGCCTCAATTGGAAGGTATGAATCTCAGAAACGTCTTCTCTCAGCAAGATGGCCCGCGTGTCATACTGCTCACGAAACAAGTTTAATCGTTCTGTATAAATTAATAATTCGTTACAATATTTATAAAAGATTCTTGAAATGACAATCGTTTACGGGTAAAAGGTATTGCAGATCATCAGGAAAACTGTTTATTATTTATCTTTCTCACAGTCAGAGGACAACGTGTTGCCTCTCAACTAGAAATATTTCCTTCAAGTCTTGAACAATTTTTGAAGTGGCCCCATGTTTGAGGTCAGATGATCTAGCTAGCCACTGATTGTGTCCTCCTCTCCCGATCCATTTATCGGGAAACATTTTGTTTGGGAAAGCCATTATCCTAACACTAAGGGGAATACTGGAACTCACATCATTATGAAACCATCTCGCTGTCATCAATTCCATCGACACATGATACAGCATAGTTAAATATAAGGTGGCCATGTTCTTGATGTGGCCACCCCCTTATTCTGAGTTAGTTAACCAAGAAATCCGCTAAATTGCAGCAGCATCCAGTGAAAGGACATTCTGGTATGTCACTTGATCGTTTTCCATCCAGTCAGGTTGAGCAATATGGTGTCAGTTGCCTGTTTTGCGGTTTTCATGTGACCTCTTCTTATTTTTCTCTGGTAAGTCTGCTTTGTTTTATGCATGTTTTTCAAAGACTTGCTTCATGAAAACCATAGTACTCCATTCAGTTTTTAATGTTCTGTTGATTGGTGTTGTAGTTGATGGCGTATCTTTTACGAGTTGTTCATAATCAAACGATTTTCGTGAAAGCTTACCTGCTCCTGATATGGCCATATCAAATGCACCATGGCCATATCAATTTCATTTCACTTTTATTTTTTCACCTGACAAATTTACATGCCTTACAGCTGGGATTACGCAAAAATTTTGTATTTTAAGAAAAACAATTTAATTTTTTTTACGGAAAAACCTGTTTTGACTACACTTTTGAATTATAAAAAAGATTATCAAGTGTCATGTGTATTCATTTTACACCAAAATTATTTAATTTTAACACAACTGCGCTATCAAACTGAAAACAATCACGATTTGTAGAACATGGAACAAGGGTGGCCATATCATGTGCACATGTTCCTGATATGGCCACTAGGTAGACTTTTGGAATTTGGGAACTTTTGGACAATTAAAGCTATTTTTATGGGGAAAGGAAATTGTTTTAAGAAAGTCCATTAGACTAAGAACGAGTAAGAAAAAGTGGTTTACATTTTTTTTTTCAAAATGGCGGCTAGAGAAATTCTCAAACCTTAGCATGGCCATATCAGGGACACCTATCTTAGTTTAAAAAACTTATATTTAAAAAATGCCTGGTGTAAATTAACAGTGCCTTGGTCGTGAAAGAAGCGAAGGCTGTGTTTTAAAGATATCTGAAACCAATTAAAAATAGTTCAGCCCGCGAAGCATTTCACGAAACTCGTGTTGACCGTTGTTAACGCTATCGACGTCCTGTGACGTGCGGCTGCACCCTCGTGATACATGCGAACTTCACAGGGGGCCATGTCGAGCGAGCCCCAGAGGGCCTTGAAAGGGAGCAACAACAAAAGAGGCACCTCAACCCCCGTCACCCACACCACTCAGGTTTTTTTGTGCTCCCGAAATTAATACCGGCTAAAAGTGGTGGGAGGGCGAGATAAAGAAGCAGGCGAAGTCTGGGAAGTGAATCACGGCTCAGATGACCGCGGCGGTGCGGATTAGGCTTATCTGGGCGTCCACGCGCCCTGCGTACAGCAGGAGTCATCGACTCGGCCTATATGCATGCATAGCTTACACAGGAACAGACTTTTGTTGGTAGAAAATTTGTGTGAGTAGAAGGAATAAACAAGTTGGGTAATTTCCGATAATCCGCCGGTGATTCACTTGCGCCATTTCTATATTCACCTTAAAATACCATTGATTTTTGTTCTTTATTCCAGGACGCAAATTCAAGAAATACTTTATTTATTTATTTATTTATTTATTTATTTATTTATTTATTTATTTATTTATTTACTAGCCGTACCCGTGCGCGCCGCTGCACCCGTTACAAATAAATACAAAAGTAATTACATAATTAAAATAGGACGTTTGATCCAGGGAACATTCGTGTTTGATAGAAGGATAAATCGTTTAATATGTTACTTAATTTAAATTGTATTTAAAATATTAAAATGAGATCATTTTGATCCAGAGACCACTCATTTAGTGCAATGACAATTTCTTTAACATGCTATTAATTGTTATTACCAATTATTTTTGGAAAAGCGAAAATTAACAGAAAAATTTTGGCTACAGATTTATTATTATGTTCATATTATATTATATTATGAAAAAGTGTGTTGATAACGGATGAACTCGAATTAGAAAGTTTTTAATTTGTTGTGGGAGCTCTTGAATCTCAGGAGGAACAGCTTTCACAACAGGGCAACATAATCTGCTTGGCTCATTTCCCAATTTTTTTGCATTGCATTTATTGCATATATATTTTATGTATTTTAACACGATTCAATTGAGCATAGTTAAAATGTGAATTATAAAATAATGGATTGCTAAGCTAACGTACTATTACTGCATACTAAATCAATACACTCTCGTTGTTCGTTAATTCTCTGAGATAAAAATGAATATGTTCATAAACATTATTTTCAGAAATACAGGAAATGAATATACAGAATAACCTATCAAGTTTTCTGTGCATAAGAAGCTATTTTAATCTTACCTGTCCTCAATTCACTCACAAGTTACTGTAATAACATTATAGCATTATGTCCATCCAGAGAAACTACACTTTCCAATGATGAAATAATAATTAATTATACAAATCAGTTAATTTAGCTTCCTATATTACTTCATACAAACACAGAAACATTGTCTGTAGGCTATATTTCATAGCTTTCGATTGTTGTGTCCTAGGCCCCTTATAGACGAAGTCATTTGTTTTTTATTTCAATACACCGCCTTAGATGGCAGTTATTTTAATTTTAAAACTCATTTATCTCATTAAATATCAGTCCTATCAAAATTTTTCAAAGAATAAAACTTATCGGAAATGATTTTTAAAGAAATTTGTGTTATGTAAAATTTTTCACAATAATCAATAATAAGCGAGATATTTCGATTTATTTCATTCAGACCCCCTTGTAACCCCCCTTTTAAATAACGTATTTGGAATGCCATATCTAAAATCTAAGTTACAACGAACTTAATTTATATTCCAATTTTCATCGAAATCCGTTCAGCCATTATCGCGTGAATAGGTAACAAACATACAGACAGACAGACAGACAAACAACAATTAAAAAAAAAGCTATTTTCGGTTTCAGGATGGTTAATTATACATGTTAACACCAATTATTTTTAGAAAATCGAAAATTACCAGAAAAATTTATTATTAGTAAAGATTTATCTATTAAGTATGAGGTGTACGAAGAAATTGGGTGCCTTTCTGCTGACGGTTCAACTCGAGGAGCAGATATCATTATTATAGACAGGAAAAAAATTGTGGACTCATTCTCGATCCCACAGTCCGTTTTGAGAACAGCGAGGAACAACCTAGAGAAGTCTGCAAAGAGAAACGGGCAATTTATCTGCCGTGCTGCAGCGATTTGGGGACCAAATCTAACATCAAGTCATGGGACGTTATAGGAATTAAGATTGGGGGTAGAGTTACAATCCCACGGGAGTCTTTAGAAGTTTTCCGAAAATTAAAAGTTCCTGACAACACCCTGGACATGATATCCTCCACTGCACTGAAGTCATCGATTAGCATGATTAATCATCATATATATTCTTTATAAAATGTAATTTGTCTTGTAGCCTAAATTGTTTGTTACATATCCAACAAATTTTTCAATGATAACCTACCTAACTAGGGTTTCTATTAAAGAAAAAATTAAATTAAATATAAATATTTATTTAGAATTGATTAGGAAGCCGATTATTAAACCCTGGTTGGGACGGCTATCAAATATCATCAATCTATTTATTTATTTATTTATTTATTTATTTATTTATTTATTTATTTATTTATTTGTGTGTTTGACAAACTAGCTAGTGAGTACAAATTACAATAATTATAAAACAAAAATGTTTCTAGCCACTACCGTAAGAGCCAGACTCGTGTACGGTGTGATCTTAGCCAATAATATAACATAAAATTTACAAGGACAGTTTACTAAATACAGTAAGTAACTTAATTCAAACCAATAAATAACACACAAGTGCAAAAAAAAAAGGAGAGAGAAAAGGAGAGAAAAACACATTTAATATAAATTGACAATCAGACAGAAGCCAGTGATATTCAATAAAAACATGAATATAGTCGACAGAAATAAAAGATAAAAAAATACATACATTTGTTAATATTATAAATCTGAATAATTTTATAAATTTCTTTTTTAAAAGCTTCAATTTTAAAATATTCCAAATTTGGAAAATGGTTTGTAATTTTATTACAAAGTCTTGGGCCGAAACTAGCACCATGTTTAAGAGCTGCACTTGTATGACATTTAGACTCAATTAATGGGAAAGTAGACTTTTGTCTTCGAATACGATATTCATGTCGATTAGATTTATGTTTTATTTGATTTCTGTGGTAGTAAGTTAATAAGCTATATTTATAAATTTCTTCGATAGTTAATATGCTACTTTAAAATCTGTATAAATTAAATTTTTTGGGTAATCCATATTTTTGGTTAGACAAATTTTTATTAATCTTCTATGTAACAAAATTAATGGATTAAGTACAGATGATGCTACTCCACTCCAATTTATTATACCATATTGTACTAATGATTGTACTAAAGCTAAAAATATTATTCTCAATGCCTCCTTAGTGATAAAATTTCTAAGTATTATGAATTTATAAATTGTCTTTCTTATACTTGTACACTTAAAATAAATTTGTTTATCCCAACGTAAATGCTGATTTATAATAACTCCTAAATGTTTGACTTGTGTGGAAGGTGTTAGATGTGGGCAATTACAATAATTATTTGTTAATTCATTACATGATGTATTGTGTATTATTAGTGATAATTATCCATAGGTGGAGGTAAACCTTTCGTTGTTAAAGAAAATGGAATATAGGTAGTTTTATTAGTATTTAAGGACTTATCTTTACTGCATTGAAATAAACTACCCTGGACTACAGACAATAGAAGCAACTTAGGTTTTCGATTGCTAACAAATATAATTGATTTTTGATGATAAGTACTGATGCAAACTTTCTAAACCCACTTGAAGAGTGACTTTCCAAAAAGTCGAGTCAAAAAGCTACTCTTTCAAAAAATGTGATTTTTTTAATAATTTGAAATATCTTGAAAATAGGCTACTGAAAGGAGACTTTGACAGTTAAAACGTTATGAAAAGTGAGCTTTATTGATAGAATTTAATTTTGGAAATCCATATTGTGCTGGGAAACAATGCTGTTAATAGTACATTATGCATCAAGCCTATAATGAAGGCAATTAAGAAGTGAGTATGGATATTTATGAAACGAGCGCAAGCGAGTTTCATAATTTTCATACGAGCTTCTTAATTACCATTATAGGCGAGTTTCATACGACTTTTTATGCTCGACCATATTTCTAACTTGATATTATTAATTTTATTGTATCTGACCTGGAGCAATGTCCCGTATGTTGTGAGATGTGCGCAGACGCGAAAGTATTGATTTTTTCCGAGGAACAGATGTGCACATTGACCTTGCTAGGACATAAGAACCTACAGAGATTACATTGAAATAAAATTAGACATTGAAAAACGAGATAACAAATTTAATTTATTTGAATATTATTTACAATTAACGCTAATTATTATAGTAACAGAACACAACCTTCTGCGATAGTATTGGATTTCCAGCCTCCGTGACTTTTCACTAATTCTCTTTCGATTGCATATCCGAGAATAATCGATACTTGCGGTTTTATAACGGTAGAAAGCTGACCTGTCATTGGCTGAACAGTTGTAACCTGAGTCGTCATTGGCTGAAAGACCTGACCTTTAATGAGTAGGTGTACTTTAATGACATGCATTAAAGGTCTGCTACGAGGTGTATAATTACTACATTTCGGCATGGTCGAGCATAAACATTTTAATATGTTCCAAAATGTGCTAAGTCACTTGACTTATGTATGTTTATTTTAACATTCTGCATTACATGTAAAATTGAACGTAGGCAATGTCTTAATAATAATCATTTTAAAGAAGTATGTTTATAAATGTTACTACATAACAGAGTCTCAAATAACAGAATCTATAATATTACAAATGTCTACTTTGGAAAGAGATTGTTTAGTAATTATTAGAGTCGGGCAAACAGCCTCTTACTCCCGCTCGTTCCCGTAGGCGAGACTAGCTGGCCGATAATGCCAGTTCCGAGAATTGTATTCTCGAGATTGGCACTCTCGGGAACGAGTAATACCGGGTCCCGGCCTGTTATCGCACGGCCGACTTATCGTTATGAAATGCGTACACTGACTGCCGGCTTAATTGCCGCTCATCACTGCAATTCGTGACTCTTTCTGAAATATTAATGTTCATAAAGTAATTTAAGAAGGCACAGCAGTGTGGTATGCAATAATACAGCACATTATGATTGTCGACATTCTTACAGAAGTCACACTATTTTAATGAACTATTTATTGCCTTTCTGGAGAAGCAAAATAATGCAGCACTTTCAGTCGTTACCTAATCCTAAGCTAATCTAAAACAACAACAAGTTATGGTTGGAGCTATGATATATTTTCTCGCTATCAGCATTTCGTTGACATTCCATATTTAATCATTCGATAGTGTTTTGTATACGCTAAAGTAATGGATAACACACGACTGTATTATTATATTGCGCGTTCACATCTGGACGTTTCGTTGTTATTGCGCTGTGTAAGGACGAAATAAATTAATTAATACTTATTTATATTATTATAAGGGACCAAAGACTCTGACAAAAGATATTTTTGTTTCCCAACTGATAAAATGCTGAATGTGAAATGGAAACACTTTTGCAAGGGGAAGGACAGAATTACGAAATAGAGTAGATCCTTTCACAAATTGATCATAATTACTTACAAACGCGTTTTAAGGAACTCGGAGGTTCATTGCCGCTCTCACATAAGCCTTCCATCGGTCTCTACCCTGAGCAAGATTAATCCAATCTCTACCATCATATCCATTTTTATATTATCTTTCCATCTACGTCTCTGCCTCTCCAAACGTATTTTCCCTCCGACTATCCAACTAACACTCTACATGCATTTCTGGATTCGCCCATACCTGCTAGATGTTCTGCCCATCTCATACCTCTGAATTTCATATTCCTAATAATGTCAAGTGAGGAGTACAATGCGTGTAGTTCTACGTTGTGCAACTTCATCCATTCTCTATCCCTCTTAGCCCCAAATATCTTCCTAAGGATCTTATTCTCGAACAGCCTTAAGCTCTGTTCCTCTCTCAAAGTGAGAGTCCAAATTTCACAACCATACAGAACAATCGGTAATATAACTGTTTTATAAATTCTAACTTTCAAGTTTTTTGAGAGCAGGGTGGATGACAAAAGCTTCTCGACCGAATAATAACAGGCATTTCTCCCCATATTTATTCTGCGTTTCCTCCCGAGTGTCATTTATATTTGCTATATCATAACAGAGAATAAAAGAGGGAACGGTTATTATTATTATTATTATTATTATTATTAAATTAGTTACTTTACGACGCTTTATCAACTGCTATCGCTATCTAGATCTGAATGAGATGATGGTAATGCCAGTGAAATGAGTCCAGGGTCCAGCGCCGAAAGTTACCCAGCATTTGCTCTTAATGGTTGAGGCGAGAAGACTCAGCCAGGTAAAGGCTGGTTCACAATAAACCGGGAACGGAAACGACAACGAGAAATAATGTTAAAATAAATGCATTTAAATGTGAGCATTCACAATTAACGAGAAGATTGCCGGAGCCCGGGAACGGGAACGTGAAAGTTAATTGTGAATGCTCACATTTAAATGCATTTATTTTAAGAATATTTCCGTTATCGTTGTCGTCTCCGTTCCCGGTTTATTGTGAACCAGTGTTAACTTGTCCCAACCAAGATTCGAACCGGAACCCGATCGTTTCACAGTCAGGTGTGCTAACCGTTACTCTACAGCGATGGATTATTATTATTCTTCTTATTGTTATTAATTGTTATTAATTATTATATTATTATTATTATTATTAGTATCACTGTTTTCATCATTATCATTATCGTAATCATTAGGATGACCAAGATTATGATTATCAGGATTATTATGATGGTTATTATTTATTATTGTCTTGTAAGTTACCATTAGGTACAACGAATTAGAAATCTTATTAATTCTTAATTTGTTATTCTCGTTCCTATAACATATAGGATAATTATTGTAAACCATATAGGCCTATGTCATTTTATATTGCAACATGGCTGCAATACAATAAGGATTGTTCTGTAACAATACTTTATAACGTGCACACCAGTAGAAAGTGTAGTTTTCTATAGTATAGGCTGGTTCACAATAAACCGGGAACAGAAAGGAGAACGGAAATAACGTTAAAATAAATGTAGCCTACAGTATTTAAATGTGAGCATTCAGAATAGTTAATTGTGAATGCTCACATTTAAATACATTTATTTTAACAATATTTCCGTTCTAGTTCTCGTTGCCGTTTCCGTTCCCGGTTTATTGTGAACCAGCTTTTAATATTTTCATGTTTCACATCATTGTGTTACAAACTATTTTTTTATTTAGTTGCTATAAAAGATAGCCTAATTACTGTAAAGTGTAAACCATCTTGGACTATATAGCCTCATTTTCAACTACCTGTATTAAAATATCATTTAATACTATCCGTACAATAACGGGTTTTCATGCGTTGAAGGGTTCCGTACAAATTTTACGGAACAAACGTTTGAGTCATGAGTCTTTCGCAAACAGCTCTTTGGTTAACTCGCCGTTATTCGAGAACCAGTAAAGATTTTGAGTGGCCATCACTTTTAAAATTAATTCCCATCCTTTCTCAACATTTCTCTCGCTTTGACCCCCCATCTGACGTGAAAAACAAAAAAGTTTTCAGCCTACAAAGGTGAAGTTGCAAATGTCTATTCTGAACACATCAATCTCCATCGAAGTTAATATTTTTTTTCTCGCTTTCCAAAAAATATTTTCAGTTCGATTTTTTTCCTATGTTTTCCTTAGACATTGAGCTATCAATCCAAAAAATTACAGCGCGATTGATTAAGTATTATAGGAGCTACGACATGATATATATTTAAAGAACCGGGAAGTGTATAAGCCAATGCTTCCTATAGGAGCGCGGCCCGAGCGATATTGCTTGCTTATCAGTACTACAGTCCCGCCTAGACTCCGAGACTGTCGGGAGTGATCTAGTATCGGTAATCCCGGGACCAAGAGAATCTCGTGTTCTCTATCAATGAGTCATTTGGCTATGTTAGGTACTCGCGCACCGAGCGAGACTACGATGATTGCGCAACCGAGAACGGGCGATAATATGAGGCAGTCTGCCCGACTCTAGTAATTATGTATGCTTTTTGAACTTTTTTTTTTAAATCTCTGTTTTGTTCCCTTTTCGAGCCATCATCACAAACTCAAATCCTGATATATTACATGATTACATGATTATACTATTTAAGTACTTATCTAACGAAAAATATAAAAATAAACAAATGGCAACGGGTGTGAAATACAGAAACACAGGATTTGTAAAGTTGTGGCAACATTTTGACAAATGTACAAAATATTTATGAAACACCTGTAATTCATGCCCCTGTAATAAATCGTAACATTTTAATTCACGCACTTTTAAGGAAATAGGTCACAGGCACCACAATTTGTAAACGTGTTAGCAATATCTGAAAAAAATTATAGATAAAATTTTAGGTTTATTTATGCAATTCAAATTATTAGGCAATTAAACATAATAGGCCTAGTAATAGGCGTTGTCACATATGAGACATTTGAAAAACATAAATGGTAAATTAAATTAATTGAAACAATACAATTTAATTAAAAATTCACATGCGATATATTAACACTAATAAAATGTAACTAAATTCATTTATTAAAAAACATTTATTAAAATCATAAAAATTAATTAAGACAATATTCACCCTTACTGAATTAATACTAACAAAATGTATATATATATATATATATATATATATATATATATATAAATTTATTAAAAAACAATATCATGCTAATTTTTGTTAAAAAACCCACCAACAGAGTAAAAAGGCTTTTTTGATAGCCAATTATAAAATCCAGTTTTATAACTTTTGATTGGTAACGTATAATAAGCTAGTTATATATAATAAAAGTGATATAATACAGTTATATATAACTATCTTACTCATGAACACTGTTGTATCTGACCTAACTTATGTAATTTAATTATAATAAGCTACTTTATCCGAACCTTGAAATGGAACTTAACTGAGTGGGGGCTCGGATGGCCCATCTCTGCGGCCTATTGAGACCTATTGCGCTAACCCTCGACATGGAATGAGTTGCATGCCACAGATTCCATACGCGCACCGTCCTAACCACATGACTCTCGTAACCACCGGTCCCTACAGCCGACAGAAATCCATATACCATTCCTGCTTCGAAAGAAGGAAAGAATGCAAGGAAGAAAAAAAACAATGGAAGGAAGGAAGAAAGATAGATTGGAAGGAAGAAATAAAGAAAGAATGAAAGGAAGGAAGAAAGATAGAAAGAATGGAAGGAAGAAAGAAAGAGTGATAGATTGGAAGGAAGAAATAAAGAAATAATTGAAGAAAGAAGAAAGGAAGAAAGCCAGATAGACAGAAAGAAAGAAAGAAAGAAAGAATGCAAGGAAGAAAAAAGAAAGAATGGAAGGAAGAAAGAAAGCTAGAATAGAAGGAAGAAATAAAAAAGAAAGAATGGAAGGAAAAAAAGAAAGACAGATAGAAACAAAGAAAGAAGGCAAGGAAGAAAAAAAGAGAGAATGGAAGGAAGATATAAAGAAAGAAAGAATCGAAGGAACAAAGAATGGAAGGAAGAAAAAGAAAGAAAGAAACAGGAAGAAAAAAATAATGGAAGGAAGAAGAAGGAAGAAAGAATGTAAGGAAGATAGAAAGAAAGAAAGAAAAATGGAAGAAAAGAAAGAAAGAATGGAAGAAAGGAAGGAAGTAAGAAAGAAAGAAAAGGAAAAAAGAAAGAATGGACGGAAGGAAGAAATACGAGTATCATCATATAATATGTAAAGAGTTAGTAAATTATAAACCGTCATCGTAATGATCATCATTATTATCATAATTATCATTATCGTTATAAGCAGCAGCAACAAATCCCTCATAAGGATCAGGTGAATGGTATGTTCTGGCTTTAAACTTAGAAGTCTTTGTATTAATATCGTATCCTAGCAACCTTTGGATGCGGAACACAATATCTGCAAACTGCACATAATGAAATTGGCTCTTAGGTTCAGCTGCAGTTAATAATTCACAAGAAATTACCGTTAGCATCGCTTACCTTAATTCAGTCTTAACAATTAGCAGGATTTGGTATCCTAGCAACCACATGATGAGCTTCAGTTGATATTCCGTCCGCCCAACTAGCCAGGCGTTATTTATCTTCTTTATTTATCTCCGTGCACGAGTTGGCCCGATTCTTGCCTCGCTCATTGTTGCTGCCCCCGTCTGTTCTCCCTCTGAATGCAGGATGATCTTTGCACAGTCCTGGAGTCGCGTCTCACGTGGAGCTCTCTCTCTCTCAGGAGTGTTTCTGTTTCGCTGCTGTCTGATGAGGGGCCTATGCGATCATTGAAGCAGCGTTGCGAGTTGATAAAGGTGGACTTCCATTTATATACAGTGTGTGCCAGATTTTAAATCAAAGATGTACCTATTATTTATTTACATGTTTGAACACTATGGTGACCTAAAACAAACCATAACCATAACCATGATACAGTGACTCTTTTCCCACTCAACTACAATTTCACAAAATAATAATAATAATAATAATAATAATAATAATAATAATAATAATAATAATAATAATAATAATAATAATGAAATGAAATGAAATGATTAGCCTAAAAATGTCCCGTTAAGGGCAAAGGCCTCCTCCTATAGAGTTCTATTTGTCTCACGCTGTGAGCTACTCCGCGTAAGAGTGGAATTGTTCACTTGGTTCACATTCTGCACACTTTGGTATTGTTCGCTTGTTTCTGTCGCACTGGTTTTAGTCGCTGTTCACTTGTCTTCTTATGTTTCTCCAGTCTTCCCTATGTCTTGCTCTGCTTGACCAATGGCTTCCTACTCGTTCACTGAAGAGGTCGGCCCATCTTCGTCTTGGTCTTCCGGGTGATCTCTTGCCAATGCGGGGATCCCATAGTGTGACTTTCTGCGTCCATCTTTCGTCTCTAAGTCGTGCAACATGGCCTCCCCACTTCCATTTGGTGTTGGTGGCTTGCAGTGCTGGATCTTTAATTGCTGCCATTTTTGTAAATAATAATAATAATAATAATAATAATAATAATAATAATAATAATAATAATAATAATAATAATAATCATCATCATCATCATCATCATCATCATCATATATTCATTCCCTTTCTCTCTTATACCGAATTTTGCACACATCTACTCCCTCTTACTTATCTCGCCGATTACACAGTCTTTCTCTTTATCATAACTTAGATACTCGGTCACAATATGATAACACGCTAGAAATACCACTCCACACATCATCTCTTTATTCTTCATCTTTCACTGTTGCTACTTCTCGTCACTGGAATTCTCTGCCCCCTGAAGTCAAGGGCTGCCGAACTTTAATTTTCTTTAAATGTAAATTAGAAAAATATCTTATGATGAGCTGCCAGACCTAACGCGTTGCAAATATTTAATGGAATGTGTTCCACTGTATTTATTTATTTTTTTTTTGTTTGTTTCTTATTTTTATTATCTAAATCGTGTTTATTTATCACTTAACGCCAATATGCATCCCACTGCGTTATTTTTTTTTATTATTAATCTATTTTTTTGAGTACATTTTATTCAATTGTCGGTTTCTGGTTTAATTATGTAAATTCTACTTAATTGTAATCTAATACTAATATGTATACTAATATGTTTATTTTTATTTTTACTGTGTACATTTTTTATTCAATTATCGGCTTCTGTTTTTATGTGATTCGTATTTGATTCTAACAACATTAATATGTATTTCACTATGTTTATTTTTATTTTATGAGGTAAATTTTATGTAACTACCTCTTTTGATCTCATTATGTACCTAAATTGTATCAGTATGTAATTACTTAATTCCGATCCAGTTTTATGTTCAACCGTGTAAGCAAGTTTTAATCCTGGTTGAGTTTAAGAGAAGGTCTTACGGCCTTAACTCTGCCAGGTTAAATAAAGCCATTATTATTATTATTATTATTATTATTATTATTATTATTATTATTATAAATGACACTCGGGAAGAAATTAAACGCAGAATAAATATGGGAAATGCGTGTTATTATTCGGTTGAGAAGCTTTTGTCATGTAGTCTGCTGTCAAAAACTCTGAAAGTTTGAATTTATAAAACAGTTATATTACCGGTTGTTCTGTATGGTTGTGAAACTTGGACTCTCACTTTGAGAGAGCACCAGAGATTAAGGGTGTTTGAGAACAAGGTTCTTAGGAAAATATTTGGAGGTAAGAGGGTTGAAGTTACAGGAGAATGGAGAAAGTTACACAACGCATTGTATTCTTCACCTGACATAATTAGGAACATTAAATCCAGACGTTTGAGATGGGCAGGGCATGTAGCATGTATGGGTGAATCTAGAAATGCATATGGAGTGTTAGTTGGAAGACTTGAGGGGGAAAAGACCTTTGGAGAGGCCAAATCGTAGATGGGAGGATAATATGAAAATAGATTTGAGGGAGGTGGGATATGATGGTAGGGATTGGATTAATTTTGCTGAGAATGGGGACCGATGGCGGGCTTATGAGAGGCCGACAATGAAACTCCGGGTTCCTTAAAAGACATAAGTAAGTAAGTAAGTAATAATAGTAATAGTAATAATAATAATAATAATAATAATAATAATAATCTTCATCATCATCCAATTAAAAAACAACTTACTCCTTGAATAGAGTACAAAAAAAATTTAGTAACATATTAGTCCCACATGAATAATTTTCTCAGAAAAAAAATGATTTCTCTAAATGTTAACACTATTTCACTCGGTAAGTACCATCCGTACGATTTTGTTTTTTACACTTATCATTAGAGAAAGTAGTAACGAATTATTTATCCCTTTGCGATTTTAAAATAAAATAGACTGCTTTCTTGTAGCTTAAATACAAAAAATCAAAGTTCATTGTGCCTTGATGAAAAATTACGAACACCAGATTTGCCAGATATGAATGGAATTAAACACCGGAATGTGTCGACAGTGGCCACAAAACGGGACATAGCATCTTACGGCCAGTCTTTTAATATCAGATTAGTGTAATTGGCGTCAACAGCGTGTAGTTCGTAGAACGTGGAATAGTGACGCTGTGTAGTTAAAACTCCACCCGTTCGCAGTGTCTGGGTCCGCGGCGCGTGTGACTACGGGTCGCGGTTTCGGCTCCCGCCCGCCCCGGGCAGGGATGTTTGTGTGAGGTTTTAATTACCGTCCATCACCACCCGTCGCTCCGGGCGTCATCCCTGCGTCGGGGTGGAACTGACGACAGGGTGCAATTATTTGCAGGAAGCTGTGACCACCCATCACAGCCCGGATCGGGGTGATATTCAACCTGCGTTCCGGGTACCCAGACGTGCTTGTCGTTGCTGTGGCATTCATCACTCGTAGACGTGACTTTGTAGCCATATTTCAAAGTTAATATTCACTGTCTGTCACCGTTGTAGTTTGTGATGTGGATTAGAGTCACTGTGTGCAGGGTCACAAAATTCGAGGACAATCTTTTAGGACTAGGCCTAATTTCACATAAAATCTCATTCGAAAATATGACAGGAGCAGTGTTTTCCTCCGTTTTGTTTTCCAGATATTGATTGATTGATTGATTCATTCATTCATTCATTCATTCTTTCATTTATTCGTTCGTTCATTCGTTCGTTTGTTCGTTCATTCGTTATTTAATTCATTCGTTCGTTCTTTCATTCATTCGTTCGTTTGTTTGTTCATTCGTTCTTTCATTCATTCATTCATTCATTCATTCACTCATTCGTTCGTTCTTTCATTCATTCATTCGTTCGTTTCTTCGTTCATTCGTTATTTCATTCATTCGTTCGTTTTTTCGTTCATTCGTTCTTTCTTTCATTCATTCATTCATTCATTCGTTAGTTCTTTCATTCATTCGTTCGTTTGTTCGTTCATTCGTTATTTCATTCATTTGTTCGTTCTTTCATTCGTTCGTTTATTTGTTCATTCGTTCTTTCATTCTTTCATTCATTCATTCATTCACTTATTCGTTCGTTCTTTCATCCATTCGTTCGTTTGTTCATTCATTCGTTCTTTCTTTCATTCATTCATTCATTCATTCATTCATTCATTCATTCGTTCGTTCTTTCATTCATTCGTTCGTTTCTTCGTTCATTCGTTATTTCACTCATTCGTTCGTTTTTTCATTCATTCGTTCGTTCGTTCGTTTGTTCGTTCATTCGTTCTTTCTTTCATTCATTCATTCATTCATTCATTCGTTCGTTCATTCATTCGTTCGTTTGTTCGTTCATTCGTTATTTCATTCATTCGTTTGTTCTTTCATTCATTCGTTCGTTTGTTTGTTCATTCGTTCTTTCATTCATTCATTCATTCATTCATTCATTCACTCATTCGTTCGTTCTTTCATTCATCCATTCGTTCGTTTGTTCGTTCATTCGTTATTTCATTCAATCGTTCGTTCTTTCATCCATTCGTTCTTTCATCCATTCGTTCTTTCATCCATTCGTTCGTTTGTTCGTTCATTCGTTCTTTCTTTCATTCATTCATTCGTTCGTTCTTTCATTCATTCGCTCGTTTGTTCGTTCATTCGTTCTTTCTTTCATTCATTCAATCGTTCGTTCTTTCATCCATTCGTTCTTTCATCCATTCGTTCGTTTGTTCGTTCATTCGTTCTTTCTTTCAATCATTCATTCATTCATTCATTCACTCATTCGTTCGTTCTTTCATTCATTCGTTCGTTTCTTCGTTCATTCGTTATTTCATTCATTCGTTCGTTTCTTCGTTCATTCGTTCTTTCTTTCATTCATTCATTCACTCATTCGTTCGTTCTTTCATTCATTCATTCGTTCGTTTCTTCGTTCATTCGTTATTTCATTCAATCGTTCGTTCTTTCATCCATTCGTTCGTTTGTTCGTTCATTCGTTCTTTCTTTCATTCATTCATTCATTCGTTCGTTCATTCATTCGTTCGTTTGTTCGTTCATTCGTTATTTCATTCATTCGTTCGTTCTTTCATTCATTCGTTCGTTTGTTTGTTCATTCGTTCTTTCATTCATTCATTCATTCATTCATTCACTCATTCGTTCGTTCTTTCATTCATTCATTCGTTCGTTTCTTCGTTCATTCGTTATTTCATTCAATCGTTCGTTCTTTCATCCATTCGTTCTTTCATCCATTCGTTCGTTTGTTCGTTCATTCGTTCTTCCTTTCATTCATTCAATCGTTCGTTCTTTCATCCATTCGTTCTTTCATCCATTCGTTCGTTTGTTCGTTCATTCGTTCTTTCTTTCATTCATTCATTCACTCATTCGTTCGTTCTTTCATTCATTCGTTCGTTTCTTCGTTCATTCGTTATTTCATTCATTCGTTCGTTTTTTCGTTCATTCGTTCTTTCTTTCATTCATTCATTCATTCATTCATTCATTCGTTAGTTCTTTCATTCATTCGTTCGTTTGTTCGTTCATTCGTTATTTCATTCATTTGTTCGTTCTTTCGTTCGTTCTTTCATTCATTTGTTCGTTAATTCGTTATTTCATTCATTCGTTCGCTCTTTCATTCATTCGTTCGTTTGATCGTCCATTCGCTCTTTCATTTATTCATTCGTTTGTTCTTTCATTCATTCTTTCGTTTGTTATTTCATTCGTTCTTTCATTCATTCGTTCTGCTCTCACAAATCAATTCCTTGGAAAAGTTTTCTCAAAAGTCTTCAGAATTATTCTGTGTAAGTGGCGGCAACTCATCGTGAATCACCCTGTATATTATATTATATTATATTATATTATATTATATTATATTATATTATATTATATTATATTATATTATATTATATTATATTATATTGTATTGAATTACATTACATTATGTTTCATTATATTATATTATATTATATTATATTATATTATATTATATTATATTATATTATATTATATTATATTCTATTATATTGATTTGCGGAATGACACTCCACAAACTATTTCCTTGTTTCGAACTCGAGACCTTCTCAGCAGGAACCAGCTGTAGAGAACCAGTCAGCAGAAAGATCCGGTCTGCCAGGCCATTCAGCCACCCCAGCCTGATATGCAGTCGCCCCCAAGGAAATAACTTGGTGACTGACGTGTATTACAAATCCGTGGATCTACATGGGAATGTCTCGTTGCGTCCCGCCTGGTACCTGATGGGGCCCAACAATCGCTTTCAGCCTGCCCGCTGGAGCGTCCCTAACAATGAGGGGGGGATCTCGGGGGACACAGCTTTGCATAATGCGTCATGTAAGGGTTGCGAAGAATGGGGGCTGCGCGCGTAGATTAGACGGCCCCGCTACGCTATAGGGTAACCCCAAAACAACTCCACATTAATTATCTCGCTTAGCCTACAACGTCTCTTATTTATTTGCAATAAATATATAAATAAATGAGTGAATAAATAAATAAAGGAACGAGCGAATAAATAAATGAATAAATAAATAAACAAATAAATAAATAAATAAATAAATAAATAAATAAATAAATAAATAAATAAATAAATAAATAAATAAATAAATAAATAAATAAATAAATAAATAAATAAATAAATAAGGGCAGGTCTTTCACTGCAAACCAAGCTTTTGTCTCCTCAAATATACATTTCTTAATGTCGTCTATCATCTGATATCTTCTTCTGCCCCGGACTCTTCTCCTGTTCACAATTCCCTCCAGTGCATCTTTCAGTAGGTAGTTTCTTCTCAGCCAGTGACCCAACCAATTCCTTTTCCCCTTCCTGATCAGTTTCAGCATCATTCTTTCTTCACCCACTCTTTCCAGCACAGTTTCATTTCTTATTCTGTCTGTTCACTTCACACGTTCCATTCTTTCTCATTTCCATATTTCAAATGCTTCTATTAGCTACTCTTCACTTTGTCGTAATGCCCATTTTTCTGCCACACTCCATACAAAGCATTTCACTAGTCTCTTCCTTATTTCTTTTTCCAGAGGTCCGCAGAAGATGGTCCTTTTTATATTAAAAGCTTCCTTGGTCATTGCTATCCTTCTTTCGACTTCCTGGCAGCAGCTCTTGCTCTACTGCCCCATTTAGAATTCGCAAGTTTACCTTCTTTATTTTTCTTCCTATGACCATGGTTTTTGTCTTATTTGCATTTTTCTTCATCCCATACTGTTCACAGCTGTTATTTACCTCCTGTAGCATATCCCTTAGTATCATCTCGTCTGCTAACGTAGCCATATCATCAGCAAATTTTATGCACTTTATTCTTCTGCCTTCTACCTCCCATGTTATGAAAACAGTTCTTCAGTTATTCCTCCAAGTAGATATTGAACAGGGTAAGTGATAAAGGGCATCCTTGACTTACTCAATAAATAAATGAATTAGCAACTCTTAAACAGCCATTCACGCACGATCGATTTTTTACTGTCCATAATATTCCCTGACTTTCATGCTTTACCTAAACATGATGCTTATCGATTGCAGGGGACTTGCTTCGCGTGTTATACCTAAGTAAAGATTAGCTTCCTCCTATATCGACGGAAATAAAATTGAAAGCTCTCTTATTGTGTTAGTTTCGCTTACAACACACTGCGCATGTGCAATAAACAAGATCCCCTGTATATATGCTACTTGTAGACAGTCGTGTAAAATTAATGCCTACATACAGGCGGACCCCATCAAGACACGCTCCCAATTTTAACCTTTTCTGACCTCAATTTATGAGCGCATAAGGTCGTAGAGACACCATGGAGAAACAAAAGAAAACAAAGCAATCCTCTTACTAATAACAGTTGGCCAAGGAACTGGCGGTTGCTGCACTCTATCGGTAAACAATGAAACTACTTCTGAGAACACCAAATGGAATCATCAGATATATCATATGAGTCAGAGATTACAGATATGTTAGTGATTTTAAATGGACTCATTCGAGCAGAAAGGGTTATTTCCATATCTGTACATTTTTTTATTTTATTGGGTTATTTTACGACGCTGTATCAACATCTGAGGTTATTTAGCGTCTGAATGAAATGAAGGTGATGATCCCGGTGAAATAAGTCCAGGCTCCAACACCGAAAGTTACCTAGCATTTGCTCGTATTGGGTTGAGGGAAAACCCCGGAAAAAACCTCAACCACGTAGCTAGCCCCGACCGGGATTCGAACCCGAGCCACCTGGTTTCGCGGCCAGACGCGCTGACCGTTACTCCACGGGTTTGGACGTATCTACTGTCGGTGACTCAAGAGAAGACGAGAGCGGACTGAGGAGGAAGGGATGTGAAAAGATAACGTATGACAACACGTCCAATATTTGTACTGCAGTAAGCGGAAACATTAGGTCTCCTTCTGTTCAACTTTGCTTTAATTTCCATACGCATTGTTACTCATGTTTCCTGCACGAGTAATAACCTGGCTACTGGGATGCTTATCTGAGCGATGTTTATAATAATCAACAGCGATAGTCAAGAAGGCCACATTCTTTCCGCTCGTCTTTTCCTGAGTAACGGACAGTATACATAATGAGGAATCCATAGCTGAAGTTTTGCTCACCTTTTTCGTGACACCCTGTATATTACATGTTAAATTCCTTCCTCTTGATATGAAATTGGTGCAGTACTGTTGGTATCTTGTGGGTTTAATGATAAGCACCGTAAGCATAAGCGCTCTCGGTTGCGCCTCGTTCTAGACGCTTGGCTGGTCTGCTAAGCGTTGCAGATTCCTGAAGGATCCAGCCAATTGATTCGCTTCGAAGAACCGCCCACTCTCCTCAGTCGCCGCCTCTAATACCCGCGGATGCTGTGATTCTAATATTTCTAATCTCGTAATCCGGTGGCTGAAATGTCCATTTCCATCAGCGGATGTGCGCGCACCGAACATAATATCCTATTAGGCCTAAATGATTGAAATCACGAGGGCGAGTGTGCGTGCCACAGGTCACCGTGTTCACAGGGGTAGCAAAAGCCTGGAATTGTCTGCCCTTCTATACGATTGAACAATTCGAATTACATCAAACTCTTGGTGTAATAACGTATTTTGTGATCTTACTGGGTATAAAACTAGTTTATTTAAATGTAATTAATGTATTATGACATTGCTGTATCAAGGAACTTGTAGCCTATAGCTTTTCAACTATAAAATAGAATAAGAGAAAAATTCAGAATTAATTTAGAAGGACGAGAAAGGCAGAAGACTTTCTCGATTACTAACGCGTAGATTATATTGACCAGACTGTCAAACTGAGGAAATTTCCAAATCAAAAAAGCGTGCTAATATTCCCAAAAATAAATAAATAAATTGGACTCACTTTTATAAGCGGGCGATCAGATTTTAATATCAGACAGAGAAGATGATTTACAAAGATCCTGTAAGATTTTAACCGACCTGCCTGAATGGTTTACCACCTTAAAAAAAGAACATAAAAACCGACCCTTACGCTCATTTATTAGTGTTCTCCTCAAGGGCAGGTCTTTCGCTATAAATCCAGCATTCTCCGATCTTTCCTATTTTCTACCTTCCTCTTAGTCTCCTCATATGATCCGTATATCTTAATGTTGTCTATCATCTGATATCTTCTTCTGCCCCGAACTTTTCTCCCGTAGACCATTCCTTCCAGTGCATCCTTCAGTAGGCAGTTTCTTCTCAACCAGTGACCCAGCCAATTCTTTTTTCTGATCAATATCAACATTATTTCTTCGCCACTCTTTCTTGCACAGCTTCATTTCTTATTTTGTCTGTCCATTTCATACACTCCATTCTTTTCCATATCCTCATTTCGTCGTATTGCCCACGTTTCTGCTCCATACAACGCCACACGCCACACGAAGTAATTCGCTAGACTCTTTAGCCTTTGTATTCTGCACATATTTACATGTGGGTGCGATCACCTATGGACAGGTACGATTTCGCTATTCAACGTGGCTACCCAAATAAAATTAATCATGATGCTGGATGGACACCGGTCCCATACACTGCCCGATATTTCACTATAAAATTTATTTCTAAACGGGGATTCGAATCGGCGTTCATTCTATACCTCTAATTCAAGGCATGGTGTCTTAGACCATGTAGATACGGCGCTGAATTCTTACAATAATTTTGCGAACGACAATAGAATATAGAGCAGATAGAAGACACTTGTTTAGTTATGACTTAAAAGTTATTAATCTATGCCTATTGTAGTAGAAAGCGTGAGGCGTCAGACTTGTCTTCGTTAGCAGCAAGTGGACGTTAGCTTAGGTACCAGTACAATGTTAAATTTTAAGTTGTATGGTTGAAAAATTCATTGGACAAAGTTATGTAAATATAATAATTTATATTAATAACACTAGTCTGCGAAGAAATTGCTGCCTTCAAAGTTTGAATGTTTTTAGGATATTTTTAGCATGCTGAAGTCAAATTCGAAGCCAGAAAGTTCCTATCACGTACCATTTTTTTGTTATTTTAATTTTCTTATAATATATTACGACAATTTATAGCATAATTATTTAAATTATAATACTTTAACAACTGTAGTTTTAGTATGTTAAGATATGAAAACCAAATATATTCAACATATTTTTAAGATGTTTATATTGAAAATCAAGGATAACAGATGCTTCTTAGCAGATAGAGGGTGCAAGCGTATAAGGAAGTTAGGGTGAAATAACGTGCAGCTTTGCCATTATCTTTATTTGTGGGAGATAGAAATGTCAGCCATACCTTGGTGAGAGACTCAACTCAACTCGTCTAGTTCCTCTCACATTTCAATAGTCTGTGTTTCACTGGAAACAAACGAAATCAGTTTTTGAAGCTTTATTGTGGAGTAGAAAGTTGAGAGTTTTTAGTTCAGTAAGAAAGTATTTACCACGTCGCATCGAGGGTGTATAAATAATCCAGACCATTTTTGTTATATAACTTATGTAGGATATACACATTGACTAAGCAGAGTCGTAATTTTGCAGATTTTGTGAAAAAGTCATACCATGCCTATTTTGGAATCAAACTTGGAGACCAAAGTAAAGCTTGGGCACCACACAAAGTATATACAGTATGCATTGAAGAACTTCATCATTGGATCAACGGCAGAAGACTGTTGCTAACTTTTGGAGTACCTATGGTTTGGAGAGAGCAGTCGACCCATAGTAATGGCTACTACTTCTGTTCGTGTGATGTGAAGGGGTACGATTCTAAAAATAAAAAGCAAATCGTGTATCCAGTTATTCGGTCAGCCATTTTACCTGTACCCCATGGGCCTGATGTACCAATCACTGTGCGACTAGAAAATCTTGAATAATTTTCATCTGAGTCTGATGTAGTGGTGAGGGAAATTGTGACGAGTGACAGTGACTATCTACCAGAGTCGGATGCTGCAGAACGTGGCTTTAAATAAGGAAAGAGGCTGTTTCAGTACATATGTGAGAAATTTCCACTACTATCTGAAGCAAATTAAAAGAAGATATATTTAATGGTCCTGACTAAAGAAAACAGATGTCTGGTGCAGCATTTAAAAACACTGTGGATGAAAAGGGGAAAGCAGCATGGATATCTTTCTGTGAATTTGTTTTAAAATTTCTTTGTAACAACAAGGGTCCTGATTACCGAAACATTGTGGCTAACATGCTTGAAGCATACAGGGAACTTGGTTGTAACAGGAGTATCAAAATTCATTTTCTGTTTTCTCACCTAGATTATTTCCCCGAAAATCTAGAATTTTTGAGCGAAGAGCAAGGTGAACGATTTCACAAGGATCTGCAGGAGTTCGAAAGGAGATACCAGGGACGATGGAGCATCAGTATGCATCCTCATTATTGTTGGATGTTAAAGCGTAAAATACCTGAAGACAAAAATAAAAGAAAGAGGAGCAGGAGGACTTCCTCAACTAAGAAGCAAGTGGTGTAATTTTTTATGTGATACATTGTGCTAATTTATACATCCAATAGTGAAGTGAACAAGACAAAACAAAGCAAAAACACTCTAGTGACATGTATGAACAACCATACACATAATTGCAGCAAGTTGTGTCTTTTAAATATTGCTTTTGCATTTCAAATAAAAAAGTTAAATGAAAAAAAAGTTTGTGATGAAATTCTCGTAATTATACAATACATTTAAAGTGATTTTGCAAACAAACCTGACGTGATAGAAGTAAACGGATTGAAAATTCGAATTCAGCACATCGACATTATATAAAATCACATTATTTACTTTAGGCAACAAGCACAAAGTTGAAATTCGCAGGCTAGTGTAATTAGTTGGTGATAGCGAGATAATATTAGTGAGATGTGGCTGAGGATTCTCCATAGATTACCTGACATTCGCCTTACGGTTGGAAAAGCGTCGGAAAAATCTTCACCCAGGTACGATGAAAGAGTAATGGAACGGAGAAAAATTCTCTCCGGTGCCGGGATTTGAACCCGGGTTTTCAGCTCTACGTGCTGATGCTTTATCCACTAAGCCACACCGGATACAACCCCGGCGTCGGATAGAATCGTCTCAGATTAAGCTCCAACTCTTGGGTTCCCTCTAGTGGCCGCCCTCTGCACTACGTCATAGATGTCTATGAACGTAGAACTGAAGTCCACACATGTGCTGAGGTGCCCGAGCGCAACTCCGGATCACAAGGCAAGTGCCTCTGCCGACTGAGCTACGCCTATGGCCTAAAAGGTCGCCGGTGCCGAGGTCAAGAAAGCATTCAGTTTTACCACCATGTCTCCCAAAGCATCTTAATGATGTGTAAAGGAGATAACTTATCTTAATAATTATAGTGTATTTCATATGCATTATTTTACGGATAAATTGACTTGTTGATTCTGAATAAGTACAAATTTCAAGTTTCGATAAATCGCAGTACATATTCCGAAAAATAGTTTTTAATTGAAAACGTGTATTTTCCTGAAAATCTGCAAACCTATTTTTTTCAGCATCACAACTCTTTCTTGTGTATTAAGAAAGCAAGAACACTTTCTTATTATTGGCATTTTTGTTCCCAGGTTGTGTTGTCGAAGGACCCGCCCCGTGTTCAGTGGTGATATCGAAGGTAAGAATTAAATACTCTATATTCATGTAAAGATTATTATTTTTTTTGTCTGAAGAATTCTCTATTATGGTTATTATTTATTAATGGCGCAGAAACAATCGCCCCGACGCCGGGGTACGAACCCAGGGCCCCCAGTTCTACGCACTGGGTGCTCTATCACTGAGCTACCGCGAGGCTCAATCCACAACACCTGATCGAACACACTACCGCTGCTCTACGAGACGCAGATGTGAAGGACTCCTTCTTAGTTCCGAAACTGCTACTTTAAGCGCATGCATCATGTAACATCACCGTTATCCGAAAGTTTCCCCCCCCCCCCCACAGCTGTACATACTCCACTGCTTGGAAGTACAACGCCAATTCACGCGAATATACCCTATAGTTTCTTTTTTTTTCTGTAATTCTATACCTATGTGTATACTTATATATAATCGTACGGAGTAACCAACCACCGTAATTAAGACTTGTATTTCTCAACCAAATATTTTGGTCCCAAAACTCCCTTTATTGCGATATTATCATCAATCCGGACTCCAAGGCAAAATAATTGAAAACCTCCGGCCTATACTATTATTCCATACCGAATCTTCTGCCTCATCACGCCAAATTAATACTAACTACTATCACAAATTATATCAACGCTAAATAACCAAGTAGTTGATACATCGTCGTTAAATAATCAGAGTAAGTTAATAGATGTCGCACTGGAAACGAATTTAACGAAAAATAAAGGCAATTAACATCTGAAAAGGCACGATGCCAGGAAAAAAAAAGTCAAAATCTATATATATATATCATTTGAACTTGTAATGGAAATTACGGGAAAACGGCTGAACGGATTTTAATGAATGACCCGTCATTTTGAAGCTTGGCATCCAAGGATTTTCAGAAAAATAGTAACTTTCAGTGAAGCGTTAGTTTTCCTACATAATTTTCATATTTTCAAAAATTCATCTTTCGTCAGTTTTGAGAACTAATTGCATTTCAGTATAAAACAAAACACACACTACAATAAACCATAGGCTGTTAACACGAAGGCCATGATCTGCAGGATTGCTGACATATTTAGAGCTCAAATTCAATTGGTTATTAAAAACTTCTAGACTTACTAACATTAATTTACAGGTCTGATTCTGCAGTGTATAATTTTCTGAGTACAGCTGTCTATTGGATTTTAAAATCTACAAAACTTGAGGTGGTTTGATGACATTATTACCATTAGAAATGAAATATTACTATAGTTAATGCCATGATGCGACTATTTTTCATTAATTATACATATTAATGCTATATTGATGATATGAAAGTGAAACGTTTTGGGGTTATGTAACTAGATGTAGAGAATATCTTAAATTAGATCTTCATTTCTATAATTTACTGAGTGACGACTATATAACTACAAAACTTACTAAGATATTGTTTTAAAAATCAGATGTTTTTATGGTTATTAATCAAGTGGGATTGGGTCTTTTTCATATACTTAATGGCATTGTGGTGTAGATATTTATATGCGTCATTCTCTTCAGTATTGGCTCGAGAGAGCGCAAAAATTACAGTTTCTAAGGAAAGACCAAAAGGTATTAATTACTGATAAAATAAGAAGCCTACAAAATTATGTAGTCTCCCGATCATTTCAGGAAGATCTCTTAGGAGGATAAAATGATTTTACTTTCTACATTTCAAGCTCTACATGCAGCAGCTATACAAAGATGCTATGTCTATTGTTCGAAAGGATAGCAAACCTGACATATTTTTAGCTTTCACCTAGAATTCACAATGACCTGAAGTAGCTATTGCTTTACTCCCACATAAAAAGCCCACTGATCGTCCTGACATTGTTACTTGCGTTTTCGCGTTAAAACTCAAAAACTGAAGGTGGACAGGTTCAAGAGAAAGTATTTGGCATAAAAAGACCATTCAGAGGGAGCATATTTCATCATTATGGAAGCAAATAACTTGCAAAATATCTGGTATTCTTCACTGAAAATAAATCTTAAAAATTTTTATTTGAACGTCTAATGAACTTAGTTAGTTTGCAGCATTTGCTGCACAAGCCACTAGTAGGATTTAATTGAATTGCTTCAATTCTTACAAAGAAGAAGTTTTTCAAACTCCATTTCATTTATGAAATCGACGTTATTGAAGTCGGAATACGTTCGAGAAATGTAATTCTTGAATCTAGATCGTGATGATGATTGATGATGATGATCATGTTCACAGCCACGTGCGAGCTTAGCGAACCTTGAATAGCTGTGTTAAACGTGAAGCAGCAACTGCTATTAGTTTTAAGGGTTGAAATCGATTGTTGAAGTTTGCAAGAGCGACTTTTCTACCCTCCCCCTCCCCCGTGTGATATATCTGCATTCTGCCGAGCTGAATCAGCTATTAGCAGGCCCAGGGGTAATCCAAGATTTCCTTTGCACGAGTCCCCACTGCGGTATTGTGCGTGCGGAGGGTTGATACTGCTTTGTGGAGGGCTCGCCTTTATTTCCCGGTGCCAGCACTCGTCAGCGTTGCAATTGTGTGCGCCTCCCCAGTGCACTCTCCTACTTTAAAATCTCCGCGCAGCAGTCCACAGGGTGTTCACAAAAACTGCTACAAACTTGGAGTGTATAGGGCTCACTGAATTAAGACACCCATTTCTCTTCTGTAAGGAACAGTGTCTGAGAAACTGCGACCACAGTACGTATAGTCCGGGTCAGCTTACTTCATACCCTAAGGGTGAAACCTAACCATTTTTCCCCTATTACCACATATGCTAGTGGATTTTGGTGATTTTCTAGTTTGCAGGTTGAATTTTCTTTTACCAACTTAGTTTAGAATTTAGATACTGATAAATACTACAAATGGTAGTGATTTTGTAACTGGTATGTTGGCAGATGAGACAAATGTTGTCAGTACTGGAGTTCCATGAAATTAAAATTGTACTAGATTTCTGAGCCGGTTAGGCCCGTAACACACTTGAAGAGTTTTCGCCATCGAGAAATGTGTTGCGAGAAAATTAAAAAATTGATAACATGGATTCAAATGGACGTCCACACACTGGAAGACATTCTCGCTCGAGGCAAAAACCTCGCGCGAGTTTCTCGTTGGAATCGGTAGCTCAGCGAATTTTCTTGACACATTTATCAAAGATGTTTGACATTTATACTCTTTATGACGATTGAATGTAGAAAAAGATATCACAGGTGGCGATGAATTGTATTGTTTTTATTTGAAAATGAGGAAAGATGGCTGATAATTGCAGTCAGAAACTTATCGAACTTGTACGATGTCACCTGTAGGCCTATTTATATGATACACGGGATGAAAACTATAAAAACACGAACTTAAAGAAGAAATCTGGAGACAAATATCAGATTATCTGAAAATAAATAGGCTATATTATATTTTGATGAGATTTAATAGTATTAATTAAACATTTGAAATAATGTATCTATGTCTTAACAGTTTACATAATTTTAATCAGAACATAGCACAGAATCCTCTATCATATCATGAGTGGCAAAAAACTGAGGTCCATTCAACTTGAAATAACGCCTAAACGTATCATCATTCAAATCGAAACCAGTGTCCAAAACTCGCCCTTATTTTCGTAAGATACAATGTGATTTTCAGACATTTCTGGCTTTAATTTTAGGCCTACTTTTTCTTTTCATTAACAAAATATGTTCATGTAACTCCATTTCCTCATCATCTGAATACTCAGATTCAACATAGCGCTCGTACGTAATTTGTAAAGTATGACAATATACTTACAGGTTATATATTTAAGTACGACAATATACGTAAATACATAACCTATAATATTTTCCCCAACGAATGATTACTTTAACCAGAAAAATGCTTTCTGCATGAAGGCAGTGCATAGATGATCATAGCGAGGTGTGATCTGTGATAGCGAGAACTCGCCAAGTGTGTGAAGGAGGCTCTTCGCCTCTTTCTCGCAACACATTTCTCGCTAGCGAAAACTCTTCAAGTGTGTTACGGGCCTTACTTGAAGCTAGTGAAATTTGAACATACTAATTAATTAATATTAATACATAATAGTTATTTTATGTTCTATGTTGTGTTGTTATTTTAATTCAAGACTATAGTCAGGTAAGTTTTCGGAGTTAGTACTAACAATTTCATGTGGTCAAACAAAATACATTTTTAGGTTAAGTCTCGTAAATCATTAAATAATTTGATCTATCAACAGCACTAATATTAAGCTCTGCTACACTATTTCTTGCAACTCTCTTAATCGGTAATCACACTAACAGCCACTGGTTTCGTTCGACATAAAGCTCTATCACTGGAAATGAACGCTATATTCTCACACGTACATTACATAAAGTAGGTAGACAGATGATGGACGTTCGGAAAGTTCATCGGTGAACAAAGAAAGCGATAGACATTTGAGGATCATAAATCCAGAAATTAAGTGAAATGTTCAGGCCGACCTCCAGTAAAACCCGGGAATTGCTGGAGAATGGGGGATCGATTCCCCGTGAGATGACGCTGCTATAAAACGGACCTCCGCTCGGTCAGATCACAAATCTCGCAAGAGTTACGACAGGGCACGCTGCAACAAGTTGAGAGAGAATGCAAGCCTCAACAGTCCACGAAGTAAACGGTTGCAGTGCCTTGTAATTTGTGTTGCTATGTTACAGTTGTAAGCAACACTTCTGCCTTCTCTTGTTTTATAATTCCATAGCAAATTGTTTGTAACTAACGTTTGAAACCGTATCTGAACAGATATTCAGTTTGAAAAGGAACTTACTAACTTCATTTTAAGATATCAGTGTCAGCGCGTCTGGCTGCAAAACCAGGTGGCCCGGGTTCGAATCCCGGTCGGGGCAAGTTACCTGGTTGAGGTTTTTTCCGGGGTTTTCCCTCAACCCAATACGAGCAAATGCTGGGTAACTTTCGGTGCTGGACCCCGGACTCATTTCACCGGCATTATCACCTTCATTTCATTCAGACGCTAAATAACCTAGATGTTGATACAGGGTCGTAAAATAACCCAATAAAATAAAAATAAGATATCAGTTCTTGAATTGATAGAAAAAAGTCTATAGTTCACCCAATGTAATACTTCTCTTTTAACATAAATTATGATAACATAATACTTCGCTCATATTTATTTATTTATTTATTTATTTTGCTAATAATTGTAACATAAAATATAATATAATCAGAAAAACTTTATGTTCGACTAATCCTACTTCAACTTTTTATGTTAGAGCATGTTGGTTTGAACTGTATTTATCGCGTTGTTCAGGTTATATCAAAATGAATCATTGACGACACAACAGCGGTTTCTTTTCTTTTTTCATTTTTACAATGACCAATTTATTTGGCAAACACAATATCCTATTAATCGTCACCATATTTGTAATGCTTTGCCTTAACAAACTTTCTTTTGTCAGTAACAACTCTGGAGCGTCCCCAAAAAAATGCCGGGTTTCATAGTATGAATAAATGCAACAAAAACAGATAATAGTGTCGCCAACTCAATTACAACAAAACATTGTTGGGACATTGCGTGATTGTTTTGTTGTTAGTTTGGGTTGTTGTTATCTTTTTTGTTGAATTTATTAACATTAGTAAATCCGGCGTTCTAGTTGGTACACCCTGTAGAAGTGAAAAATTAGATCATTAATTTTTTTATTTATAGCAAAAATATATTTTTAAAATAGCATTTTATGGAATTACTTATTTGAAAAATAAATACTTTATTAGCTAAAACGTCCACCGCTGTGAAGTATCGGACAACATGTACGACGTTGAACCAAGCGATCCTGGGTTCAATTCCTCTTTGGGGCCAGGGTTCGAATCCCGGTCCGGGCAAGTTATCTGGTTGAGGTTTTTTCCGGGGTTTTCCTTAACCCAATGCGAGCAAATGCTGGGTAACTTTCGATGTTGGACCCCGGACTCATTTCACCGACATTATCACCTTCATCTCATTCAGACGCTAAATAACCTAGATGTTGATACAGCGTCGTAAAATAACCCAATAAAAATTTCTCTTTGGTATAAGTTACCTGATTAAGGTTTTTCCGGGGTTTTCCCTCAACCCCTAAGAGCAAATGCTGGGTAACTTTCGGCGCTGGACTCTGAACTCATTTCGCTAGCATTATCATCTTCATCTCACTCAGACGCTAGATAACCATAGCAATTGATAAAGCGTCGTAAAATAACCCAATAAAAATAAATTTGTTAACAATGATATTAGGCATTCGTATTTAACTCACTGTCGTGTTCGTCTTCCAGAAGGACCCCTTTTACCCCCTACATTCAAATTTAATGAAAGGCATAAATTTAATTTCTATTGTTTTTTTTATTTTACAAGCAAATTATATTAAAATTAATAACTGAAGCTTCATTTCTAAAAAGTGTATTCCCAGTTTTAATCATTAGGAACAAATATAATATTCTCTTGTTTTACGTGTTTATAAAAACAGTATTACAAAATGTTGGAAGCATTATAATTACTGATGTGTTATTTTTAATCATTAGCAACAACTGTACATGAACACTTTTCATATTTCCATTTCCAATTAACTGATATTATGTATATAATGTTCAAAGCTTTATCTATACTAGTATATTGCAGTTTTAATTTTTAGTAACAAGTATAGCTTCTGTTGTTTTTAATTTCCATGGTAACGTGTGTGATACTGTACAAAGCTTTATCTATATTAATAATTTCCAAATCGGTATAGGATATCCAGCACGCATTTACATGTTCGTATTGGGCCTCCGCTCGCTGCACATGGTGACAACAGCGCATTTGTTGCACGTAGTTCGGACCCGCACGTCAATATTTATGCAGCGACCTTATCGGAACATAAAACCGAAATCGGAGGTTTTGAGCGTCTGGTATTACGACCGCGCCAGATGTGCGGATGCCAACCCGAGACGCTTGGATATTAAAACTCTGTCCGGTTTCAGATAGCGACACCACGTCATCCGTCTGGCTACTGTATGTAAGTGCGTTGTTATATCCGTCTCGATGGACCATAAGAAGTGTGTAGCTCTGTTCAGTCCAGTAATGCCATAACGACAGGCTAATATCTTTCAGACACACATAGTTGTACTTCCGCCAGAATTTTATTACATAATAGGCTATTTTACAGTGTGTCCCGAAAATGCTGCGACGAAGTATGAATTATAGGCAGGGATAAGAAGGAAATTTTTTACGTAGGACTTTGTCTTCGTATTCAGAATTTTATTACTAGGGCTAGGATTTTGATGAAATTGCATTTTTTTTCTAGTAAGCCAGAAACATAGCTGCTTTAGTATTGATATGTTATGTGATAAACTGAGTGTTTTAAGACATATTTCTTAAGGCATTTTTTTTTTGCATTTATTGCCTGTTTCAACTCATAAGAGCATCTTTTGTTTTATTCTGTCATTTTTCAGGCATTTTCATTTAATTTTGTCCATAAATCTCCATTATTAATGTAAAATAATTTTTATTTCCTTTGTTGTTTTCTTTACATATTTTGTTCATTAATACCCATTATTTTGTATAATATTTTAATCGTTTTTCTACACAATTATTGTCATTTTAACGTAGTACACCTCATGTAATGGATCAGCCCAACCACTCCTTCAATATAGACTCCTCTATACTTGCTAATTCCGGATAAGAGTGGCCTTGTGGTAGACTACATGGAAACTACGTCTGATAAAATAATTAATTAAAGTGTACTACTTAGAAAAAATTATGTAAAATTTAATTTAATTACTAATCTAAATATTAAGTAGTACAAAATCTCTTTTCCTACCAAGCCAATTATGTAAGATCAATTTTTAGGGCATTTTTAGATTTTTAGGTCATAAATGCATTGTTTTTAGGACATTTTTTCATGATTTAGGTCATCAAAATCCTAGCCCTATTTATTACATAATATGTTACAGTGTGTCCGGAAAATGCTGCGACGAAATAGGAATTGTACAGGGACAAGAAGGAAAGTTTTGACTAGGACTATGTTTACGTATTCAGGATTTTATTACATAATATGGTACAGTGTGTCCGGAAAATGCTGGGACGAAATATGAATTGTACAGGTATAAGAACGAAAGTTTTGACTACGACTATGTCTTCGTATTCACGATTTTATTACATAATATGATACAGGGTGTCCGGAAAATGCTGCGACGAAGTATGAATTGTCGAGGAATAAGAAGGAAAGTTTTGACTAGGACTATGTCTTCGTATTCAGGATTTTATTACATAATATGATACAGTGTGTTCGAAAAATACTGCGACGAAGTATGAATTGTACAGAGATAGATAGAACCACCTTGTTGACGATAACTAAAGAAAAGGAAACCTGATACAACAAGTGTAATTTTTTATTGGGTTATTTTACGACGCTATATTAACATCTAGGTTATTTAGCGTCTGAATGAAATGAAGGTGATAATGCCGGTGAAATGAGTCCGAGGTCCAGCACCGAAAGTTACCCAGCATTTGCTCGTATTGGGTTGAGGGAAAACCCTGGAAAAACCTCAACCAGGTAACTTTCCCCGACCGGGATTCGAACCCGGGCCATCTGGTTTCGCGGCTAGACGCGCTGACCGTTACTCCACAGATGTGGACAGTGTAAATAACAGAGGTAAATTTAAGTGTATATGATAATTGAATATAATAAATATAAATTCTAAATGTTCCTGGCCTTCATTTAAAGCACCTGTTGTTAGGTTCAAATGGTATATCCTTAACTCAGTTTGTAAATTGTATTAAAATAGTTGTAAAATGTAAATATATGGAAATAATAAATGTAAACAAATATAAATAATTGTAAATAAAATGTAACTGGTAATTCTTCTACTCAAGGGCAGGTGTTTCACTGCAAATTCAGTATTCTTCAATCTTTCCTATTTTCTGCCTTCCTCTTTGTCTTCGCATATGATCCATATATCTTAATGTCGTCTATCATCTGATATATCTCCTTCTGCCCCGAACTATTCTCCCGTTCACCATTCATTCCAGCGCATCCTTTAGTAGGCAGTTTCTTCTCATCCAGTGACCGAACCATACCGCTCGTGTATCGTACATTATTTTGTGCGAAGATCGTTTATTACATACCTGAAAGAGGAATTTCTAATTAGTTGCAATGAAATCTCCATCTTGGTTTCTGTTCAATGACGGAAAATTTGCAAACCATAAATATCTATCTTCAACATTGTTGCTTTAAAATGTTTTCTGTGTTTACTATACTCCAGCAGGCCGTGATATACAGTACGTCTGTCTTTTTTTCCCCCAGGGTATAAATGCGAACTTAAAACAGACGGTAAGGTTATGTAACTTGTTGATTTTTTCACGGCTTCCTTAATGTTACTTGCATCACAAATGCAGTAACTTTAGTGGAGTTGTAGAGTTTACTTAATTTTTGCAAATTTTAAAAACAATAATTAACAGTGCAATTTAGGTGAAATTGCAGTGGTAAGTTTCCAATTTATAATTATTACTATATTGAACGTCTCTAAAAATAATATGTTAAAAGCCTAAAGCAGTAAAATCAATATGTCACTTAAGCGGTAAGAAGAGGGAAATTGTTGTGTGTGTTAGGTTGGGAATACTGGATGTGGAATTTGATACTTTCCGCGGATTGGTTTTGTGCGGAAACCAAGTAAATAAGCACGATCTCGCACAAAATTAACAGCGATTTCCTTGCTTCAGTTTTCGTGTTAGATCTATTTCGTATCCTAGCAACTAAATATAGTTAACAATTACAGTATTAGCGTCACACAAAATACTAACTTTAAGGCTAAATATTAATGAATAGTGCACATGGAATTAAGTTAAAAGCCTTTCCTGGCTTCATTTTCAAGTTTGCACGATTTCGTATCCTAGCAGCCGTATGCAGGACGGCAGACTGTAATTGCAAGGTTCAGTTGAAGTCAACATCATTTCCTTACGCCGGTCTTACTGTTAGCATTAGCACCGCATGTCACTTCGCGTGTGGTCGTATCCACGGCAACGCGGCAAAGACACGATCTGAGTAAATGAAGAGCAAAGCGCAGGCACTGGATCAGCTAATGAACCCGCCCCGTGCTTTTAACACTACACCGCGTAATGTCAGCAATCAGCGCTGTTTGTTCAGGCCGTTGACTGCAGTACCGAGTCCCTAATCACATGATCCCGTCACCTGATCCCTGTAACACGTGACAATTCAGGTGCGTTCACTTGCGTTACTCACAACTTACATTACAGCGAAGTTCCCTTTACTGTATGAGTTTATTTTTTTCTGAAATAACGGTCAGCTATTTTAATGGCACCATACATTCAGAGATACCAACTTCTTAACTTTTCTTCGACTCTGTCTTCGTTGCTAACTTCAGAGCGTTGCCTCAGAGCAACAGAATGCATAAGGGCTATTCCATATGAAACCGATCAGTAAAAAACCTCGCATTTTTTATACTCTAATTTTTTCCCTACTTATACAAGGTGCTGAGGAGAGTGCATTTTCAAAAATATACTATCAAAAGTCAAACGGTTTTCGTATTGTTGAGCGACAAATTTAGCGTATTTTATAAAAACAAGCCTCTTTCAGCGCTCAGAACTCTGGGACCATTTACTGCAGAACATTGAACGGGAGCTCATTTTGAAGCTGACATTCGGTAGGTTAGGATAAGAAGTAATCCTTATTTTTATTGTACACAGAGAGACAGATAATCTGATTTTACTCACTTTTAGGCTTTTCGCTTATTTGTAAAAAAGTAAAAAAAATATTGAGAAAAAAACCTTGGGTTATTAAGAGGGATACGGCATTGTTTGCTTAGTGGCTCGGCAATAAGTTTCGAGGGTATTAAATAGATTATTGTCACATGCCTGGACTTGAACGGCGCAGTACCGCATGCACTGGCCGAGAGCTGAAGATAAGCGAGCGATGGGCGTCATTTTACTCCTGTGTTTATGAAAACCTGTGATAAAGCTAGCACAGACATGACTGCTAGACGACACATCACGTGTTTATGTCTCCTGGAATGCTTGTCTCGGCTAAGCTTCCGTCTCACAGTCAGCTGGTTAGTTCACGCGCGTACTATTTATTTTCTTTATTTTATATTTTCAATACTTTATCAACATACCATCAGTAAAAAAAATGTGTTTATTTGTACTTTCAATGCGGAATCTAACTATATATTTTTTCTTGGTCAAAGGCGTCTTAATGAAGAAAAATCTAAATTTCTCCATTTCCATAAAAAGTAAGGAAAACTGTAACTCAAGGCCTCCCGAGCGTATCATCTTACCTTGGTCCAGCAAACGACTTTGTTAAATTCTGGCATGAACCTTTTGATTTTAACTTCTGTTTTGAATCTGATTATGAGATTCTGTGCCTTCCCCCGACTCCGTGTATGACTCCATCTCCGTTTCTGATTTCGCCTCCATTTCTGTCTCCGACTGCGTTTCTGACTTCGACTCTGGTCTGAATTCAACTCCGTTTCCGGCTTCGTTTCTGACTTGGATTCGGTGTCTGTCTCCGACTCCATTTCTGACTCCGCCTCCGTGTCTGTTTCAGACTGTTTCTGTCTCCGATTTCGTTTCCGATTCCAAGTGCGTTTCTGACTCAGACATATTTTACGACTCTATCTCCGTTTCTGACTCATATGTATATATATGTGCTGGCGATGAATCAAAATATTTAATCGATTAACTATTTGAATTTAATCGATTAATCGATTTTGATCGAGTTGAAAAATGTTTTAATATACTGTAATATACAATTATTTTTAAATTTAACTTGTGTTCGGTGATAGGCCTAAGCATAAGTATTAATGTTATGTATCTATATAAGGTATGGCCATGCTAAAGTTTGAGAATTTTTCTAGCCGCCATTTTGAAAAAATGTAAACCACTTTTTTCTTACTCGTTCTCAATCTAATGGACTTTCTTAAAACAATTTCCTTTCCCCATAAAAGTAGCTTTAATTGTCCAAAAAGTTCCAAATTCCAAAAGTCTACCTAGTGGCCATATCAGGAACATGTGCACATGATATGGCCACCCTTGTTCCATGTTCTGTAAATCGTGATTGTTTTCAGTTTGATAGCGCAGTTGTGCTAAAATTAAATAATTTTGGTGTAAAATGAATAAACATGACATTTAATAATCTTTTTTATAATTCAGAAGTGTAGTCAAAAGAGGTTTTTCCAAAAAAAAATACGTTGTTTTTCTTAATATACCGAATTTTCGCGTAATCCCAGCTATAAGGCATGTAAATTTGTCAGGTGAAAAAATAAAAGTGAAATGAAATTGATATGGCTATGGTGAATTTGATATGGCCATATCAGGAGCAGGTAAGCTTTCACGAAAATCGTTTGTTTATGAACAACTCGTAAAAGATACCCATCAACGACAACACCAATCAACAGAACATTAAAAACTAAATGGAGTACGATGGTTTTCATGAAACAAGTCTTTGAAAAACATGCACAAATCAAAGGACACTTACCAGAGAAAAATAAGAAGAGGTCACATGAAAACCGCAAAACAGGCAACTGACGCCATATTGCTCAACCTGACTGGATGGAAAACGATCAAGTGACATACCAGGATGTCCTTTCACTGGATGCTGCTGCAATTTAGCGGATTTCTTGATTAACTAACTCAGAATAACGGGGTGGCCATATCAGGAACATGGCCATAACAGGAGCACCCACCTTATATTGTATCGTTATATTACAAAACAACTATTTTAATTACTTAGCCCTACTGACGTATTTATTATGAGGCTTATGATTTATTGTGTCAATTTCTCCGGGAATTTTTTAGACAAACATAAATAACAAAAAGTATGAAGACTCACCTAGTTAATACTGCTTCATCCATGATTTTAAACATGTGAGTGCATTCACATACTCCGAATTAAGTGCCGATCTATGTTTAGTAACAATGTTTCCTGCATCACTAAACACGAAACAAACTTTTTTTCTGTCAAGCACCTCTCCATGATCATTACTTTTCACCGAGTTTACCTCTCAAAGTGTCATATGACATAAGAGAGTTTACACTTTTCACAGACCACAGAAAACTGATTTTTTTTCTTTATCAAGCTGAACACACAACCTTCATATACGAACTCAATACGAAACTGCAAACTCATGCAAAAGTACAGCGATCGAAATAGAAGACTGGCCCCTACTGTAAACCGAATTACCAGATTTTAGGGAGGGGGGGGGGAAGGAGATAGTTACGCTGTCACTTGCACACAGTGTAGACATGGCTATTTTATAAGGAATGAGGGGGACGAATCCCAGAAAAGTATGTATTTCATATGCTAGGAAGATGAGCTGACAACAAGGTGGAAGTTTTCTTGGAAAAACATAAAACTTAATAAGGATTTCGCATTGTGTTTCAACTTTAAATAGAGGTAGACTAGGTCATTGTCCTCATATCTTCATCTCTTTCTGAAGTGTTTGTGCAAAAATTTTCTCTCCGCTACTTGATTTACAGTTAGAAAATAACAGTACTATTGTGCTTTTAAGTAGGCAGTTTCCGAGAGAGAAATACTGTCGGAATTTTAGTATGAGTTTGTATTAACAAAATAATAATTAATATCAACTGCAACCGATTAATTTTAATCAACTCGATTATACGATTAAATATTTTTGATCGATTAATCTTACAACAGAAATTGATCGATTAATCGATTATTAATCGATTAAATCCCTCAACACTCATATATATATATATATATATATATATATACACTGTTGGGCGAAGAATCTACGTAAAGATCAATTTTTGGTCCTACAAAATTTATCTGTTATGGTAACAAGGATGGGATTCTTTTACGTGCAGTAAATGTACTGTGTATGATATGAACCTCTCAAATGTACTTCCTATTGGAAGAGGCCATACTATGGTCATCATCGCCCTTTAAAATCCATTATCCGCAATCGAATTTGAACCTTCGAACCCTGGGATACATCGTCTGTCATAGTAACCTCTAAACTAAGGAGCATTATCACACTCACCAGCAGACCACCAAAGGCGACTGTTATAAAGGGAAATTATGTATTTTCCTAGTTGAGCTTCATTATTATCTAATGTGTACAACCCTATTGAGAACATGTGGGCTGGTTGCCCGGTAACAAGACCATTTAAGCCTCATACAGCGTTGTTAATTATTCAAAGTCGGGTTCAGTAATGGGAAGTGATCCCCCAGTAGACGGGGCCTCGAACCCCGGATGTCCATGCACGCGACTGCCCCGCCCTACAGAACGTGTCGCTGGACATGTGTCGCTACAATAGACGTCATCGGCACGTGGCTGTCGGCATTGCGATTGGACATTGACCTGCTAGTAGGACGGTGAGTAATAATAACAACGAAGTGCGTATTGTATTATTCCATTCTGTTTTAGTGTTTGTCTTTCCTCTGGATTTTTATTTTTAATATACATATGAAGAATTTATATTATACAGTACATATCAAATCGAACGAAATATAGAGAAAATTGACCTTGCAATGTTTAAATACAATGAAACTTTTTCTGTCCGTAGACAACTGTGATACAATGCTTTGTGCAAAGTTTGAGGCATCAGAACTTCATAGTTTTTTTTAATTAAACACATTTAAATTTATCATATTTTCATAAAATTAGCAACTTTAAACTGTTGTGTCTCCGAAACCCTTTCACCCAATGATCAAAATCATGGTTTATTTTGATGCTGAAAAGTTAAAGTTTATATTGACATGTAAACAGTTTTTCTTACTTTTTATGGAAATGGAGAAATTTAGATTTTTCTTAATTAAGACGCCTTTGCCCACGAAAAAAATATTTTAAAAATATATAGTTAGATTCCGCATAGAAAGTACAAATAAACACATATTTTTTTACTGGTGCAACGTTGATAAGAAAGAATTGAAAAATCAAATAAAGAAAATAAATAGTACGCGCGTGAACTAACCGGCTGACTGTGAGGCGGGAGCTAGCCGAGACAAGCAAGGCCAGGAGACATAAACACATGACGTTTCGTCTAGTAGCGCATAGCTGGGCTAGCTTTATCACAAGTTTTCATAAACACAAGAGTAAAATGACGCCCAACGCTCGCTTATCTTCAGCTCTCGGCCAGTGCGTGCGGTACTGGGCCGTTCAAGTCCAGGCGTGTGAAAATAATGTATTTAATAGCCCCGAAACTTATTGACGTGACACTAAGCAAACAATGCCGAATCCCTCTTGATAATGCAAGGTTTTTTCTCAATATTTTCTTTACATTTTTACAAATGGGCAAAAAGCCTAGAAGTAAGTAAAATCAGATTATCTATCTCTCTGTATACAATAAAAATAAGGATTACTTCTTAACATAACCTACCAAATGTCAGCTTCAAAATGAGTTCTCGTTCAATGTTCTGCAGTAAATGCTTCCAGAATTGTGAACGCTGAAAGAGGCTTGTTTTTCTAAAGTACGCTAAATTTGTCGCTCAACAATACGAAAATTGACTTTCGATATTTTTGCAAATGCACTGTCCTCAGCACCTTGTATAATTAGGGAAAAAATTAGAATATAAAAAATGCGAGGTTTTTTACTGATTGATTTCATATGGAATAGCCCATATATATATATATATATATATATATATATATATATATATATATATATATATATATATATTCACGGAATGAATCGTAAGTAATCTCATTAATTTCAGGCGTTTATTCTTTAATATATTTTAAACAAAAAGTGAAATAGAGTTTTGCTTGTTTTTGCTTCCTTTTTGTGGTACAATTGCGGTGGAGTCCCTCCGTTGGAATCTTCTGTTATGGAAACTTCTAATTTGGAAAGCTAGCTGACTCCGCCCACTACAGGAACACCACTCAATACGTTACTGATAAGGCGATCGCTTTGCTCATGCTCGACGTTGACATCAAAAGATAAGTATAGAAGAAGAAGCAAGAAATTCGTTTTAATTTATACATGAAAATACAAACTTAAATAAGAATTATTTTAGCATTTAAATTTGTACACATACAAATACAGTATAACTTGGTTATAACGACATCCAAGGGACCTTAAAAATTATGTTGTAATAAACGAGTGTCGTAGTAACCGAGATTCACATTTTCAATCTAGTGAGGTGGAAAATGAAAAATAACAAACTTAATTAGACTTATTTTAGATTTATGTATTGACTTTTAAGCCTACCTGTACAATGAACATAATAAAATACACGTAGGCCTACAATTATAAATACAGTATTCTGTATTAAAACAGTTTCTTCAGTACTCACCAAACTACTTTACTTAGAAGTGAAGTAATCAGTCATTTTACTCTGTTGTCTTCTACTTGCCCAATACACACTTTCTAGGGCTAAATTAATTTCTATGTTCATAATTTCAGTTGCAATTTCACTGCTCCCTTCCCTAGCTTCATAGAACATGTTCATAATTCTAATGGCTTCTAAAGCGTCACTCACTTTTAGTGGCCATATTGCGTTAAAATGCGTGCACGTAGTGAAAACTTCCTGTCGAAACTGATCTAATACCGCATGAATTCGGGCAGGTTGCAATGGGGTGGGGAATCCGCCTGCAATCCAGAGGTCTATGACAGAAGGAGACTGTAAAGAATTTGTTAGGATCAGATTTCAACAAAATATTTCTTAAAATATTTTGTTTCTTAGAAAATCTTATTCCAAACTGAGGTTGAAAATGACGTTATATGCGAGGTAGACGCATATGCTTTTATCGTATTAAGCAAGGTAGGAAAGCATATGTCTTATGGGGAATTAGTTGAGACCACAGAATATTTGACTTTATAGGCGAGGTGTCGCACAAAGCGAGGTCGCTATAACCAAGTTCTACTGTATAAGGAGAATATTTTTAATAACACATACAAATATAAGAGTAAATAATTACAGTGGTAACTCCTCTAAATTCTAATTCTAATTTATTCACAATTTACATTCGAAATGATATGTATTGATACCCAAAATGAGCATATGCTCGTGCTCTGGTACAGTCCAGTAGTCTACATAAGTTTTACAGAGATCAATAATAAAGTTGATGATAGAAATAATAGTAACAATAATAATAATAATAATAATAATAATAATAATAATAATAGAATAACCGTGACGGATATGATACAAAGGTAGTAATACAAATTAATTCATTAATAATAATAATAATAATAATAATAATAATAATAATGATAATAATAATAATAATAATAATAATAATAATAATAATAATAATAATAATAAAACAAAAATATTTAAAATAATAAAATTAATACTAAGACAGATAAAATAAAATATAAAACCACTTAGCGAGAGTTAACACAACTTAAATAAGCATATAATAGCCAGGAAAAAAATGACGAACTCGAAAATCAACAGAAAAGTTTGTTGTATCGCAGACGACAGCAACCGCCGTATTGACTTTGTGTTATGCATTATTGGTACTAGGGGGGAGCCGAAAGTCTACGTAACTGCCGTTCTCTTCGAATATTCTCGTACAATCATGGGAAGTTAAAGCTGAAAAACAAAATGTCTACGAGTCAAACTGTTCATTATTACCAGGTTAAATACAAATAATACTGAAATATATTAATCAAGTTTCAGTTATAGATCTCCACTTTCAAATTTCAAATAAAATAATTGTTTTAACATTAACAACAAAAATATGTTTTAAGTCATTTAGACTGATACCCTTTCATAATACATTAACTCAGACAAGAAATGAAGTTGAAACTTGTAGGAAATCTGCTGCGTGGTCCCTCTACATCATCCTCAGTAATACATAGAGTAGTATTAAAACAGTAAATAGAGTTTGTATTCACCCTGTTGCTTCTACGACTCCCTGAGTTCATTGCTAGGCAGTGATTGGATCGCCGAGGTAGGGGCGGACAAAGAAGACCAATAACTAGTACACAGTACGTACAAACGTATAAAATGACCTTCGATTGGCTAATAGTTTTTACCCCATTTATGAACAACGAAAGGACTCCATGTAATATTCATTAATCCACCTAGTTTTAGTCCACACCTGTGGAGTAACGGTCAGCGCGTCTGGCTGCGAAACCAGGTGGCCCGGGTTCGAATCCCGGTAGGGGCAAGTTACCTGGTTGAAGTTTTTTCCGGGGTTTTCCCTCAACCCAATACGAGCAAATGCTGGGTAACTTTCGGTGCTGGACCCCGGACTCATTTCACCGGCATTATCACCTTCATATCATCCAGACGCTAAATAACCTAGATGTTGATACAGCGTCGTAAAATAACCCAATAACCTAGTTTTAGGCAATATCATCCCTCGAGAGTTAGTAGTGTTGCATACACAGTTTTATATTAAACATTATTTGTTCGCAACCTCCACATATGTTATCAAATTGAAATAAGTTCTTTAATTGAGTCGAAACAGACCACAGTGCCTAATTCTTGTTGCTGATGTTGGGGATAACCAATTCAAGTTTTTATTTTGTTTATTGTAGCTCGTAGCTCAATATCTTACTTGTAAGATGCAGAAAATATGTTTGGAACAAATCAACAGTTCTAACAGAAATATAAAATAATAGTAATTAGATTAATTCAATTTACAAGCATAAACAATTAATTGGTTGTCTGGGAGATACGAGTGTGGAGACACTATGTTAACTTTGTGCTGAACCTTTTCTTATTTGAGATATTTCAAACAAAAGTTTAATACAACTTTCGTTCTGAAAATTAATTTTAAAATTTTACATTTGTTCGTATCAAATTTCTGCACACTTAAAGGACAAAACTAAAATTCTTTCAATAGTCCACACCTTGGAGTAACGGTCAGCTCGTCTGGCCGCGAAAGCAGGTGGCCCGGGTTCGATTCCCGGTCGGGGCAAGTTACCTGTTTGAGGTTTTTTCCGGGGTTTTCCCTCAATCCAATATGAGCAAATGCTGGGTAACTTTCGGTCCTGGACCCCGGACTCATTTCACCGGCATTATCACCTTAATCTCATTCCGATCCTAAATAACCTAAGATGTTGATAAAGCGTCGTAAAATAACCTACTAAAATAAAAAATTCATTCATTATAGCTTACTCTCTTAAATTGACTGAGGATATTGGAAATTAAATCAATGGATTTAACGCTATAAAAAGGGATTCTTGCATAAAATTGTTGCAATCTATCCTATACGAACCTAAAAATCCCTGTTTTGTGAAGGATTTTAGATAAGGGCGCAAATAGCCATAGTAGCTGACGCGCCCTTTTTAAACCCCACTAACTAACCTAAAAATCCTAGGTCTACTTATGACTGATTTTTTTTTCGTATGCTCTAAAATGATTTCAAAGTCATTTTCGTGTTGCGTGTTTGACATCGCTGTTTCATCCACATCTGTTATACAGATCCTGAAATTCCTGCTTTGCTTTCCAACTTGGTTGAAATCTTCTCCGTACAGTTGAAGTGGGGGCGACGCGATGATGAACCTCCTGAAACTTGTTGAATGGCCACAGAGTTCCCTTTCCAGAAAGCGACAGCAGGCAGAGTTATTCTTGAAGGCGCTTGTTTCGAAGTTGCGGCGCATTTCAGGTTGATTTCAATTCCGAGGGAGTCCAGCTCCCACACCCGCCCCTGATTGGTATGGCCACCGCAGCGCACACAGCTGTCGGCTTACATTGCACCAGGGCATACAATTAAACACATACAAGACTCAACTGTAAGCTGACAAAGGGTGTCCAACTCTCCGCTTCATATTGTTGCTCTTTGCAGTTGCGTGCGGCTTCAGATTTGAAGAGTCCTAGTTCAAAAACCTATGCGTAGTTTAGAGGGAAAACAACTATTTATTTATTTACTAATTTATTTACTTATTTATTTATTTGCTTACTTACGTACTTATTTATTTATTTACTTCTTTATTTATTAGTTACTTATTTATTTACTTATTTATTTATTTACTTCGTTATTTATTAGTTATTTATTTATTTACTTATTTATTTAATTATTTATTTGTTTATTTATTTACTATTTATATATTTATTTATCTATTTACTTATTTATTTACTCATTTATTTATTTACTTATTTATTTATCTATTTATTTATATATTTGTTTATTTATTTATTATTTATTCATATACTTCTTTATTTATTATTTATCTATTTAATTATTTATTTGTTTATTTATTTATCTATTTGTGTATTTATTTATTTGTCTATTTACTTCTTTATTTATTAGTTATTGATTTATTTACTTATTTATTTAATTATTTGTTTATTTATTTATTTATATATTTGTTTGTTCATTTATTTATTTACATGTTTATTTACTTATATACTTACATATTTACTTATTTATTTGTTAATTAATTAATTAATTTATTTGTTTATTAGTTATTTATTTTTTACTTATTTATTTAATTATTTATTTGTTTATTTATTTATTTATGTATTTATTTATCTATTTACTTATTTATTTATCTATTTATCTATACGTGTATATTTGTTTATTTATTTATTTAAATGTTTATTTACTTATATACTTACATATTTACATATTTATTTGTTTATTTATTTATTTACTTCTTTATTTATTAGTCATTTATTTATTTATCTATTTATGTATTTATTTATCTGTTTACTTATTTATTTATTTATTTACTTATTTATTTATTTATATATTTATATATGTATTTATTTATTTATTCATTTATTTATTTATTTATTTATTTATTCATTCATTCATTCATTCATTCATTTATTTATTTATTTATCTATTTATCTATTTATCTATTTATTTATTTATTTCGCAATAGGAACAATAGTGAGACAATTGAAATAGAAGTTCCTGGAAAATAATGTAATCTTCTCAGACTTGAATAACTCTATATAGGGCCATATGAAATTGAATATTCATTCTTTCATTCATAGTTTTCTGCTCAATGACAAGTCCTTCTCTACAAACCCACCATTCTCCAATCGTCCCTCTTTTCCGCCTTCCTCTTAGTCTCTGCGGAGACTAACTCTTCTCCCGTTTACCATTCCTTTCACTGGTCTTCTTGCAGAAAAAATATAGAAATTAAATGTTCAGTTAAACTGCGACTTAGGTTACGCCTATCTACAATTGAAGAGTTCAGAGCCATCGCGGGCCAAGCACCATTTATTTTATTAAAAACGGAGGAAGCAAGGGATACAGTTAAGTAAATACCATAATTTAATGAAGATTGACATAATATCAGTTAATTTCAATGTGCATAGCCTACTTTATCTTACGCGGCAACATCAGTTCTTCTCGAGTTTCATTTCATTATCATTCCATAGCATTCCCCGATCTCAGGCTGGAAGTTATCCAAGATGAAAGTAACGCCTTCTCCTTTCATGATAATACATATCACACATGTATGTAGCTATATACGCATTACGAAGTCAGGGCAAAGGGTTTCGTGTGCTAAATCTTGAACCGCTCCACACATGAATGAATCAGCTTCGCTTGTATTCCCCAGGTGCCGTGCATACTGTATGCTAACAGAGCCACACGCACGTAGAATCGGTTTCTGTCGGTGATGCATTTAATTGCCACCGCATTAATTAATTAATAATTGACAACTACAGCGCGCAGGAGTAATCATGTCGCGCAAGAAGGGCATATGGACTCACGGCTTTTCACTGTTACCTTGGCACATTGCTGGATTTAGATACAGCAATATTATATTTTTGTTTGTTAAATCATTTGGTTACTATCCCTCCTGGAATAATGAAAGTAGTATCTCGTAGTCATCTCTTTTGTCTCTCTTTAATTTTGAAAGTTTGCAACACAGAAGAAATAATCTATATATATAATTTGAACTAGTAATGGAAATTACGGGAAAACGGCTGGACGGATTTTAATAAATGACCCCTCATTTTGAAGCTTGGAACTCAAAGCTTTTCGGAAAAATAGTAGTTTTCAGTGAAATGTCAATTTTTAAACATAATTTTCCTATTTTCCAAAATCCATCTGTCGTCAGTTTTGAGAACTAGCTAATAGCGTTCACGGCCGATTTTGTAAAGGAGAAGCGAAGCGAGCATCAAATCGGCCGTGTTGCATTTCAGAATAAAACAAAACACATACTACAGTAAACAATAAGTACACGAAGGCAATGATCTGCAAGAATGCTCACATATTTAGAGCTCAAATCAAATTGGTTATATAAAAACTTAACTTACTAAAAATAATTTACAGGTTCAATTCTGTGGTGTGTAATTTTCTGGGTACAGCTGTGTATTGGATATTAAAAAAAAAAACAAAACTTGAGGTGGTTTGATGACATTAATACCATTAGAAATTGTAGTTAATGCCATGATGTGACTATTTTTCATTAATTATACATATTAATGCTATATTTATGATGTGAAAGTGAAACGTTTTGGGGTTATATAAGTAGATGTACAGAATCACTTAAATTAGATTTTGATTTATATATTTTACTGAGTGGCGGCTATATAGTATATATAGTATATGTTACTGAAAGCTATAAAACTTACGTAAGATAATATTATTAAAAATCAAATATTTTTATAATTATTAATCAAGACGGGTTGGGTCTTTTTCATATATTTAATGGCGATGTGGTGTAGATATGCGTGGTTCTCTTCAGTATTGGCTCGAGAGAGAGTATCTTTCTTTGTTATGGAAGCAAATAACTTTCCGAATGTCTGGTATTCTTCATTGAAAATAAATCTGAAAAATGTTTATTTGAACGTCTAATGAACTTAGTTTGCAACATTTGCTGCACAAGCCACTAGTATTGATATAATTTATTAACAAGTTCTGTAAATAGTCATCTACTGTCCAGGATGGCAATACATGTACCAAGAGAGAATTGTAGGACCAGTAAAACATTTAATATAAACTATGCTAGGACACGTTATTATAAGTACTCTGCACTTCTTGGAATCTGTTCCTCCTATAATAAACTGGCAATATTGACATCTTTCAGGATAAAACCACACTCTTGAGAGAAATGAATACCTGTAGCGTTCAAAACACTCCATAAGTATTTTGCTAATAAATAGGTCTTAACTGGTTTGCATATTGTATTTTTGGTCTTCTTTCTTAAATTATTTCATATCAATTATCATTACGAACTCACTCCTAATTCTGACTTAACGTAGGTCTAGTCCCTCATCAGTTATAGTATTATTGTTACTAATCTGTGACTAGTTATTTGCATTTCATCACTGGCTCAATTACTTTAATATAATCTAAGTTTTTTTCATACTGTAAATACTTTTGTTTTTGTTTACCGAGATTTACATGTGATATTTGCTTAATATCTTTTGTTGGGAATTATTGGATTGTAACTATTTAAGTTTAAATACCATTATTATATGTATTACTACTGTTATTTTCATTTCATCTACCGTACTCTGTAATTACATTGTTGAGTGGATTAAATAAATAAATAATCTTTGGCTGGATAGTGACAATAATATTCAAATATTCACAAGAAACATATTCTACATTTCTTTTTAATGATCATTAACGTCACAATTTTCCTGTAGATTCGGAGTGCAATGGGGCGTGCTTTCGATTCTCCCTTGGGCTGATTGCCAGGTTTAATTTCAATTTGTTTTTTTTTTCTGAGTTTCTCCTTAACTATAAGACGAATGCCAGGTAATCTATGAAAAATCAACTGCCTCATTTCGCGAAATACCACCTCGCAATCGCCAATTTCATCAACGCTAAATAACTTAGTAGTTGATGCAGTGTCGTTAAATATCCAACTAAAGTACTATTACTACTAGTACTACTACTACCTACACTACTATTATCGCTACTATTACTACTACTTACTATTACCACTACTTCTACTGCTACTATCGCTATTAATCACTACTACTTTTACTAATATTACCACTTACTACTTCTACTACTACGACTAGATACTACTACTATTACTACTGTTAGCACTACTGCTATTACTACTACTACTGCTACTACTACTACTACTACTACTACAGAGACATCATTTTATTTTTACTTCAGTTTTTATTGTACCTGAGTTTTTGAATGTAATTCACTCCACCCCTTCCACTAGTAAACTTCCAACCGTTCTCCACACAGAACCAAGGCCGCGTATACAGTCAAAGTCGCCTTACGGTCATGGTAAACTGAGGAGTTAGTGAGTATAGTACTTTCCAGAAATGTGTTCGCGTTTTCCAGTGACGAAAAAGCTTTCGCAATCCCGGTTTCCCCCACCCGCTTCAGCTCGCCCCTCTGTAAAGGCTATTGGCCGGGCTGTCCTAGCTCTTTTCTGAAAACATTAATTTCTGTTAGGAATTGGACGTCAACGTACTATTATACAACTGTTTAAAATACCTGAAATAAAAGGGCCTCTTTAATTAATTAACTGTCACGTGATTTCCCTCCTTTCTCCGACCCTGCGACAAAATCATATCTAAGTAATTTTATTTCTTCGGATCGGGAAGAAGTGAAGATTGAATTTACACTACGTAAGGTACTCTTTTATAATAATAATAATAATGGTTTATTTAATAATAATAATAATAATAATAATAATAATAATAATAATAATAATAATAATGGTTTATTTTAACTGACAGAGTTAAGGCCATTCGGCAGAGTTAAGGCCATTTTATAGAATACGTAAAGAATTATTTCAACTTGAGTTACTAGTATGAAGGGCGAAACTGGTAATTGGAATTAGGTACAATATTCTATAGTGCGAAAAAAAATAATAAATAAATTAATTAATTAAAGTCTGTGTCGAAATGAACACCCACCATTTTCAAAATTCTGTTTAAATGTCCATATTATGATTATTTTTCAATTTAACTTCATTCTCTATATTGTATGCTAACATGCTGAACACAGCATATTATACACTGCATAATGAATACGTCCGAATGGATACCTCACTTCGTGAGTAAAACACTTATTGTTAATACAGTGCTGTATTTTGATTAAACAAAAACCTATACCTAGTAAAGTGATTTGTTTGTATTTTACGCCAGTATTATCGAACCTCAGTCATGGAAGAGGGTAGCAAACGGTGTTTCCGATTCTCTACCGTTAATCCAATGGTTTACAGTAGCTAAGTTAATATTAGAAATGTTAGTAAAAGTAAAATGATGTCCCTGTACTTTCTACTACCATTTCTATTACTACTACCAATACCACTACTACTACTACTACTACTACTACTACTACTACTACTACTACTACTACTACTACTACACTTGTTTCGACAGTGTCCTATTTTACTGAACATAATAACCACTTCATTTTCGTAACAAGTGGTAGGATAAAGTTCGACTTCTTTGCTTTGATTTCAGATATAGACTACCTTTACTAATTTTAAACTGAATTATATTTCAAGTATCTTACATAATTTCCGGATAAATTGACTTGTAGGTACAGAGTATGACCGAAACGAACGGGCCCGGGTTAAAATCCTGGTTGTGACAAATTGTCTGGTTGAGTTTTTTCCGGGGTTTTTCCTCAATCCATTAAGAGCAAATGCTGGGCAACTTTCGGCGCTAATATTATGACCTTCATCTCATTCAGACGCTAGATAACCACAGCAGTTGATAAAGTGTCGTAAAATAAACCAATTACAAACAAGGAAAATTATTTTAGACATGCTGTCTATGTGTTCTATGGTTCTATATAGCTATTTATCCGCATTCTACGCAATGAAAAAAATCACTGTTGGTACTCAAGTACGAAAGTACTCAGTAACTCCAGCAGTTGGCAAAGCGTCATTGTAAAATACATAATACCTTCCTTTTCGTTACGGTTGAGAAGGGAGTGTGTCTGCCTGGCATGGTGCCAAGACACCGCCTCTGCCGTTACCTACCATTAATGTGCCAATTAGTTATTGCTCTAACAACCTCATACGTCATGTCAGAGCTCACCTAATTGGAAGCTATTGGTAAGCGTCCAGTTAACAGACAGGGCGTGGGCGGTCGGGATAACGGACGGACGAATGGACAGACGAACATTATTATATTATCTATTATATTACGTTTGATTGCTTATTTCTCTTCTCTTTTATCTTATAATAATAATAATAATAATAATAATAATAATAATAATAATAATAATAATAATAATAATAATAATCCGTGGCGCTACAGCCCGTGAAGGGCCTAGACCGACCAGCCGGCTGCTGGCCTCACGCCCACATGCCGAAGCAGAGGTGTACGATCATCCAACCAGAATGGAGGTATCGTGTGGTTAGTACGATGATCCCCCCAGCCGTTATAGCTGGTTTTCGCAACCGGATTTCGCTACCTATCGTAGCTCCCCAAGTGCATCACGATGCTGGGTGGGCACCGGTCCCATACACTGGCCGAAATTTCATGAGAAAATTTCTTCCCCCATGAGGACTCGAACCAGCGCGCATTCCGTAACACGAGTCCTCTTTTATCTTACATTGTGAATATTTTTTACTTCTCACTGATTTGCAGATTGGATACAGATATATAAAATCTCTCCTAGTACGTATCTAATGATGCGTGATCAGAAAAGGTCCCCTTCATTTCCATAACACTCCAGAAGCTACGAGCAAATATATTTCCGGACCTGCTTTCGCTCGTCTGTCAGCATTTTCGGTACCTACCAGGAGCAAACTTTTCTGTAACTAAATTCCTTATTGATGGCTATCAAAGCCGGTTTTCCAATGCTTATTGCTTCGCATAGTTCACGTGTTGTGATACGGCGGTCTTGGATGAGTGCGTCGATTGGACCAGTGTTGCATTTTGTCATTGCCGTTGCTGGCCAACCTCTTGGAGGCTAGTCAACGATGTTGTTTTCTCCGCACTTGAAATATCTCACCCAGGATTATTTTTCTCCACAGTGAGGAATTCAATCACAACTCTTTGTTTTTTACGGATATCGGAAGAGTCCATCATTTTGAAGAATAATAATAACAATAATAATATACAGGAAATTTCTGCAAAATAATTCCTCGTATAAAATGTAAGTACATACTCTAGAAACGATAGTGTAATTATCACGGTTACACTAAAAAAATAAAATCTGTCACCAGCACTATTAATAAGTAGTCTACATTAGGCCTAATTGGTAACATAAATAGCAATAAGTCAATAATAATAATTATTATTATTATTACTTATGGCTTTTAAAGAATACGGAGTTTCATTGCCGCCCTCATATAAGCCCGCCATCGGTCCCTATCCTGAGGAAGATTAACCCAGTCTCTACAATCATATCCCATCTCCCTCAAATCAATTTTAATATCATCCTCACATTTACGTCTCGGCCTCCCCAAAGGTCTTTTACCCTCTGGCCTTCCAACTAACAATCTATATGCATTTCTGCGTGCTATATGCCCTACCATCTCAAATATTTGGATTTAATGTTCCTAATTGTCAGGAAAGGAATGCAACACGTGCAGTTCTGCGTTGTATAACTTTCTCCATTCTCCTGTAACTTCATCCCTCTTAGCCCTAAATATTTTCCTAAGCACCTTATTCTCAAATACTCCTTAAATCTGTTTCTTTCTCAAAGTGAGAGTTAAAGTTTCACAGCCATAAAGAACAACCAGTAATATAACTGTTTTATAAAATGTAACTTCCAGCTTTTTTGAGAGCAGACTTAATTGTAAAAGCTTCTCAACCGAACAGTAACATATTTATTCTGAATTTAATTTCTTCCCAAGTGTCACTTTTATTTGTTACTTTTGCTGCAAAGTATTTCAATTTTTGAACCTCATCAAACGATAAATTTTCAATTATTATGTTTCCATTTCATACAATATTCTGTTCACGAGACATACTCATATACTTTGTCTTTTCGGGATTTACTTCCAAACCTATCTGTTTACTTGTTTCGTGTAAAATTTCCGTGTTTTCCATAATCATTTGTGGATTTTCTCCTAACATATTCACGTCATCCGCATAGACAAGCAGCTGATGTAACCCGTTCAATTACAAACCCTGTCTGTTTTCCTGGGCTTTTCTAATGGCATATTCTAGAGGAAAAGGTAAAGGTGGTAAGTCAATAATAATAATAATAATAATAATAATAATAATAATAATAATAATACTTTAAAAATGAGCAGTTTGTATTGCCAGCGTCAATTTTTTATGATTGTGACAAACTACGACATTGGCACTGTTGAAACCACTTCTCCCCCTTCTACACCAAGGGGGGTGGGAGCAGCGGAGCAGGTAATCTGCGCTCCATAGTGCTTCAAGCTGATGAAGGACCGAATTGTGTTGATGAATATTATAAGAAAGAATGATTCATCTCTGTGATGCCAATTTTTTAACTTAGCTAAGTTTGTGCGAAAGTGTGCGTTCAAAGAATTGCCTCACCAATTCTTCCTCGCACTTCTCATAGTAGTTTACTTGATAGATATGCCCTTGTTGCTCGGGTGATATGATTTGGTTTGTGGCTGCAGGGGCATAAGTCCCCACGCCGGGGACGTGACAGTGGTCATGCGTGAAACAAGTAATGCTATGATTATTATTGTCACAGGCCTCCAGCCTTGCGCACCTGGAATGCTAATTGTTAACGGCGTGCTTATTGGGATAGGGCGTTCGCGAAACTTCTGTCCAGATGGTTGGCATTAAAAAACAGGTGAGCTACAGAGAGACCAGAATATGGTTACCAGAGGAAGAAATGCAAGCCACTGTTATGGTTGCGTACAAAAGATCAACAGCTAGAGTTTCTTGACAAAATAATAACTTTCAACATCGATCTGTTGGCCTCTATTTATATCAACTGCTACTGATAAAATCTCTTTGTAGTCGAAAGACGATTTCCACGTTTGTTCCTTCATTCACTTGGCAAAACTAGAGTTCGGCCATTTGCACGTAACGTGATAATTCGTACTTCTACATGATATAACAATAACAGTATTAATAGTAATAATAATAATGATGATGATGATAATAATAATACTAACAATAATAATAATAATAGTACTTACTTACTTACTGGCTTTTAAGGAACCCGGAGGTTCATTGCCGTCCTCACATAAGCCCGCCATTGGTCCCTATCCTGAGCAAGATTAATCCAGTCTCTACCATCATATCCCACCTCCCTCAAATCCATTTTAATATTATACTCCCATCTACGTCTCGGCCTACCCAAAGGTCTTTTTTCCTCCGGCCTCCCAACTAACACTCTATATGCATTTCTGTATTCACCCATACCTGCTACATGCCCTGCCCATCTAAAACGTCTGGATTTTATGTTCCTAATTATATCAGGTGAAGAATACAATGCGTGCAGCTCTGCGTTGTGTAACTTTCTCCATTCTCCTGTAACTTCATCCCTCTTCGGCCCAAATATTTTCCTAAGAACCTTATTCTCAAACATCCTTAACCTATGTTCCTCTCTCAAAGTGAGAGTCAAAGTTTCACAGCCATACAGAACAACCGGTAATATAACTGTTTTATAAATTCTAACTTTCAGATTTTTTGACAGCAGACTAGATGATAAAAGCTTCTCAACCGAATAATAACAGGCATTTCCCATATTTATTCTGCGTTTAATTTCCTCCCGATTGTAATTTATATTTGTTACTGTTGTTCCAAGATATTTGAATTTTTCCACCTCTTCGAAGGATAAATTTCCAATTTTTATATTTTCATTTCGTACAATATTCTGGTCACGAGACATAATCATATACTTAGTCTTTTCGGGATTTACTTCCAACCCTATCGCTTTACTTGCTTCAAGTAGAATTTCCGTGTTTTATCTAATCGTTTGTGGATTTTCTCCTAACATATTCACGTCATCCGCATTGACAAGAAGCTGATGTAACCCGTAATAATAATAATAATAATAATAATAATAATAATAATAATAATAATAATACCAATAATAATACAGGTTGACCCGTTTGGGTTTGGATAAAATAAAAAAAAAACACCGTAAAACATTTACTAAACTGAACTTTATTTGTTGAAACTTTCTGCATACAACACTGAAAGACTGGACATTCCTCAGATCTCAACGTGACCCCCATTGCGCACCCTTCATAACTGATAACGATGTCTTTAACAAAACCCTACACAAAGAAATCAGGATGGGTTAGATTTGGGGAGTTTGGGGATCAAGTCAAGAGATATCTGCTTCTCGTACTGGGTTTCGCCTGCGACTTCCTGCATGTTCTTTTCAACACAGAACCTGTTTCTACAAATGTTCGTTACACAACATTATGGAATCGTATTCAGGTACATTACGCACAGCATACTCACGTTGAAATTCCCTTTGAACTCTTTTAACACTCTCAAATTTAGCATACCAAAGAACATACTGTGACCGCTGTTGATTTGTAGTAGTCCTTTAATCATCTTCCTTGTATAATGTTTTGCATGGAGCGAGGCAACAAGATGTAGGCCTAATGTCCGCCCATTAGCAATAATTATCTTTGCGTACCCCTGAGTGGCCCGACGCGTACCCCGGGTTGAGAACCGATGATCTAGATAAGTACGTTGGGACAGCTAATTTATTGATATTGGAACTTGTAACTATAATATTTTCGCTGTAAGAAAAATCCTAATATAAACAATAGCACGTGACTGATGTGAGGCTTCATTGGCCACTGTTTCGCGCCATAGATTCTCAGTACGTGTTCTCGCCTACTGTTGTACTTTCTGTTTCATGTTAAACATTTCCCGTTACTCGTCAAGTAGACCTAACCTCAATACTATGCATTAATTTTCTTAGGAAACTTTTAATTCATAATTACTCTAATTAAAACTCACATAACTTATATACATTTAAGACTTTGTTTTTCTCCGCTTTTGAGAGGGTTTCTACTCTTATGTTTAATAACCACACACACCGAGGATGCAGAAGCCATACTTCAGTACCACGTGCTTACGTGAACAACTACGAGCTCAAGTGACGCCAGCTTGTTACAAGAACAGACTACCTCGGTATTACTGTTGGTATTCATCCGCGTTCATAGTACATAACAAAATATAAAAGTAGCTTTTGTGCGAGATCGTGCGTATTTGCTTGGTTTCCGCACAAAACCAATCCAGTCTAAAATTCCACATTCAGTATTCCCAACCTAACATACATAACAATTTCCCTCTTCTTACCGCTTAAGTGACATATTGATTTTACTGCTTTAGGCTTTTAACATATTATTTTTAGAGACGTTCAATATAGTAATAATTATAAATTGGAAACTTACCACTGCAATTTAATCTAAATTGCACTGTTAATTATTGTTTTTAAATATTTGCAAAAATGAATTAAACTCTACAACTCCATTAAAGTTACTGCATTCGTGATGCAAGTAACATTAAGGAAGCCGTGAAAAAATCAACAAGACTGGCAAAATTAAACTTGCCGATGTTATTACTGCAATATGTTATATAAATAATATTGTTAAAATATTAAAATGAAAAATAAATCATTACATAACCTTACCGTTTGTTTTAAGTTCGCATTTATAGACTCAAGGGGAAAAAAAATACAGACGTATATCACGACCTACTGGGGTATAGTAAACACAGAAAACATTTTAAAGCAACAATGTTGAAGATAGATATTTTTGTTTTGCAAATTTGCCGTCATTGAACAGAAACCAAGATGGAGATTTCATTGCAACTAATTAGAAATTCCTCTTTCAGGTATGTAATAAACGATCTTCGCACAAAATAATGTACGATACACGAGCGGTATGTTTTCTTTCAATTCTCGGAAATTAAAAAAGCTCAACTACGTTTCGCTTTTTCAAACTTTTCCTCGAACATGAAAACTTCAACATACCGCTCTTGTAACTCATATTACTATTCTTTTACATGTCGTTTTACTTATGAGTGAAGTTATATGATCCATCATATTTAACAACTAGAATTCAATTTTTTATTTTCAAATAATACAAGATGATAGTTTCCAAATATGAACTGATATTTTCCTGCGTCGTGTGAGTGTTTTGACTGTGAGCCAATCACGGGTATGACAGCCACGTGCTTGTGTTTACATTAGGATTTTTCTTACAGCGAAAACATTATAGCTTCGAAATTTTTGAAGTATATGTCCAAATACACAATATGAAACTCTGAATTTTCTTAACTTAATCCGCAGCTGATAATTTGCCAGCATGTAGGCTACAGTTCTTCGAAATACTGCAAAGGTATGACCTTGTGGCCCCCTAATAACACAGCTGATCTATACCGCGAATATTATTCAAGTGTCAAGAGGCCTCTGCCCCCTTTCTGGTGGCCAGACTGCAACCCTGTCGGAGCGGCGCCGAGTCCCTGTCTCTCCTCACAGAAGAGCTCTGTAACCCGACGCGCTCGAGTTCCAGCTGTCGCCCCACGAGATTCAGCTGTTATACTCGGGGTTCGTGTCACGTGAGAATAGTTAACGTGTTTCCTTTCATTACAGCCTTCAAATCTGTCCAGTTTGTGATGGGGAACAAAAGCGTACGTGTCAGAGTCTCAGAAATAATTTCTAATGTTCGTTTATTTCAAAGTGCCATCTTGGGATGTGTAGAAACAAAGTACTACATCTTATAGTAAATGTTACAGTGACAATAGCCGTGAATATGGCAAGACTAGTCAAGACATGGATGCCAAAATAAAATTTTTTACTATCTACCTAATCATTATGCAAGAAGTCCAAATAAATCGCATCCTGTTGTAGATAACTGTTCGCTTTCCTCATGGTTAAGAAACTCAGAGCAGTGCACATGATGGAATACGTTGCAGTGCGCATTAAAGGGATGAAATAGATGATAATTCTGAATAATTTCAAGAGAAAAATTGTCCGGGGCCGGATATCGATCCCGGGACCTCTGGTTGAACGTACCAGTGCTCTACCAACTGAGCTACCTAGGAACTCCTCCCCGAGACCATCTCAATTTTTCCGTCTATATCCACACAACTCCAGTGAGCTGACATGACGCCAGAGACCCACATCGAGTGCACACAAACTCTGTGTGACTTGGAATTGTGGTTTTCTGTTAACATACCTACAGTAACGTATATATTAGGCCTATGCAAGTCTATTGGTTTTCTGTACATACCTTCAGTAACGTATATATTAGGCCTATGCAAGTCTATTGGTTTTCTGTACATACCTACAGTAACGTATATATTATGCCTATGCAAGTCTATTGGTTTTCTGTTAACATACCTACAGTAACGTATATATTATGCCTATGCAAGTCTATTGGTTTTCTGTTAACATACCTACAGTAACGTATATATTAGGCCTATGCAAGTCTATTGGTTTTCTGTTAACATACCTACAGTAACGTATATATTAGGCCTATGCAAGTCTATTGGTTTTCTGTTAACATACCTACAGTAACGTATATATTAGGCCTATGCAAGTCTATTGGTTTTCTGTTAACATACCTACAGTAACGTATATATTAGGCCTATGCAAGTCTATTGGTTTTCTGTACATACCTACAGTAACGTATATATTAGGCCTATGCAAGTCTATTGGTTTTCTGTACATACCTACAGGAACGTATATATTAGGCCTATGCAAGTCTATTGGTTTTCTGTTAACATACCTACAGTAACGTATATATTAGGCCTATGCACGTCTATTGGTTTTCTGTTAACATACCTACAGTAACATATATATTAGGCCTATGCACGTATATTGGTTTTCTGTTAACATACCTACAGTAACGTATATATTAGGCCTATGCACGTCTATTGGTTTTCTGTTAACATACCTACAGTAACGTGTATATTAGGCCTATGCACGTCTATTGGTTTTCTGTTAACATACCTACAGTAACGTGTATATTAGGCCTATGCAAGTCTATTGGTTTTCTGTACATACCTACAGTAACGTATATATTAGGCCTATGCAAATCTAGTTTTTCAGGTAAAGCTCCCTGTGACTAGACTTGCAAGATGATATTTCTCCTCTGTACATTTTTGATTTGTGAGTTCTGAGGCATTTGTTCTTTTATTTTTAAAGTTAAATATAATTCTATACTTAAAAAAAGTCACTGACATGAGGAAGAATACTGAAAAACTTCTGCAGGCTACAGGTAGGCCACAAATGCAGGTATATTATACTATACTTTGGATCTCTGCACATACATCTTATATCATATTCATGTATGAAGTATGTATGTATGTATTTATTCACACTGCAATGGGTATATACCCGGTGGCAGTGGTAACTAATTACATTCAATAATGACAATAATAAACTTATTAATTAATAATAATAATAATACTAATAATTAATACCAACAATAATTTATAATAATAATAATAATAATAATAACAACAACAACAACAGAGAGTATGGTATAGTTTAGCCCAGCGTTTCTCAAACTATGGTCCGCGGATCACCTGTGTCCTCGAGGTCTGCCCTTGTGGTCCTTCAAAAAAGACAGAAGAAAAAATAAAATTCAAACGAATTGCCTAACACAATATAGCCGAAAATTTCAGAGTTTGTAAATGACACATGGCAGTCGCCTTTCACTTTTTCTCCCAGTACTGACATTTTATGAAATTTATTTATCGTACCCGTCTACCGACTTCCCACTCTACTCTCAGCAACAAAAGAGGGATTTAAAGCACTATGAACGTGGTGTTTCTCGCCATCTTTTCCCTGCACATCTGGCGCCGCGCCTGTAACCCAGCTAGGGACCATCCGAATTCATAACAGGATCAAAATATCGAACTTTTTCATGTATTTATGACTTTCTTCATAGTTTTTCCGACACCCAGTCTGCACATTGAAATGGCCACGTACAATACGTCGTACACCAATTTTAATTCATGATTTCTACATTAAAATATAAGTATACTGGTATTAAAATATGCTACATAAGTTATAAATTGACTTTCGAAGAGAACAAGAGTAAGGTGGTCCGCGGAACTGTTCTGACTTGAAAAAGTGGTCCCCACTTCAGAAAAGTTTGAGAAACGCTGGTATAGCCTACTTCACTTCGGATCTCTGCACATACATCTTAGGCTATATCATAGGCCTAATCATGTATGAAGTATGGTACTGTACTCTCAGAAATCAGGAGGGTAGACTAGATTAGTTCGTGTTGAAGTGAAACGACTTTGTATTACATCCTGCATTGTCTGTGATTTCTCAGAAAAAATATGATATTTCACCAAATTCCGAGGCCTATTTATTAGTAGCCTATCAGTTTATTAGTTTTTTGTGACATTAAAATTTATTAAAACAAGTTGCAGCATTGATAGAGATTACCTTTGGAATGCAGTGCAATAATTTGGCATCCCTCAGAAATTAATACATTTTGTAAAAATGTGTGGCTTGTAGTAAACTCCAACTGTAAAGTTAAATTAGAGAATTGTATGTCGAACAATGTTAGTTAAACTGGGAGATTCCTTGTCACCTGTTCTGTTTAAATATTCAAGTAATGAAGTCTTCCCATTATGGCACAAGGCTGGAAATCAAAATGAATATATTGGCGTATACAGATGATTTAGTTTCTTTTTTCTTTTGTGAAATGTAGCATACATGACTTCAGTTTTAAAGGTACAGTGAACAGGCTTTAAAAAGATTCAACTTGAGTATAGAATAAGCGGAACTGAATATTACAGTGTTATTAAGATACAGCTACATCGACAATAAAAATGTCAGATTTCTTCAACTTACTTACTTACTTACAAATGGCTTTTAAGGAACCCGAAGGTTCATTGCCGCCCTCACATAAGCCCGCCAGCGGTCCCTATCCTGTGCAAGATTAATCCAGTCTCTATCATCATACCCAACCTCCCTCAAATCCATTTTAATATTATCCTCCCATCTACGTCTCGGCCTCCCCAAAGGTCATTTTCCCTCCGGTCTCCCAACTGACATTTTATATGCATTTCTGGATTCGCCCATACTTGCTACATGCCCTGCCCATCTCAAACGTCTGGATTTAATGTTCCTAATTATGTCAGGTGAAGAATACAATGCGTGCAGTTCTGTGTTGTGTAACTTTCTCCATTCTTCTGTAACTTCATCCCGCTTAGCCCCAAATATTTTCCTAAGCACCTTATTCTCAAACACCCTGAACCTATGTTCCTCTCTCAGAGTAAGAGTCCAAGTTTCACAACCATACAGAACAACCGGTAATATAACTGTTTTATAAATTCTAACTTTCAGATTTTTGGACAGCAGACTGGATGATAAGAGCTTCTCAACCGAATAATAACACGCATTTCCCATATTTATTCTGCGTTTAATTTCCTCCCGAGTGTCATTTATATTTGTTACTGTTGCTCCAAGATATTTGAATTTTTCCACCTCTTCGAAGGATAAATCTCCAATTTTTATATTTCCATTTCGTACAATATTCTGGTCACGAGACATAATCATATACTTTGTCTTTTCGGGATTTACTTCCAAACCGATCGCTCTACTTGCTTCAAATAAAATTTCCGTGTTTTCCCTAATCGTTTGTGTATTTTCTCCTAACATATTCAAGTCATCTGCATAGACAAGCAGCTGATGTAACGCGTTCAATTCCAAACCCTCTGTGTTATCCTGAACTTTCCTAATGGCATATTCTAGAGCGAAGTTAAAAAGTAAAGGTGATAGTGCATCTCCCTGCTTTAGGCCGCAGTGAATTGGAAAAGCATCAGATGGAAACTGGCCTATACGAAGTCTGCTGTAAGTTTTACTAAGACACATTTTAATTAATCGAACTAGTTTCTTGGGAATACCAAATTCAATAAGAATATCATATAATACTTCAACATTTTGGTAAATAATATTTTTGCCCCATATGGTAGCTCATTTCTTCTAGTTTTCAAAAATATATAACTTGTTCCCATTATCTCAATAATTTCATAATTATTTGGACATTTGTAATATAAGCGCACTATATTTTCTCTGCCTTACGCCATCTTCAGTGTCTGTTTTCTCCTATTTCACATTTTCCGACATTTATTATCCTTCCGACAGACAAAAAGTAGACTTCGAATTGAGCGAAAGACTTTACTGAGGTACCAAATTTAAGCTTAAACACGTGCCTATGTTGTAAACTAAAATTATTATTTTCAATCGATTATTTTATTAAAAAAATATGCAGATTATATCTACTTTTTTTTTCTAAGGTGCTTATATAATAATTTCAAGGGAAAAATTGTTCCGGGGCCGCGTATCGATCCCGGGACCTCTGGTTGAACGTACCAGCGCTCTACCACTGAGCTACCCGGGAACTCCACCCGACACCGTCTCAACTTTTCCCTTTATATCCACACAACTCGCGTGGGCTGACGAAACGCCAGAGACCCACAACGAGTGCACACAATCTCTGTGTGACTTGGAATTGTGGTTTTCTGTTAACGTACACAGTGACGTATATATTATGCAAATCTAGTCTTTCAGGTGAAGCTCCCTGTAAAGCAGATTTGAATAATTTCAAGGGAAAAATTGTTCCGGGGCCGGGTGGTAGAGCGCTGGTACGTTCAACCAGAGGTCCCGGGATCGATACCCGGCCCCGGAACAATTTTTCCCTTGAAATTATTCAAATCTGCTTTACAGGAAGCTTCACCTGAAAGACTAGATTTGCTTATATAATGTTAACATATCTTTTGAATGGTACAAGATAAATAAGTAATTTTAGTAGTAGTAGTTTATTGACATTTCTGGCTTTGAGCCAGAGGCCGTTTTAGGGTCTTATACGCGCAGGGCGCCCTCCCCAGCCATTGTACATAAATAACAATATAAATATATTTACACATATGAGAGTATTTCTGGCATAAGTGCCAGTAGGTGTGTGAGTGCAGTGATTGATTCCTTTTATTTTGTGTAGGCCTAATTTGTTAATTTGCGATATTTTTAGGGGACTAGTTAGTAGTAATATAATATACATAGCATACAAATAAGGAATGGTGAACGGGAGAAGAGTTCGGGGTAAAATATATTAGCTGATCGACAACGTTAAAGTATTATATGGGGAGATTAAGAGGAAAGCAAGAAATTGGAAAGAATGGAAAATGCTGGGTTTGCAGTTAAAGACCTACTCTTGGGCAGAACACTGTGCACGTATACATACATACATACATACATACATACTAATTTTAGTATATAACATTGTGCATATGTAGGGCCTATGGGTTCATTTTTCTGAAAGACGTTTTCCCCACTTAAATTTTTTAAGTTATATCTTAATAATGCAAGTCCAGTTTTTCAGATAAAGCTCCCTGTGAAGCATACTTGAATAATTTCAAGGGAAAAATTGTCCCAGCGCCGGGTATCGATCCCGAGACCTCTGGTTGAACTTACCAGCAACTGAGCTACCCAGAAACTCCACCCGACACGTCTCAATTTTTCCTTTTATATCCACACAACTCGAGTGCGCTGACAAGACGCCAAAGACCCACATCGAGTGCACAAAACTCTTATTATATCTTAATTGTTCATTTGCTATTGTATTAACGTGAATCGATACGCATTATTTTGTATTTGCCTTCCTCCTTGTTGACGGTTTTTGTATCCTGTAGTTCCCACACTTTAGACCTAGGACACATTCTTAGAACCTTCACTTGAACACTGAAGTGTTCCTTCCTACAGAAATCCTTTGCATATACTCACTTAGAAGAATAAATTTCTATGCTCAGGACAAGAATCGAACTCGGGATCTCATGATTTCTAGCCACGAATACTGACCGTTAGACCACGAAGATTTGTGTTACAAGTTACAGAATCTGCTTGTTATATCGTTATCTTAATAGCATTGATAACCTCGCCTGTTGCTTATGCAACTGGCAGAGCCTTGGAAAACTTGGTATTCTAGGGTAGTCGACTGCAACTTTACAACTCTGTATTAACTATCCGCTCTAAAACTGTGTCTACTCCTTTTCTATTAGTAGTTATGCTCATACTTTTCTCCAAGTAAATTAACTTGACACCGTCGGTACTTGTGCTGTTTTTGCACGATACCCCTGGGTTATGGCCGCATTAAAACTGTGCACAAGAGTTCCGTAGAGCCTCCGTATTTACTGCGCCATAAAAATCGCATCTGCTTCCACTTTTTGCGGACTTCTGCTCACTAATTACTGGATGAAATGTCCGAACTTGGTTCCCCAGAGATGCTCGTCACACCTTAATCCCAGCTCTCATTGCTAGACGTGCCTTGTAACATGTTCGTTTCGAGGCTGTGGAAAACAGAACTGTTTCATTTGCTTGATAAAAAATATAAGGACTGGAAAATGTAATTAACACGAGAAATTTGTTTAACATAAAATGAAATTTTACAACACAATTTTGTAAAACGGGAGAAAAAATACAGTGTGTTATAAAAGTCGCTTGACAAATGACAAAGTCCCTCCGTTGGAATCTTCTGTTATGGAAAGCTAGCTGACTCTCAACACCACGTTATTCATAGGCGATCGCTTTGCTCATGCTCGACGTTGACATCAAAAGATACAGTAAAGATGAAGAAATTTTTGTTTTCACTTGTACATGAAAATACAGACTTAAATAAGAATTATGTTAGCATAAAATATGTACATATTCAAATAGGTATATAAGAGTAATTAATTATTCTAAATAAAATAATATTTTTAACATTAATGACAAAAATATTTTTATGCTCGACCATGCCGAAATGTAGTAATTAGACACCTGGTAGCAGTCCTTTAATGCATGTCATTAAAGTACACCTACTCATTAAAGTACAGGTGTTCAGCCAATGACAACTCAGTTTACAGATGTTCAGCCAATGACAAGTCAGCTTTGTACCGTTATAAAACCGCAAGTATCGATTATTCTCGGATATGCAATCGAAAGAGAATTAGCGAAAAGTCACGGAGGCTGGAAATCCAATACTGTCGCAGAAGGTTATGTTATTACTATAATAATTAGCGTTAATTGTAAATAATATTCAAATAAATTCAATTTGTCATCTCGTTTCAATATCGAATTCAATAATCAAGGTTATATCAAGTTTAACGGGATTACATCAAGGTCAATGACATTATTGTTCCTCGGAAAAAAATCAATACTTTCGCGTCTGCGCAAATCTCACAATTCTACGACCTAGAACAAGGTCACTTCCGATCTTGTCAGATACAAATAAAATGTATACATCTGAATAATTTCAAGTTAGAAATATGGTCGAGCATAAAAAGTCGTACGAAACTTGCCTATAATGATAATTAAGACGCTCGTATGAATATTAAGAAACTCGCTTGCGCTCGTTTCAAAAACATCCATACTTGCGTCTTAATTACTATCATTATAGGCTCGTTGTATAATGTACTATTAAATCATTTAAACTGATATCCTTTCATAATACATTTACTCAGACAAAAAATGAAGTTGAAACTTGTAGAAAATCTGCTGCGTGGTCCCTCAAACGCTTAAAGAGAAATACATCATCGTCAGTAATACGTAGTATTAAAACAGTAAAGAATGTCTGTACTCACCCGGGTCTTCTTTTTACGAGTCACTGATTTCATCGCTCGGACAGTGGTTGCATCGCCGAGATGGGGGCGGACACAGAAGACCAATAATGTAGTACATAGTACGTACAAACGTGTAAAATAGTTTTTGTGCGAGATCGTGCGTATTTGCTTGTTTTCCGTACAGAACCAATACGCGGTAAGTGTGAAATACCACATTCAGTATTCCCAACGTAACACACGTAACAATTTCCCTCTTCTGACCGCTTAAGCGCGACATTCATTTTACTGCTTTAGGCTTTTAACATATTATTTTTAGAGACGTTTAACATAGTAATAATTATAAATTGGAAACTTACCACTGCAATTTCACCTAAATTGCAATGTTAATTATTGTTTTTAAATATTTGCAAAAATTAAGTAAAGTCTACTACTCCACAAAACTTATTGCATTCGTGATGCAAGTAACATTAAGGAAGCCGTGAAAAAATCAACAAGATTCCAGATGCCGATGTTATTACTGCAATATGTTATATAAATAATATTGTTAAAATATTAAAATGAAAAATAAATCATTACATAACCTTACCGTTTGTTTTAAGTTCGCATTTATAGACTGGGGGGAAAAAAGACAGACGTATATCACGGCCTGCTGGAGTATAGTAAACACATAAAACATTTTATAGCAACAATGTTGAAGAAAGATATTTTGGTTTTCCGAAGTTGCCGTCATTAAACAGAAACCAAGATGGAGATTTCATTACAACTAATTAGAAATTCGTCTTTCAAGTATGTAATAAACGATCCTCGCACAAAATAATGTACGATACACGAGCGGTATGTTTGTTTTCATGTTCTCGGAAATTAAAAAAGCTCAACTACGTTTCGCTTTTTCAATCTTTTCCTCGAGCATGAAAACGTCAACATACCGCTCTTGTAACGTATATTACTATTACTTCCATTTATGAACAACGAAGGGAGTCCACTGTACTGCGTTTTTGGGATAAATCGCAATATAGCGAACGCCAGTAGGGGAAGTTATCCCCACCCACATGAAATGTGCATTCGACACGACACTCGCCTATCACGTAGAATGTCTGGTGAGCTAGTAGGGGAGAAGTGGAATGTGTCGTGGGCGGAGCTTCTACGTTCGCTATATTGCGATTTGCCCCCGAAACAAGTCCTTTGTGCAAGTGGTGAGTGGAGGGGACCAGTCCAATGACTGCTCTGGAGGAAGGCATTGATTGGAGACTAGCGTCTAAAATGCCACCCCTATCTATCACCTTTTGTCACGTGCATCTTACCCCTTAGCGGCCATGAGCCGATGCAACCTGCAATACATGCCGGCAACAAACATGCTCCGCCCATTGGCTTGTCATAGGCTCCACCCAAATGCGACGATTTACTCCATGACAAAGACAGGCGTAATATAGGCCTTTACGTTCCCTGGGACAAACTTGTAATGATTTCATTGATAATGATACACAACACAGTTGTAACTTGCCATATAGGTACTGTCTCATAAGTAATTTCGCTTTTGGAGTAAAATTTTAGTTGTAGTGTGTTGTGACAAGAAATTAATCTAATCTTCAATGCAAAGACCATTACATTCTACGGTCTTGAGCCACGTTTCAGCGAGGTTTGTTGTCCCGTGACGGTATCAGATTCTCGTTTTTTGTTGCGAAAAATTTGGTGATACCCATTTCAACGGCTTTCAAGTTTTCGATAATTCTTCCACACAAAAAGTGGGCCATGAATCGAAACAGATGATAATCTGAAGGTGCAAGATCAGGGCTGTATGTCGGATGTGGTAGCAGTTCGATTCATTGCAATTCCTACATTTTCTCCATAGTTGTTCGGGCGGTATGGAGTCTCGTATTATCCTGTGGCAAGATATTTCGATTAAGTAATTGAGGGTACCTCTCTCTCAAAACTTCATGAAATCGTTCCAGCAGTTGAGAAAGATCCGCATTCACTGTACGTTCGTTTGGAACAAACTCCAATGAATCACACCTTCAAAATTCCACCAGACATAATACAGGGACATCATTTTATTTTTACTAACATTTTTAATATTAACTTGTCTATTCCTCTGGATCAACGCCGTTTGTTACCCCCTTCCACGACTGGAGTTCGATGATACTGGCGTAATATACAAACAAATCATTTTACTAGGTATAGGAGGGAAGAAAAGTAGTTCATCCATTTACGTAAAGTAGGAAATATTGCGCTTTTGAGTTTGATCATTTTCATTAGGTTTTTGTTTAATTCAAATATAGTACAGTATTAACAATGAGTGTTTTTACTTACGAACTCAATTTTCCATGTGGACGTATTCATTATGCAGTGTATATTATACTGTCTACAGCACATTAGCGTACAATATAGAGAATGAAGTTAAATTGAAAAATAATCATAATATGGATATTTAACACATTTTTGAAAATGGTGGCCGTTCATTTCGATACAGGCTTCAGTTCTAATGTGCATATTATCGCACTATAGACTATTGCACCTAATCCCAATTACCAGTTTCGTTCTTCGTACTAGTAATTCATGTTGAAATAATTCTGTACCTATTCTATAAAAGAGTACCTTACGTACTGTAAATTCAATCTTCACTTCTGCCCTATCCGAAAAGATAAAATTACTCAGACATACTATCTACTCTCCGTCCAAGTTATGTCGTAGGGTCGTAGAAAGGGAGGAAATAACGTAACAGTTAATTACTTAACGAGGCCCTTCAATTTAAGTTATTTTAAACAGTTATATAATATTACGTAGACGTCCAAATCCTAACAGAAATTAATGTTCTCAGAAAAGAGCTAAGACAGCCCAGCCACTAGCTGGCGAATAAAAGCTGTTTGGGGAAACCGGGATACGACGTAGGCAAATGGACGACAGTACCTGTGCGAAAATGATTCAATATTGAAAGCTCTTTCGTCACTGAAAAGCGCGAACATATTTTAGGAACGTCCTGTTTACTATGACCGTAAGGCTACTATGCGGTCTTGGATCTGTGTGGAGGACGGTTGAACTTCATTAGTAGAAGGGGTGGGAGTGAAGTACATTCGAAAACTCAGGTACAATAAAAATTGAAGTAAAAATAAAATGATGTCCCTGTATAACATTACTTTGGGGCCAAAACGATTTTGATTAACGACGACTTTGGCAAGCTGACGGGGATCGAGCCACTGTTTTGAGGTGTCAATATTGTGATAATAATCCATTTTTCATCACATGCGACAATTCTCATGATAAATCATCCATGACGATTGATACCCTGTCTGCGTTGAGCTTGTTCAGGTGTCAATTCATGAGTTACATATCTATAACTGCTGTATAATTTTCTAAACATCTTAATAGGCCTATGTATCTTTTGAAGCACTAAGTTCCTTTTACAATCTAAGAGTAGCTTTTGTGTATTTTCTTACAAAACTCTCCGTCTATTCTCAATATTCCATACTTTCCCGGGGATAAAAGGCGGTCAGAGCGTGGTGCCGACCACACCACCTCATTCTAATGCCGAGGTCATGGAAAGCATGGGGCTCTATCTCCATGCCCCCCAAGTGCCTTCATGGCATGTTAGGGGATACCTTTTTTTTTTAGTATCAGGATTACGCCCCCACATTTATGGACACATATATAGATATACCCTGTATATACAAATAATTTATTATTGTTATTATTATTATTATTATTATTATTATTATTATTATTATTATTATTATTATTGTTATTAGAGTGCGGTTTTCGGCGTAATAGATCGACAATTGATCAGATTTTTTTGTATTCGACAGATAATGGAGAAAAAATGGGAGTATAAGGGTACAATACGTCAGTTATTCATAGATTTCAAAAAGGCATATGACTCGGTTAAGAGGGAAGTATTATATGATATTCTTATTGAATTTGGTATTCCCAAGAAACTAGTTCGATTAATTAAAATGTGTCTCAGTGAAACATACAGCAGAGTCCATATAGGTCAGTTTCTACTTGATGCATTTCCAATTCACTGCGGGCTGAAGCAGGGAGATGCACTATCATCTTTACTTTTTAACTTCGCTCTAGAATATGCCATTAGGAAAGTCCAGGATAACAGAGAGGGTTTGGAATTGAACGGGTTACATCAACTTCTTGTCTATGCAGATGACGTGAATATGTTAGGAGAAAATACACAAACGATTAGGGAAAACACGGAAATTTTACTTGAAGCAAGTAAAGCGATCGGTTTGGAAGTAAATCCCGAAAAGTATATGGTTATGTCTCGTGACCAGAATATTGTACGAAATGGAAATATAAAAATTGGAGATTTATCCTTCGAAGAGTGGAAAAATTCAAATACCTTGGAGCAACAGTTACGAATATAAATGACACTCGGGAGGAAATTAAACACAGAATAAATATGGGAAATGCGTGTTATTATTCGGTTGAGAAGCTCTTATCATCCAGTCTGCTGTCCAAAAATCTGAAAGTTAGAATTTATAAAACAGTTATATTACCGGTTGTTCTGTATGGTTGTGAAACTTTGACTCTCACTCTGAGAGAGGAACATAGGTTAAGGGTGTTTGAGAATAAGGTGCTTAGGAAAATATTTGGGGCTAAGCGGGATGAAGTTACAGGAGAATGGAGAAAGTTACACAACACAGAACTGCACGCATTGTATTCTTCACCTGACATAATTAGGAACATTAAATCCAGACGTTTGAGATGGGCAGGGCATGTAGCACGTATGGGCGAATCCAGAAATGCATATAGAGTGTTAGTTGGGAGACCGGAGGGAAAAAGACCTTTAGGGAGGCCGAGACGTAGATGGGAGGATAATATTAAAATGGATTTGAGGGAGGTGGGGTGTGATGATAGAGACTGGATTAATCTTGCACAGGATAGGAACATATGGCGGGCTTATGTGAGGGCGGCAATGAACCTTTGGGTTCCTTAAAAGCCATTTGTAAGTAAGTAAGTTATTATTAGCTATGATTATTGAGGAAAACATATTTCCGAAGAAATTATGAAAGTCAGTAAACGCCGCTTTTAACAATGCTTCTGTTAACGACATGTGAAATTGATGTGAGGAAGAAGAAGAAGAAGAAGAAGAAGAAGAAGAAGAATGATATTAGTAAAACGTAAAATCTGTTCCTCTTAGGATTCTGCATTCTCAGCACGGGAAGTTCACTTGATGTAAGAACGTCGAACCTGTTTTATGGTCCCACTCGGTCACGAAGTCTCGACCGCAGGGTGGCTGTCCTGCAGGCAGGAAGTGTGTTGCGTCACAGCCCCAGTTATGCAACAGGAAGTGCCCGCAGAAGTGATCCTGTGACACGCAAATCTTCTCCAGTTACGAACGGGCTCCTCTCTCATCTCCTTGGATAGAACATAAATTGCAGGAAATGTTAGCGGCGATTAAAATGGATCTCTTGAGAAGGAATATCCTGCCTGCTTTCTTCTGATGTTCCTTTCGTCGTTACGTAACCAAAGGCACTCATGAAGATGATTGCGTCACCTGCAATATTGTAATTATTACGCTATTAGTCTGTCTGCTCTTCACTCTTACGTAAATTTATCTGTGGTTCAGCGTTAGCGCGCTGATCTTCCATCTGACGGTCCACATTCGATTCCCGGTCTGATAATGGAATTCGTGGTGGAAAAGCAGACGTTGCAGATTTTTCTTTTTTCTTGGAGTATTTCCACTTTCTTTTCATTTCCCCCAACACTCTCCAAGGAATGACTTTTCACCTGATGGCAGCTACAAATATAAAACAAATACTTACTCACTTACTTACTGGCTTTTAAGGAACCCAGAGGTTCATTGCCGCCCTCACATAAGCCCGCCATCGGTGCCTATCCTGAGCAAGATCAATCCAGTCTCTATCATCGTATCCCGCCTTCCTCAAATCCATTTTAATATTATCCTCCCATCTACATCTCGGCCTCCCCAAAGGTATTTTTCCCTCCGGCCTCCCAACTAACACTATATGGATTTCTGGATTCGCCTATACGTGCTACATGCCCTGCACATCTCAAACGTCTGGATTTAATGTTCCTAATTATGTCAGGTGAAGAATACAATGCTTGCAGTTCTGTGTTGTGTAACTTCCTCCATTCTCCTGTAACTTCATCCCTCTTAGCCCCAAATATTTTCCGAAACACCTTATTCTCAAACACCCTTAACCTATGTTCCTCTCTCAAAGTGAGAGTCCAAGTTTCAGAACCCTAAAGAACAACCGGTAATATAACTGTTTTATAAATTCTAACTTTCAGATTTTTTGACAGTAAACTGGATGATAAAAGCTTCTCAACCGAATAATAACATGCATTTCCCATATTTATTCTGTGTTTAATTTCCTCCCGAGTATCATTTACATTTGTTACTGTTGCTCCCAGGTATTTGAAGTTTTCCACCTCTTCAAAGGATAAATTTCCAATTTATATATATATATAAATATATATATATATATATATATATAAAAGACAAATAATAACAAAAAAGATAACCGATGGCTTGGCCATGGGATCACCCATTTTCAGTAGGCCTATAACTTATTAGCAGAAGTATTCATACACAATATAGAACAGACATACATAGGCCTGCTAAACAAAGACAACAACAAATACGCGGACAACATCATATTGACACAGATACGTAGACGACATACTAATACTATACAAAGGAAACAAAAGACAGACTCAAAACCTGCATCAACACATAAACAAAATACACCCAAAGCTACACAACACATTAGAAATCGAAAACAACAAATCAATAAACATCCTAGATATCACAGTAACAAAAGTAATGACAAACACATCTTCAAAAGCTACAGAAAACCTACAACTACAATCACGCACGTACAAAACCATCCAATCACCCAACACAACACAAGCAAGCAGCATTTTGAGCCATGGTACACAGACTACTCAACATACCAATGAGCCAGCAAAACTACAAAGAAGAAATAAATACCATAAAATACATAATACAAGAAAATGGATACAACGCCAACATAATAGATAACAATAAAAAAGACAAAACATAGGCTAATTATTACAAGAAACATGGGAACTCAAGCACACGAAAAAACATCATATTAACATACGAAAACAAAAACACACACAAGATAGCACCTTCATTCAAGAAATTAAACTACAACATCGCATACAGAACACAAAACACTGTATAAAAGCATCTCAACACACAAACAAACAAATACAACCTTACAGGTTAAATAAACTCACATGCAATAGATGCAACCACGTCTACATCGGACAGACAGGCAGATCATTTCAAACACGTTACAAAGAACACATCATAGCCATAACGAAATCACGCAACACTTCCACATATGCAGAACACGTCACAAACGCCAACCGAAAAACTAGAAACTAAATACACTAGAACAATACGAAATATATATTTACACAAAAACTCACCCACAACAAATCCTCAACAAACAACTGAATTTCAGAAGACACACACTGTTTGACTCCACACTACATACACAAACGCACCCCCAGCGGAGGGCGAAAACACCGGAACAAGCAAGGACCTCGCAGTTATGACGAAGACTTCCACGCCGAAACTAAACAACTAAGGTACTTTTAAACTTAGTTCAAATGAACACACTTTATTCTTGTGATATGGTGTTGAAAGTCGTGTAATCAAGTTGTATAAAGGTCGATAGCATTTAAGTGTGCTTAAATGCGACAGGCTCATGTCAGTAGATTTACTGGCATGTAAAAGAACTCCTGCGGGACAAAATTCCGGCACATCCGGCGACGCTGATATAACCTCTGCAGTTGCGAGCGTCGTTAAATAAAACATAACATTTTTTTAACAAGATGTATAAAAACAGATACATAAATTTGAGAATAATAGGCTAAAAACCAAACATACTCATTTGACTCCCCCTCACTACACTGTCACTACGACACATTTCACTGTCACTGTAACACTTTATAGTCTACTGTCACTTAAAAAAATTTCATTGCCACTACAACTCTGTAATTTTATTACCACAACACACATCGCTGTCACATTATGAACTAATGTGATCGAACCCCGAACGTTCTAATTTCAAGGCACTCTGTTTCCAAGACTATGACGCTTGGTATATTTTAATACATATCGGGCGTTCATTTGAAAACTTCCCAGCCTAAATAATTATTTATTTAAATTAAATTAAATTTAAACAAAAACACGTCAACTTAGATCATGAGGGGTAAGTCTGACCATGAAACGAATGGCCCCGGGTTCAAATCATGGTTGTAACAAGTTACCTGATTGAGTTTTAATTTTTTTCCGGCGTTAGACTTCGGACTCACTTCGCCATCATTAATTCACATAACATCATTATCCATACCATAGCCCGGATTAAGTTCATGCTGCGGCGTGCTGTACTTGTACAAGAGCACGGCTGTTCAGCTACCCAATCATTCACAGAAGAGAAGTCAAGCACAATAAGCCTCAGGCTGCAGTGTAAGTCTTCGGGTTCCTTGTCCGAAAGAGAGAGAACAACTTTCAGTAATATTTGTCAGTACATACATTTGAAATATAGTTGGCAAAAGAAAATTCAACCTGACAGCTAGAAACTCACTGTAATCCACTTGTACAGGGACATCATTTTATTTTTACTAACATTTCTAATATTAACCTGGCTATACCTTTGGCTTAAAGGTTGTGAACCGGAAACACCGTTTGATACCCCCTTCCACTGGAGTTCGATTATACCTACTGGCGTAAGATACAAATAAATCACTTTACTAGGTATAGGAGGGATGAAAAGTAGTTCATCCATTTACGTAAAGTAGGAAATATCGCAATTTTGAGTTTGATAATTTTCATTAGGGTTTTCTTTAATCAAAATACAGTACTGTATTAACAATGAGTGTTTTTACTCACGAACTGAGCTGTCCGTTCGGATGTATTCATTATGCAGCGCATATTATACTGTCTATAGCACATTAGCGTACAATATAGAGAATGACGTTAAATTGAAAAATAATCATAATATGGATATTTAAACACATTTTTGAAAATAATGGCCGTTCATTTCTATACAGGTTTCAGTTCTTTTCTGCATATTATCGCACTATAGACTATTGTACCTAATTCCAATTAACAGTTTCGTCTTTCGTACTACTAACTCATGTTGAAATAATTCTGTACCTACTCTATAAAAGAGTACCTTACATACTGTATATACAATCTTCACTTCTGTCCGATCCGAAAAGATAAAATTATTCAGACATGCTATTTATTATCCGTTCAAGTGGTTTTGTCGAGGGTCGTAGAAAGGAGGGAAATCACGTGACAGTTAATTACTTAACAAGGCCTTTTTATTTAAGTTATTTTAAACAGTTATATAATATTACGTAGACGTCCAATTCCTAACAGAAATTAATGTTTTCAGAGAAGAACTAAGACAGCCCAGCCACAAAGGAACGGGCAGAAGTGGGTGGGGGAAACCGGGATGCGACATAGGCAAACGGACGACAGTACCTGTGCGAGAATATGATTCAATATTGAAAGCGAACATATTTCTGGAACATACTATACTCACTAACTCAGTACTGATTGTGTTTCCTAAGACCGTAAGGCGACTTTGACTGTATACGCTTGGATCTGTGTGGAGAACGGTTGCAAGTTTACTAGTAGAAGGGGTGGGAATGAAGTACATTAAAAATTGAAGTAAAAATAAAATGATGTCCCTGTATATTTAATAACAGGGGAAAAATGATTAGATTTTACTCTGGGGTTAAAATGTATGCTGTTAATTACTTTATTATTATTATTATTATTATTATTATTATTATTATTATTATTATTATTATTATTACTGTACTATTTACCGGGCGGCCGGGTAGCTCAGTTGGTAGAGCAGCTGGCTACGGACTGGAAGGTCCGGAGTTCGATCCCAGGTGGTGACAGGATTTTTTCTCGTTGCCAAACTTTCAGAACGGCCCCAAGGTTCACTCAGCCTTCTATAAAATTGAGTACCGGGTCTTTCCCGGGGGTAAAAGGCGGTCAGAGCGTGGTGCCGACCACACCACCTCATTCTAGTGCCGAGGTCATGGAAAGCATGGGGCTCTACCTCTATGCCCCCCAAGTGCCTTCATGGCATGTTACGGGGATACCTTTACCTTTACCTTTTACTGTACTATTTACCTCTGATTGAGGTTCTGGCTGATATGTACATCTATTATCAAGCAGTACATCTCACTTGACGATATGTATCAGAGGAAGAACAATTGTTAGATTGATTTTTATTTAAAACATCAGACCAACAATTTTCGCAACTGAATATTGAACAACATAATATTCTGAATAAGAAATATAATTAGATTAGATTTTAGATTAGATTTAGATTTATTTAATAATATACATAAAAACGTTACATTAAAATACCCCGAAAGAGCAAAGCTCGTGTTCGGGAACAGTTCCGTTACATAAATATACATACTTTGTAGACAAAATACTTAAGAAAAAAGGTCACATAAAGATGATAATAAAATTAGTAAATGATAATACTAATAATAACTGAGTGAAAAATGACACGATGTTGTGATTGGTGGATTAATATTAAATTGTTATTAGTACCTGGTATAATTACAGGTCATGTTGATATAGTAACCAAGATAGAAAAAATATACTTAGGATAGAAATAAACTTGTTTTACAATACATGGTACATAACATAAATACAGGGAAGTCTGTCATATAAATTTTTTAATTCTGGATCTGAAAATTTCATTGCTTAAAGTAGTCAATTCTGGATGAAATTTTAAATATAATATTAATAAAAAATAATATTATAATAGAAAGAATAAAATAGAAAATCAACGGACTTGTAGCGTTCTTGCGAGGAAGTTCGGGGCTGAGAAAAACTGAATATGTGGGCTCCAAGCCTGTTGACCACTTGTCAAACTCTTAGTTACTAACAAGAGTATTTACTAAAAATGTTCAGTATATACGTACTATATACTCATTTCTATTCTTATCACCTATTATTTGTTATTAACTACACGAGTGAGTACATTGAAGTACGTCAACAAACCTTGCAGGTACAGGTCAACTAGAGGATGGGGATTGAGAAGTCGCGTACTACAAGTTCTAAATGTACATTTGCCGACCGCTGCTATAAACAGTAAATCCGATAAAAGTGTCGATTTGTTACGAAACTTTTAAAAAGTATTTTGAGAAAACATGAATCATCTCCATGACAGAGAATATTTTCAAGAGAAGCTGATGATACTGCATTATTGATTGCCAGAGTAATCTTGTGAGAGCATCAGTCATTAGCAGGAGCCAGGATCACGGTGCAAATCCCCAAGAGGTTGCCTGGCAATTTCATTTAATTTGATTGGTGCATTATCTGGATAGATATATTGGATGATAGGTCCTACAGGCCTCAATAATTCCCCTGCAGCAGACGTTGCCATGGTGACCGCTGATTGGGATGGAGCGTCTGCACGGCCCATTTAGCGCGCTTTGCATGCGATAGGTAGAGTACAATACCGCACGCCGGGTTCCCCTCCCCGCTGTACAGAAAAGCTGGGCATTTGTATTCAATGTTGGTTGGGATGGAATTGAGTGCTTTTATTACAGGCTACAAGGACTCTGATGTTTTAGTGTCTTTTATCATTTGAGATTATAGCATGAAGACGGCCGGGTACCTCAGTTACAAGGAAGACTCACCAAGTGATAATGGTTTTTCACAACAATTTTCCCCCTTACGTTCCATTTGAAATAAGAAACCTCTCTATAAATTTCTACATCCGGAAACGGTCCAGTTTTCGAGACATGATTTTTTTTTTCAAATTCTTCAATCCTGAACTATAACAGCTAATGCAAACAGTGCTATGAGCTAGACATATCAGTCAATACATGTCATCTAGCTGCATGCCGTACTGTCATAATTATAGACTTCGGATTTTAGATAAAAACCTATTTAAATCCTTAAAATATAATTTCATAAAAACTTGCAAGTATATGTTTAATATGAAACTATGTCTTACTTACTTATTTACTTACAAATGGCTTTTAAGGAACCCGAAGGTTCATTGCCGCCCTCACATAAGCCCGCCAGCGGTCCCTATCCTGTGCAAGATTAATCCAGTCTCTATCATCATACCCCACCTCCCTCAAATCCATTTTAATATTATCCTCCCATCTACGTCTCGGCCTCCCTAAAGGTCTTTTTCCCTCCGGTCTCCCAACTAACACTCTATATGCATTTCTGGATTCGCCCATACGTGCTACATGCCCTGCCCATCTCAAACGTCTGGATTTAATGTTCCTAATTATGTCAGGTGAAGAATACAATGCTTGCAGTTCTGTGTTGTGTAACTTTCTCCATTCTCCTGTAACTTCATCCCGCTTAGCCCCAAATATTTTCCTAAGCACCTTATTCCCAAACACCCTGAACCTATGTTCCTCTCTCAGAGGGAGAGTCCAAGTTTCACAACCATACAGAAGAACCGGTAATATAACTGTTTTATAAATTCTAACTTTCAGATTTTTGGACAGCAGACTGGATGATAAGAGCTTCTCAACCGAATAATAACACGCATTTCCCATATTTATTCTGCGTTTAATTTCCTCCCGAGTGTCATTTATATTTGTTACTGTTGCTCCAAGATATTTGAATTTTTCCACCTCTTCGAAGGATAAATCTCCAATTTTTATATTTCCATTTCGTACAATATTCTGGTCACGAGACATAATCATATACTTTGTCTTTTCGGGATTTACTTCCAAACCGATCGCTCTACTTGCTTCAAGTAAAATTTCCGTGTTTTCCCTAATCGTTTGTGTATTTTCTCGTAACATATTCACGTCATCCGCATAGACAAGAAGCTGATGTAACCCGTTCAATTCCAAACCCCGCCTGTTATCCTGAACTTTCCTAATGGCATATTCTAGCGCGAAGTTAAAAAGTAAAGGTGATAGTGCATCCCCCTGCTTTAGCCCGCAGTGAATTGGAAAAGCATCAGATAGAAACTGACCTACACGGACTCTGCTGTATGTTTCACTGAGACACATTTTAATTAATCGAACTAGTTTCTTGGGAATACCAAATTCAATAAGAATATCATATAATACTTCCCTCTTAACCGAGTCATATGCCTTTTTGAAATCTATGAATAACTGATGTACTGTACCCTTATACTTCCATTTTTTCTCCATTAGCTGTCGAATACAAAAAATCTGATCAATAGTCGATCTATTACGCCGAAAACCGCACTGATGATCCCCAATAATTTCATCTACGTACGGAGTTAATCTTCTCAAAAGAATATTGGACAAAATTTTGTACGACGTCAACAAAAGTGATATTCTATGAAACTATGCCTAAAATTGATATTTTAATAGCACCTAAAATGCCTATTTTGACGACAAAGCCTATTTTGACCTATTAAGTATGTTTTATCCGAATAGGTCAATATTTATACTTTAAGTTCTAAAATGTATTTTTCAGTGTGCGTTAATCGTGTCACAGAGCATATCAGGTTACAATATCCAAACATAAAAAAGTTTTCGTCAAGGCGCCAACAAGGATTCATATTTTCCTTAAGAAATTGCCCAATGTCTCTCTGCCACCAGAACCTCTACTTACCTGCTGGGGAACATGGTTGAAAGCTGCAGAATACTACAACGATCACATTAGTGAAGTGAAAGATGCTGTTTCAAGTCTAGAAGACGAGTCTGCAAACGTTTCTGCAAAGGAAGTGATGGAAGATTCTTGTATTCAGAGGGACCTAGCATTTTTAAAGTCACACTTCACTTTCCTAGTGCACGTTACTGCATCACTGGCAGCAGCAGGAAAACCACTATATGAACAAATGGAAATATTTATTGATATGCAAGAAAGGATCAAAAGTGTTCCTAGTTCTACTGGAAATAAAGTACGGGATAAACTGAGACAAGTTCTGCAGAGAAATTTAGGACTGAAGGACCTGCGTACTGCTTCAGATATCCTAGCAGGGAAGAACACGGATGTACAATGCAACATTCCTGTCCAACTAGTGTCTAAATTGAAATACGCTCCTGTTACTTCAGTGGATGTGGAACATACAAATTTGTGTTGAGTGACAGACGGCATTGTTTTTAAATTGATAATTTAGAAAAATTATTGATAATTTATTGTGAAGCTAATTATGGACATTAATGGACAAGGCTTGGTAAAAATTTATTGTATTGACTTGTTTGTATACTAAATTTATGTCTAAAACATATTTTTCACATTCTATTGTTTAGTTTATGTATAACTAGTTAGATATTTATTGTTCTTATAGTTATAATAGTAATGGTGGTGGTAACGGTATATAAACATTTAAAATGATTAAATTCTAAAAGTGAATTATTCCTGATGATTTGGAACATGTTTTTAAAGAAAACATTATTTTTTGTTAGAGTCTTTTTCCAATTCTTTATAAAATATTTCCTACACTTTTAAGCCTATTTTAAGCACCTAAAATTACATTTTGACGACCTAAAAATCCGTACTCCAGTCATAATCTCCTTAAATAAAACCGGATTTTTAAGTTTTTAAAAAGACCCTTTTAGGTTTTTGAAATAGGTGAAATAGGTTTTTTTAGGCTTTATGGTCAACCTGTGAAAGGCGTCGCAAAAATTGCTCGATCGTTAAAAATATATCCTTACAGTTATTCTTCAAAATTAAATATATTCTTATTAAGGCAACATGGACCACGAAACTGACCTTTCAAGAACTAAACTACAGTATTTATAAAAATTTATAAGATTCGAAATTTTAGCACCTTACAATAAAATCTTTAAGCCTGAGTCAACTTAGTGAATCATGCTGTATAATTATGTCAACTTTTTGGTTTTATATACACTAATATAGGGGCCTTCTGTCTTTATAGTAAATGAAGGAGGGCTTTGTTCATGAAAAGTATTAATAAAAGAAAAATTCTGTGTGTATGTCCGCCATAACTGTATTCCCAGCTCTTGGCAACAGATGTCACTACTGTAGCGATTAGGGAGAACTCTATTTAAGAAGAGTGGAAACTTGTTGACTCATAATTGCTCTGGTCCAGTGCTACTGGGTAATGATCCTGCCGACCAGGGTGTTATTTGTGGGGGAGTTGAGGGAGATTTCTCCCTATGTAAAAAAAATCCCTCCCCTGTCCATACACTGTTTGTACCAACAAGGAATGACAACCCCTCCGTCTGTGTTTGGTTAGAAGCGAATTTGTGGGTCTGTATTATACAGGGTTATCAAATGAGATGTCCTGGGCTATATAGTCAAAAAGTTTCCTAACAATGAAGCAAAATATGTTATTTTTGTTTTAAAAAGTATAGATACTCTAGAAGTCTTGTTTATTACCTTAGCAAGTCTCAAAGTGAGCATTAGGCCTATTTATAGCTCTGCAGATGTGATGAACTAGATCACCTTCCAATTGCGCTGAATCTTATCAGTGTGATTGTTGCTATCGAATCTGTGAACCTCTCTTTCAAGAGATGCAGGTTACGGTTTTTCTACAAGTAAACATTGCTCTTTACATATCTCCACATGCAGAAAACCACGGATGTGAGATCAGACATTCTTTAGGGACAGAGAAAGGTTCATTGCACAAGTTTCATTTGAAATATAAGTAGAATTTATACATCGTCCAACACCTGTTAAGTTTATAATCACGTGTTAAATTGTTAACAATGAAGACGTCTTCAAATATAAACTTTTCACGGACGAAGTTACCTTTCACATCAATGGTTGAGTTAATCGTTGTAATTTTATTGAATATGGGGCTAAAGCAATCAAACGAGATTCATGATTGCATCCTTATTATTATGAAAGTGAATGTCTGATGTGTGTTGATGCATGATAGCATGTTATGTATTAGGCCTATGATCTTTCACACATGGATTTCTTCATGAGGAGTTATCGGTATGCAAAGAAAAATGTTTACTTACGGTTATGAGAGAGATATGGAGAATTTCTTTTGTTGACACAAAAATTAAAAATTTGTCTATTTAGTTGGATGACTAGTGAATTATTTAATTTTTGTTTATTGTCAATGGTAGCCCCTGCATCCAGCAAGACGGATCTCGACAAGCACCGTGGTCAATATGATATCTATCGTAATCATTGTCGTGATCTTCATTGTGTTCCTCGTGGTCTATGTTGCGATCCTTATCGTGAAGCATGTCGTGATCCTTATCGTGAACCTTATCGTTGGCCATGTCGTGGTCCATACTTTAATTCTTGTCGTAGACTTTGCCGTGGTCCTTGTTGTGGACCTCACAGTTTCCTACATTCTGGCCTCCCTTATTCATTCATGTAGTGTTCTGCCCAAGGGCAGGTCTTTCACTGCAAGCCCAGCATTCTCCAATCTTTCCTATTTTCTGCCATCCTCTTTGTTTCCTCGTATGATCCATATATCTTAATGTCGTCCATGATCTGATATCGTCTTCTACCCCGAACTCTTCTCCCGTTCACCATTCCTTCCAGTGCATCCTTCAGTAGGCATTTTCTTCTCAGCCAGTGACCCAATCAATTCCTTTTCATCTTCCTGATCAGTTTCAGCATCATTCTTTCACCCACTCTTCCCAACACAGCTTCATTGCTTATTCTGTCTGTCCACTTTACACATTCCATTTTTCTCCACATCCACATTTCAAATTCTTCTATTCACTTCTCTTCACTTCATACAATGACACACTCCATACAAAGCACTTCACTAGTTTTCTCTTCCAGAGTTCCGCAGAAAATGCTCCTTTTTCTATTAAAAGCTTCCTTGACCATTGCTATCCTCCGTTTGACTTCCTGGCAGCAGCTCATGTTACTGCTTATAGTACACCCCAAGTATTTGAAGCTGTCCACTTGCTCTACTGCCTCATTTAGAATTTGTAAGTTTATATTCTTTATTTTTCTTTCTATTACCATGGTCTTCGTCTTATTTGCATTTATCTACATCCCATACTGCTCACAGCTGTCATTTAGCTCTAGTATTTTATTTTATTTTATTATTTTACGACGCTGTATCAACATCTAGGTTATTTAGCTTCTGAATGAAATGAAGGTGATAATGCCGGTGAAATGGGTCCGGGGTCCAGCACCGAAAGTTACCCAGCATTTGCTCGTATTGGGTTGAGGGAAAACCCCGGAGAAAAAACCTCAACCAGGTAACTTGCCCCGACCGGGATTCGAACCCGGGCCACCTGGTTTCGCGGCCAGACGCGCTGACCGTTACTCCACAGGTGTGGACTAGCTCTAGTAGCATATATTTTAATATCATTTCCTCTTCTGGTAACAACGCCATGTCATCAGCAAATCTTATGGACTTTATTCTTCTTCCTCCTACTATTACTCCTCCTATGTTCTGAAAACAGTTCTTTACTAAACCCTCCAAGTAGATGTTGAACAGTATAGGTGATAAAGGACATCCTTGACGTACTCCTCTCCCAATTTCACTTCCTTCTGACATTTCTTCTCCTGTCTTGACTTTGACTCGTTGTTTTATATAAAGATTACTGAACAGGCTTCTCTCTTTCCAATCCACACCTATTTTCTTTAGAATCCCCATCAGTTTATTACAATCCACTCTGTTCCCTTACTATATAATTTAATTAGTATGAAGGTTTGCAGAGGCGTTTATGGTATAAATATTTTGTCCGAGCTGTCGAAACTTTTTTTATGCTCGACCATGCCGAAATGTAGTAATTATACACCTGGTAGCAGCCCTTTAATGGCCCTCATTAAAGTACGCCTATTGATTAAAGTTCAGGTGTTCCACCAATCAGAAAACACCATTGTAGCAATATGGAAGCGCAAGTATCGATTATATTCTCTGATATGCAATCGAAAGACAACTAGCGAAACGTCACGGAGGCTGGAAATCCAATACTGTCGCAGAAAGTTATGTTCTGTTACTATAATAATTAGCGTTAATTGTAAATAATATTCAAATAAATTCAATTTGTCGTCTCGTTTTTCAATGTCTAAATCAATTTCAAGGTTATATCAAGATTAATGTTTATTTTACTCTCTAGATTATATCAAGGTCAATGACATTTGTGTCTCGGAAAAAATCAATACTTTCGCGTCTGCGCACATCTCACAATTTACGAGATTGCACAAGGTCACTTCCGCTCCCCAGTCAGATAAGAATAACATGAATACGAATACGAAAAGCCTGAAATCCCATAAGGACAACGGCCTCCTACAGGAGAGTGTAGGGTGAGCTGAAGGTCTACTACACTTGGGGAGCCAGTCCAAGAGAGCTTACACTATACACTTACAAACTAAACACATAAACAAATTATACTAACTTAACACGAAAAACAATACAGACTAAACACATAAATTATGCAAACTAAACATCCACACAAAAATATGCAAACTGAACACATAAATTATAATCCGAACACAACTGTCCACACTAAACACACGATAAAAGAAAATGAAAAAAAATTGCACAAACTGAACACATACATAATCTTAACTCACACACAAACTAAATACCAATTGCACACATAAATTATACAGCCTAAACACCCATACTATCTAAACTAAACGCACAAAAACGATACAATTGAACACAAAAATTATACTAACTAAATACATGAACTATACCAACTACACACGGAGTCAAACTATCCAAACTAAAACACACAAAACCATACAACTGAACACAAAAATTATAAGTACTAACTAAATACCTGAACTATACCAACTACACACGGAGTCAAACTATCCAAACTAAAACACACAAAACCATACAATTGAACACAAAAATTATACTAACTAAATACCTGAACTATACCAACTACACACGGAGTCAAACTATCCAAACTAAAACACACAAAACCATACAACTGAACACAAAAATTATACTAACTAAATACCTGAACTATACCAACTACACACGGAGTCAAACTATCCAAACTAAAACACACAAAACCATACAATTGAACACAAAAATTATACTAACTAAATACCTGAACTATACCAACTACACACGGAGTCAAACTATCCAAACTAAAACACACAAAACCATACAATTGAACACAAAAATTATACTAACTAAATACCTGAACTATACCAACTACACACGGAGTCAAACTATCCAAACTAAAACACACAAAACCATACAATTGAACACAAAAATTATACTAACTAAATACCTGAACTATACCAACTACACACGGAGTCAAACTATCCAAACTAAAACACACAAAACTATACAACTGAACACAAAAATTATAAGTACTAACTAAATACCTGAACTATACCAACTACACACGGAGTCAAACTATCCAAACTAAAACACACAAAACCATACAATTGAACACAAAAATTATACTAACTAAATACCTGAACTATACCAACTACACACGGAGTCAAACTATACAAACTAAAACACACAAAACCATACAACTGAACACAAAAATTATACTAACTAAATACATGAACTATACCAACTACATACGGAGTCAAACTATCCAAACTAAAACACACAAAACCATACAATTGAACACAAAAATTATACTAACTAAATACATGAACTATACCAACTACACACGGAGACAAACTATCCAAACTAAAACACACAAAACCATACAACTGAACACAAAAATTATACTAACTAAATACATGAATACTTATGAATAATTTCAAGTTAGAAATATGGTCGAGCATAAAAAGTCGTATGAAACTTGACTATAATGGTAATTAAGACGCTCGTATGAAAATTATGAAACTCGCTTGCGCTCGTTTCATAAACATATTCGCGTCTTAATTACTACCATTATAACCTCGTTGCATAATGTACTATTTTATTTTCGTTCAGTTGAATTCGCACTGTATGCCTTCTAGAATGTAAGAAATAAGACATTTGAGTGCATTATAAGAGAAATTTTAAGAGAAGATGAACTCGTTTTGAAGTATTTCATGTTTATTATAACTTCGTTCAATAGCAGCAGCTTTTCGTATTCAATATCCTCTTCAAACAATCTCTCAAGTGGGTCACAAGCATTGGATTTATAGTTATGGTAGTGGGTTCGGTGTCGTTAAATAACTAATAAGACGTCTGGATGGGATGTGTGCGGCCCCGGGGACCTGACCGGTGATCGATGTCGTGGCCCCGCTGCCCGAGAGCTACAGCAGCCACTCTATTCGCCGTGGACGTGATACTGTAGACAGCATATCTGCAGACGAATGGACTGTTCTTAATGCGAATTATCATTGCAAGGAAAAATGCAGACATACCGTCTAGACAAGACACATAAAGACGTATTGACCATCAGCGCTGGAATGACATCAACACAGATGTAATCTGGAAGAATGCTGCCCCAAATCTTGGCGTTGTCTATCAAACTTTACAGAATTTCCCATCCAGCATCTCTGAGTCTGTCCCGTGCCGTTACGGGATGAGCATTGGTTGGAGCCATCATGAGGAAAGAAATTATTTCATTTCTACCCAGAATCGTGAAGAGTTAAAGACTGTGTGATGTATTTATTTTAGTATGCTGTTTTACGACGCTTTATCAACAGCTTAGGTTATTTAGCGTCTGAATGAGATGAAGGTGATAATGCCGGTGAAATGAGTCCGGGGTCCAACACCGAAAGTTACCTAGCATTTGCTCATATTGGGTTGAGGGAAAACGCCGGAAAAAACCTCAACCAGGTAACTTGCCCCGACCAGGAATCGAACCCGGACCACCTGGTTTCGCGGCTAGACGCGCTAACCGTTACTCCACAGGTGTGGACTCTGTGTGATGTATCTTGTCTCACTTTGAAAAGAGAGAGAAAGGAGATATGTCTTACTTCGTCTGTGTTGTTATGGCGATGGGGGGAGTGGATGCCGTCCATCCATCCAGTGGCGGAAGGGACTAGTTGATACATTCTGTAGCGCAAAATAAAATAACAAAATATCTCTCTTCGTACTGTGTAGTTCCGTCAGTGAGCTTGTCTTTCAAGAAACTGAGTTCCGGCAGCCTGTACAATAACAAGATTTTGAAAGGAATCCTGAAAATTTACAACTTTCCTATAATCTCCAACGAGAATCTACTAATCGAGATCCTGCAGAAGAGGAAGGAAGTAGAAGAAGAATTTTACACCACCAGTGCCATGACCGACAGAAGCTGGGAAGGAGCTAATCAGCAAATGAGGAACGTTGTTACCAGACCGGCGGTACACGGATTCCACCATAGTGTGCGGCATAGATAGGTTCCATAAAGTGTACGAAAAATGCATATGCAAACTGTGTGGTGAAAAATGTGGCAAATACCACGTTCTGAACTGCAAGAAGAATGCCAAAACCGTGACTGAACTCAGTATAGACTAACTACTCTGCACACTTGTGCGCATTTCCTATTATTATTATATTATAATCTCCAACGTCATTTGAAGGGACTTGGTTTTATTGCTACTGAGACAAGATAAACCTTACCAGGTATAGGATTACACATTCAACGAGTAGTCTAACGAAGTTCATACGCCAGCTATAAGGATCATTGCGCTAACCAAACGTTCCCCATGCTAGTTAGATGATCGTTCATCTCTGTTACGGACGTGAGGCAATCAGTGGGCTGGTCGGTCTTGATCCTCCATGGGTTGTCGCGCTACCGAGTTACTTCCAAGCTAACGTTTTTGTATTAAACCTTGAGTTAAATGCAATAATGAAAAGAGGGTCATAGTTCAAGAAGAGTTTGTTTTTAATTGGTTATTTTACAACGCGTTTTCAACTGCTAAGTATGGTTATATAGCGTCTGAATGAGATGAAAGTGATAATCAGCGAAATGGGTCCAGGGTCCAACGCCGAAAGTTACCTAACGTTTGCTCTTGTTGGGTTGATAGGAAACCCGGAAAAACCTCAACCAGGTAAAGGCTGGTTCACAATAAACCGGAAACGAGAATCGGAACGAAAACGAAAATGGTAAAATTGTTAAAATGTGTACATTTAAATGTGAGCATTCACAATTAACGAAAAGCTTGCCGGAGCCCGGGATCGGGAACGGAGAGTTGGCCAAGTTAAAACTTTGGCGTTCACGTTTCCGATCACAGCCCACTAGATTCATTCTATTGCCATCTAAAAGCTATTTTGTCGTCGTATATTTCGTAGCAAGAAGACCGTGACATAACCTATGCATTATTTTGTTCCGTGCTGTGCATCATGGAGCAAGTTTTATTTGACGAGATTCTAATATTGAGTGTTGAGGAAAATCCTCACGTTTACGATAAGCGGCGCGCCTCGTATAAAGATGAGAAAATTAAGGAGAATACGTGGCTTTCAATAGCTGCATCTTTGAACACCGATCGTAAGTGAATCATATTTTATTACTGTATTGGTTGTATTACACACTACATATTCATACTTCAATTCAATAACTACTGTTGTGTTCATTTTTGTTCTATTACAAATGTATCTTCTCTAATTATTTTACGTTATGGTAGACTTAAAATAGGTTGTGATAATAAAGACGCATGGGCATATTTATAGTACCGTTGAAATTTTGAAGTTGGTTAACCTGTGTTTATGTTGGCTACCTTGTATTCATGAGAGTCAATTATACACAAATAACATCAGAATGCGTAATATCGACTTTACATATCGTTATTGACATGCATATCGATATGCATAGTCGTCTACGTTCTCGGTTTATTGTGAATTAAAAATTTTCATATTCACGTTCTCTGCTTCTCGTTTTCACTCCGATTCTCGTTCCCGGTTTATTGTGAACCAACCTTAACTTGTGCCAACCAGGATTTGAGCGCGCTCGTTTCACCCTTACTCCACAGCGGTGGACAAGTTTTTAAAAATTAATAATTTTTTCTTAGTAATTTTATTTCTTAAAAGAATGAAGCTGAAACTGATCAGGAAGAGAAAAACGGTCACTGAATGAGAAGAAACTGGTTACTGAAGGATGCACTGGAAGGAATGGTGAACAGAAGAAGAGTTCGGGGAAGAAGAAAATTTCAGATGATAGACGATATTAAGATATATATGGATCATATGCGGAGACACGGAAGGGAGAAAATATGAAAGATTGAAGAATGCTGGGTTTGCAGTGAATAAGCTGCCCTTGAGGAGATAACTAAGAATGAATGTTGTAAGAAGAAAAAGAAGAAATTATTGGTGTGATGTAAGAGATCGATTTTGAGATATTTTGAGAAATGCAATTTCCAGCATCTCCCATAGTTGTTTTCGGCGCGCTATCGCTGTATGTAGAGTGATTTTTCCTAAACTGTTGTTTATGTTCAGTATTTTTCATTCAGTTTATCCGGAAGTGATGCAGATGAAATATCTCATTTTCATTAAATGAAGAGCAAGTGAATGAGTACATAAATATAACTATAAATAAACGAAAGTAAGCATATACACAAGTGATTATGTAAATGGATAAGTAAATAGCAAGTAAATTAAAAAATAAATAAATAAAATTAGTAACTAGTAAGTAACTGAAGAAGTAACTAAATAATAAGTAACTGCTGTCCGTCCGAGTGGTTATGTCACATCTCGGTCTACCCCCACCCGTTTCTGCTGATCTCTCTGTAAAGGCTTGTGGATGGCCAGTGTCAATTTTTCTTGATATTGTCTTTGATTTTAAGTTTAAAATTCACGGTACATATATTTTATAAATCAAGGTATTGAGTTCCGTGACCAGAACATGGTACGAAATGAAAATATAAACATTGGAAATTTATCCTACGAAAAATTGTAAAAATTCAAATATCTTGGAGCAACAGTAACTAATATAAATGACAGTCGAGAGGAAATTAAACGCAGAATAAATATGGGAAATGCCTACTATTATTCGGTTGAGAAACGTTTATAATCTAGTCTGTTTAAAAAATGAAAGAATTTATAAAAGAGTTACAATATACAGTATTACCGGTTGTTCTGTAGACTATGGTTGTGAAACTTGGACGTCGCTTTGAGAGAGGAACAGAGGTTAAGGATATTTGAGAATACGGTGTGAGGGAAAAATGTGGGACTAAGAGGGATGACGTTACAGGAGAATGGAGAAAGTTACACAACGCAGAACTACACGCATTATATTCTTCACGCATAAGCAATTCAATTAGTTGTGATATACATATCATGCAAATTACTTCAATTTACAAGCATAAACAATTCATCAGTTAAGCTATACAGATTACTATTCAGTTTAAAATATATACTATCCATCAGCCAAGCTATACAAAAATATACAATACATATTAAACAGATGCCATGTAGCACGTATGGGCGAATCCAGAAATGCATATAGAGTGTTAGTTGGTAGGCCGGAAGGAGAAATACATTTGGGGACGCCAAGACGTAGATGGGAGGATAATATTAAAATTGATATAAGGGAGGTGTGATATGATGATGGAGACTGGATTAATCTTGCACAGGATAGGGACCGATGGCGGGCTTATGTGAGGGCGGCAATGAACCTGGAGATTCCTTAAAAATCCATTTGTAAGTAAGTAACGTAGTAAACAGATTAATTCAATTTACAAGCATAAACAATTCATCAGTTGAGTTGAGCTATACAAACTACTTTTCAATTTACAGCATATACAATATACAATGGAGTAAGGTGACCAATTCCTTTCCTCCTCCATTGTATACATCGCTGACTAGTAACATATTACACTAATCAGACTTCAGATGTATACAAACAATTGTTCTTCCTCTGATACATATCGTCAAGTGAGATGTACTGCCTGATAATAGATGTACATACTACTATTCCATACAGTACGACTGTGAAGAACCTTGGTATTTATATGGATTGTCACCTGGAATGGAATGAACAAGTGAATCACACTTCCAAAAAAATATTTTCCATTATTCACTCATTAAAGCGACTAAAGAACTTTCTTCCTGATAAATTAAAATTAATCCTTGTACAAACACTCGTGATGCCACACTTTGACTACTGCGATATTATATTAAGTAACCTAAATGCAAATTTGAGCAACAGGCTACAACGTGTGCATAATGCGTGCGTCCGTTATATTTGTAATATTCGTAAGTATGATCATGTTTCCCCGTCTTTCCAAACTCTGTCTTGGCTAAGGCTAAGCGATCGACGAGCCCTGCATTCTCTTGTTCTCTTATTTCAAATTCTGCGCACCGCTACCCCAATATATTTGGCTTCTCGTTTTCAAAATTTATCCGCATATCATCAGCTAAGTACAAGATCTCATTATAACAATTTACTCATTATACCCTACCACAAGACATCTTTATATTCTTCATCCTATACAGTTTCAGTTGCTAGAAATTGGAACTCGCTTCCGAGTGATATAAGGGGTTGTTGGACAATAGCTTCATTTAGGTCAAAATTACATAAATTCTTACTTAACAGATGAATTGCTGATTAATATTTGTTACTTATAATGAAACTAACATCTGTCCATTCTTATTATTATTATCTTTAATTTCTCTAAATAGATTTACAAAACCTCTAATGGCAATTACATTAATATTCTCATTATAGAAATAGAAATATATATATTCTCCCTGTAACATAGTCCTAGTAAGCTTATATTAAATTAATTTTCATCATTTTGCTAGCTATCTCAAATATTAAATTAATTATAATTCATTGAATTAAATTAGCTCATAAATTAAGTTACTACTTTACCTTATAGATTTATCTAAATTTAAATAAATGTGTAGTGAAGATTATTGCTGGAGAACCTTTTAAGTGTAGTGAAAATATTTGTAATTTAAATTTATGTATTGTATTGATTAAGGCTGGTTGAGTGGAAGAGAAGGCCTTATGGCCTTAACTCTGCCAGCGAAAATAAAACATTATTATTATTATTATTATTATTATTATTATTATTACATATCAGCCAGAACCTCAATCAGAGTACTCTGTAAGTGTACAAATAAGAAATACGTGATTAAAAAACAAAAGTAAATCAAGAAATAAATACATTTGTAAATCAATGATTACATGATTTTAAAGGTATAGATAAGTGAATGCATAAATAAATGTATCAGCAACTTAGACAATGAGTAATAAATTATATCAATTTACATTTTCTTTTTTGTTCATTTGAATTGATTAGGATGCCGATATTTTAAATCCAAGATTTGGACGGCTATCAATATTGTGACACTATTACTTTTATTTAAGTGTTATAAGTGTAAGCTTGACATTGGCAGAGTTAATAAATAGCACGAATATTATTTCTATTAACTGAAGTGTTGTATCAGTAATGCCCTTCCAGCAGTGCATCCTTGACATTGGCAGAGTTCACGTTCTCCGCTGTTTGCTGTTGCACTTTTTCGATCAACTGTTAATGAGGAGGATAAAATAATTTACGTCCGTGGGACGCAATCATACAGGCAGTCACGACCCCCGGGTTGCGTTTTTATGCGTTGATAGGCGTCTGGAAACGAAATGAGCTGCTATGATTTAAGCGGCCCAGAGGAGAATAAATTTGCTTCGCTGACAAAAGTTCATTAAACCGAGTCTTGCGGTCCTGGTTCGAATCTCCTTTGCAAAAATGAGATAAGAAAGCAAAAAGTTATTCGCTCCGCATATGGAAATGCTGCTCTTTATAGCGCCATAAACTGCAAACGATTCTGTGATTTATGGGGGGCTCCAGACGGCGTAACGACTCGTGGGGCGAGGGCCCCCTGCACTCGAACCTGCGGTTAACTGGACCAGGAGCCAGGACTACCGTCTGGACAGTCACATCGTGAAGTTCTTGAACAGGTGTCCCTCAGATAATCCTCACTACGCTGACTACTATGTCACTTGATCGTTTTCCATCCAGTCAGGTTGAGCATTATGGCGTCAGTTGCCTGTTTTGCGGTTTTCATGTGACCTCTTCTTATTTTTCTCTGGTAAGTCTCCTTTGTTTTATGCATGTTTTTCAAAGTCTTGTTAATGAAAACCATAGTACTCCATTCAGTTTTTAATGTTCTGTTGATTGGTGTTGTCGCTGATGGCGTATCTTTTACGAGTTGTTCATAATCAAACGATTTTCGTGAAAGCTTACCTGCTCCTGATATGGCCATATCAAATGCACCATAGCCATATAATTTCACTTTTATTTTTTCACCTGACATATTTACATGCCTTACAGCTGGGATTACGCGAAAATTCTGTATTTTAAGAAAAACAACTTAATTTTTGATGGAGAAACCTGTTTTGACTATACTTTTGAATTATAAAAAAGATTATCAAGTGTCATGTTTATTCATTTTATACGAAAATTATTTAATTTTAGCACAACTGCGCTATCAAACTGAAAACAATCACGATTTATAGAACATGGAACAAGGGTGGCCATATCATGTGCACATGTTCCTGATATGGCCACTAGGTAGACGTGTGGAAATTGGGACTTTTTTGACAATTAAAGCTATTTTTATGGGGAAAGGAAATTGTTTTAAGAAAGTCTATTACACTGAGAACGAGTAAGAAAAAAGTAGTTTACATTTTTTTTTCAAAATGGCGGCTAGAAAAATTGTCAAACCTTAGCATGGTCATATCAGGGACACCTACCTTACATCATAAGCATAATTAAATTTAATAATATAAAAACTGTCTCTCTTATATCGTATGGTGTTTGTTATTTCTGTACCCTCATTTTATGTCTTTAGAAATTGGATGTGTATCTATTAAAGACATCTATTGATGTTGCACTATCGTACTGTAACCTATAAAAGCTATAAAATGCTTGGAGCACCTCGAAGAAGAAGACGAAATTGCTCTAAGTATTGCAAACAAAACCGTATCTTTGTAGGCCTATTTATGGCAGTTAGGACACAGGAAGCGTGTTGTAAATGATTGGATTGCATTAGCGCTTTTCAGTCTTCGTAAAACCACGTGCGCTCCATATGTGCCCAATGATGTATGATGGAATTCTCTGTTTTTGTTCATCTTTCTTGAAGGATCTACTTGTCTCGTGGAGTAATATTACAAGACACTCTTTCTAAGCACACGGCTTAATTGTTTTTCTTTATTATGGATCTGAATGCTTGAAACAGTCGTATTACATAGGTACTCTGTTTAGAATGAGTATAAATTCGAGTAAATAGGTGTCTCTAAAGTGTGATTCTTCGTCAGTAAGGGAATTATTAAACAACTTATGTTATATGGACATAGTTTTCGAGTTAAAAATAAATCCTCAAATGAAATAGCTTTCAGATGCTTAAATAATGGACGCCCAGTGTACCACACAGTTTTATCCAACGAGCACAGAATACAATAGAGCAGACACTAGCATCTTAATACCATTGGACGGAGTGAAGCCGGTTTGATGGACCTGACGCCATCTTGTTGCTACCAAAACATTGCAAAATAGCTATTACGTTATAGAAGATCTTATGATAATAAGAATTCCATATGTCCCTAATTTCTTGTAGGACTCACACTTTCTTGTTTGTTTCGTAATACAGAATCGCTATGCACATATTTTTAGCAAAAATTACGAAACTGTCATCGATAAATCACATATATACAGGTTATTTAAATTGGCAGCTCTTCAAATTGCAGTATGATATTTAATAGATAATCTGGAAGGTTAAACAAACAATAATGATAAAAAAGGAAGATAACAGTTTGACCTTATTTTGCTACTAGTCCAATAAAAATGCTACCCTATAATAATTACTTTTATAGGTTGATCCATTTGCTTCGATTTAATAATGAAACTTGCTTCTTAACGCAGATTATCATTCTCTTCCTTTTGCCAGTATTTCGTATAGATGTCCCGATTTTTTTAGAGAAAAAATGGAATACTCTTAACCATATAATATTTGATAGGCTCTTCGTTTATAGTATATAATTAGATTATAACGGCGAACAAAAGTGAAGTTTTATTACCAAGTGGGTCAAGTCAGTTCACGACCGAGTTAATGAAGCTACTAAGTCTGCAAAGCATAAGTCTGATTTCGTGATTATAAAAATTAATTACAATAATATTAATACACTATTTCTTTTTCTTCATCAAACGAATACGTGCATTCGGTTTAAGAGAAACCTCGGTACACCCGTTTTCTATAGCACTCGACACAAACTTCCAACATGGGTTGTTAGGTTAGCTTCGCTCGTAAATACTAAGTCTGCAAAGCATGTCTGATTTCGTGATTATAAAAATTAATTACAATAATATTAATACACTATTTCTTTTTCATCACACGAATACGTGCATTCGGTTGAAGAGAAACCTCGGTACACCCATTTTCTATAGCACGCGACACAAACTTCCAACTTGCGTTGTTACTAGTTAGCTTCGCTCGTAAATGCTAAGTTTACAAAGCGTGTCTGATTTAGTGATTATAAAAATTAATTACAATAATATCAATACACTAATCCTTTCTCTTAATCAAACAAATACGTGAACAATACGAATCTAACCGACTAACCTAGGCTAAATCATTCATTATCTACCGGCAATAAGTACATTTCACACATGCATATTTACCTGTGAAAAGTTATTCCAGGAATTTTTTTGAAACCCTGTTTGTGCAGCCATACGCAGTACATGTAGGCATATTGAAATTACTTCATTGATTAATTAAAACAACGATGCAACATCACAATCAACTGCCCATGTGCTAACCGGGAGCCCAATGTTTTGGTAGCATCATAATGGCGACGGTCTACAAAAGCGGCTTCACCTCCAAGCTGTTCATGTCTACTCTATGCATTCTGTGCTCGTTGGTTTTATCTCGAACACATTGAACATGTGAACATCGGTTGTCACTGCTCTGTGAAGTTTCGCAGAGTACTTTTCAGTCACGGGCTGGACTAAGTGCATATGACCCTTCAATTGTCCTCACAGGAAAAAATACATTGGTGTTATATCAGGCGAAAGAGAAGCCATGCGATTTTTCTTCTAATTCTCTATGGCGTAGTTAAAATTACTGTTAAATATTCTACCAAGCTTGCACAACAATTATCTGAAGAAAAAAAAACATTATACCAACTTTGGGAATTATAAAACACTAAAAACAAGTATTTTTATTGGTGCACCCTGTGTGTTAATTAATATCCGTGATATCTTCAGATTGCTAGTTGCCTTTTATTTCCATCTATCCAGTCTTCTCCTTGTAGCTTCCTTTCCCTGATAGAAGCACATATCCCTTGTATCCAAGATACTGTATATCTTTCTGTGTTCATCTCCCTGCTCTCTAGTTCAATATGCATTTAGGCAAATCTTCCACTTCTATTCTCTGAACTTGTATGAGCCGTCTAAGACAGTGGTATTCAATCTATGGTACTGGTACCCCCAGGGGCACTTAGAGTTATCTCAAGATGTGTCGCCCTCGGTAGCGTAGTTGGTATAGCGCTGGCCTTCTGTGCTCGAGGTTGCGACTTCGATCCCGGCCGAGGTCGATGGCATTTAAGTGTGCTTAAATGCGACAGGCTCATGTCAGTAGATTTACTGGCATTTAAAAGAACTCTTGCGGGACAAAATTCCGGCACATCAGAGACGCTGATATAACGTCGTTAAATAAAACATAATTAAATTCTGTGGGCGGGAGGAAAAAGGTCTTCAGTAAAAATTTTATACTTTTCAGGAAACCAATAGAAAGATTGTAATTGGTGTCAATTCTAGAGTTTTTTAATTAAGAGGTTTTTCCTGGATATTATTTGTTTATATTTCTTCTAAAATAGGTAAACCTGCTCATTTAACAATTTTCTTGATTATTTCCAAAAGTAGCCGCACTTAAGCCCTTTTAAGACTAGAAGCCAAACTGAATAGAAGGGACTATTAAACATAAGACCTTTTTCATGTCAAAATAAATGAGAAATGTAAATTATTAGGAATGCAAAATGGGTCTTAAACAATTATAGGACTGTTTACCTGGTGCTTAAAGTTTTAAAAGGAAAGGGCATCAGTATGTGATAAAATGGCTAAAATACAAGTTATACCTTTTTGATAGGAAAGCATGGAAAGTAAATATGTGATGGTTTCTAAGGAATAAAGTATTAAATATTCATAAGTCCTTTATTCTGTGTGTGCTCGATTCAAAAAGTACTTAGGACGTTTGGTAACGCTTTATAAATGCAGTCAGGAGTCTTATTTGACTTTAGCCGTTTTACCAGATTGTAGAGAATTGTTTCCGCTTTCAGAATATATAAAAATCTCATTTTCACAAAAAATTGACTTAAGACCTTTTTCTCCCGGCCACAGAAACAAACCAAAATGCCAAAGCAAACTTATTAAGCATTATCTTACTGCGTAGAGTAGGTTTAATTTTTACTTAGTTAATAAAAAAAAAATTTTTTTTCTCTCTTCTTAATTTTTACAATGAACTGTCTAGCTTTTATTAGTCTGTTAATCTTTTAGTACTTTGGTTTTTATTGTATTTGTAAATTCAATATTAATTGTAATTATAATTGTAATTGTAGTCTTAATATTGTAGTTGTAATCCCCTGGTAGAGGGGAAGAGAAGGCCTGATGGCCTTATCTCTACCAGGTTAAATAAATAAAATAAATAAATAAATAAATAAATAATAGAATTAATCTCAAGGGGTACACATTCCAGCGACTACATTGGTGACGTTTCTTTTTTTATGTTTGTTGATTAATTATTGCAGTTTACATATTTTCTTTCACAATATCATTTCATGTTTTTTCTTGCCTCTAATATTTTACATGATTCATTATTATTATTATTATTATTATTATTATTATTATTATTATTATTATTATTATTATTATTATTGCAACAATAACTACTGTATAATAATAATAATAATAATAATAATAATAATAATAATAATAATAATAAATAGCAATTGTAACAGCGGAGTCGTAGCTGTTTGTTGTGCTCGTGTGTGATATGTATCGAGCGCCTGGTATGACCTCCGCTGCGCCCGGCTGTCACGCAGCCCGCGCTGCACAATTACCGCGAGGTGTGAGCGGTCAATACTAGGGCTTCGCGGCAGGGGTTCGATGCCTGACTCTGTAAAGCACACCGCAGCAACATGACAATTGAGGCGCGTTCAAGTCAATCTCTATTGAAGAAGAGATGCTCTGTCGTTGAAGTACGAACTGCTGCTCCCTAAGTTGTTCAGTGATCACGTGTGTACCTGCCAATCATTGAAGAACTTGACTCTAGCTTACATCAGCAGCACGTTTATCGTCTGTTTGTGTACATAACTTCTTGCGTTTACACGCACCAAACGCAAATTTCTTATAAAAAATAACGAAATATGAGAAAGTTTAAATTAAAAGCGCCTCATTTCTCCTAAAAAAAACAGAATGGGAGATAACGCGGGAGTAAAGAGATTCATTACCTATATGAGGAGAAGAAAATGAGAAAAATTGGGAATTAAGAGAGGCTCATTTCTTGTAGGATGAGGAGAATATGAAGAAAAATGAACTTTAAGAGAGGCTCTTTTGCTGTAGGAAGAGTAGAATGTGAGGAATAGTGGAATTTAAGAGAGTCTGCTATTTAACGACGCTGTATCAATTACCGGTTATTCTTTATGGTTGTGAAACTTGGACTCTCACTTTGAGAGAGGAACATAGGTTAAGGGTGTTTGAGAATAAGGTGCTTAGGAAAATATTTGGGGCTAAGCGGGATGAAGTTACAGGAGAATGGAGAAACTTACGCAACACAGAACTGCACGCATTGTATTCTTCACCTGACATAATTAGGAACATTAAATCCAGACGTTTGAGATGGGCAGGGCATGTAGCACGTATGGGGGAATCCAGAAATGCATATAGAGTGTTAGTTGAGAGGCCGGAGGGAAGAAGACCTTTGGGAAGGCCGAGACGTAGATGGGGGGATAATATTAAAATGGATTTGAGGGAGGTGGGATATGATGATAGAGAATAGATTAATCTTGCTCAGGATAGGGACCAATAGCGGGCTTATGTGAGGGCGGCAGTGAACTTCGGGTTCCTTAAAAGCGAGTAAGTAAGTAAGTAAGTAAGTATCAATTACTAGGTTATTTAGTGTCGATGGGATTTGTGGCAGCGGGATGGTATTTGGCAAGATGAGGCCAAGGATTCGCCATAAATTACCTGACATTTGCCTTACTGTAGAGGAAAACCTCGGAAAAAACCCAATCAGGTAATCAGCCCAAGTGGGAATCGAACTCCCTCCCGAGCACAACTCTGGATCAGCAGCCAAACGCGCTTCCGCCTGAGCTACGCGCGCCGGTAGTATAAATAATGTTGAGAATAGAATGATTTATCGAAGACCTGCTTCTCCGCTTCTGTGTGACATCCTTGAAGAGCACTGGTCAGCTGGGCCGTGCACCTTCCTGGGGAACTCACTGTAGAGGTTCCCACGCCCACTTGAACTCTCGCAGTGTTAAACAGTCATAGCAATTTGTTAATGGCGGCTCTCGTTCTGATTCGCTTTATAAATGTGCTGGCCGCACGGAATACTACGAGGGCCTGCGAGTTTTATGCACGGGCGTGTAGTGTTGGTTGCATCGATTTCTCACGGTCTATATTACACGTGCCCTCAATAGTGACCGTATGTGCGCAAGTAGTATCAAAATAATCTTTAATTCTATATTTAGCGCCTTTTTATATTTCTTGCGTTTTCTTCTTCATCATTATTCTGTTCCTAATTTTTTCTTACTCTTTCCTGGTGTTCAGATTTATTATTCTCTTCTCTTCTCTTCTCTTCTCTTCTCTTCTCTTCTCTTCTCTTCTCTTCTCTTCTCTTCTCTTCTCTTCTCTTCTCTTCTCTTCTCTTCTCTTCTCTTCTCTCCTCTCCTCTCCTCTCCTCTCCTCTCCTCTCCTCTCCTCTCCTCTCCTCTCCTCTCCTCTCCTCTCCTCTCCTCTTCTCTTCTCTTCTCTTCTCTTCTCTTCTCTTCTCTTCTCTTCTCTTCTCTTCTCTTCTCTTCTCTTCTCTTCTCTTCTCTTCTCTTCTCTTCTCTTCTCTTCTCTTCTCTTCTCTTCTCTTCTCTTCTCTTCTCTTCCGTTAGTTTGTGAGCTAACCTACTCTTTGACTGACTTCTTGTTTGTATACAGCGTATATTTCCATTATTTTGTGAGTTAATCCACACTTTGATTGAGCCGGTGGTTATATTGAATACATTATATCATTGTCTTGTGAGTTAATCCACTCTTTTGCAGAACTCTTGTTCTTATTAAGCTCAGACCTATTATCCTACTACGAAGTGAGTTAATCGACTCTTTGACTGAGCCCCTGCTTACAATGGACACTTTATTCTATTACACCTTGTAAGTAAATCCACTCTTCGTTCATATTGAGCACATCCAATTATCTTGTGAGTTAATACATTCTTAAATTAAGCCCTTATTTATCTGAGGACATTATTCTATTATACCTTGTTAGTTAATCCACACTTCGATACAGCCTTTATATATCTGAGCACTTTATTCTATTACACCTTGCAAGTTAATCCTCTCTTTGATTCAGCCCTTATTTATTTGAGTACATTATTCCATTATCTTGTGAGTTAATACACTCGTTGATTAAGCCCTTCTGAGCACATTCCATTATCTTGTGAGTTAATGCACTTTTTTATTATCCCTTCTTTGCTGTATATTAGGGACATTATTCCGTTACCTTGTGAGGTAATCAACTCGTTGATTAAGCCTTTATTTATTTGAGCACATTATTCCATTATCTTGTGAGATAATCCACTCGTTAATTAAGCCGTTATTTATTTGAGCACATTATTCAACTACCTTTGAGTTAATCCACTCTTTGCTTAAGCCCTTATTTATAATGAGCATATTATTCCATTATCTTGTGAGTTAATCCACTCATTGATTAAGCCTTTATTTATTTGAACACATTATTCCACTACCTTGTGAGTTAATTCACTCTTTGCTTAAGCCCTTATTTATAATGAGCACATTATTCCATTACCTTTTGAATGAGCACATTATTCCATTATCTTGTGAGTTAATCCACTCATTGATTAAGCCCTTATTTATATTGAGCACATTATTCCATTATCATGTGAGTTAATCCACTCGTTGATTAAGCCCTTATTTATATTGAGCACATTATTCCATTATCTTGTGAGTTAATCCACTCGTTGATTAAGCCCTTATTTATATTGAGCACATTATTCCATTATCTTGTGAGTTAATCCACTCATTGATTAAGCCCTTATTTATATTGAGCACATTATTCCATTATCTTGTGAGTTAATCCACTCGTTGATTAAGCCCTTATTTATATTGAGCACATTATTCCATTATCTTGTGAGTTAATCCACTCGTTGATTAAGCCCTTATTTATATTGAGCACATTATTCCATTATCTTGTGAGTTAATCCACTCGTTGATTAAGCCCTTATTTATATTGAGCACATTATTCCATTATCTTGTGAGTTAATCCACTCATTGATTAAGCCCTTATTTATATTGAGCACATTATTTCATTATCTTGTGAGTTAATCCACTCGTTGATTAAGCCCTTATTTATATTGAACACATTATTCCATTATCTTGTGAGTTAATGCACTCGTTGATTAAGCCCTTATTTATATTGAGCACATTATTCCATTATCTTGTGCGTTAATCCACTCGTTGATTAAGCCCTTATTTATATTGAGCACATTATTCCATTATCTTGTGAGTTAATCCACTCGTTGATTAAGCCCTTATTTATATTGAGCACATCGTTCCATTATCTTAGATTGTAACTGAACGTATTATTCCAGTAGTTTATGATTTTATTCACATTTTCAATAAGCTCTGGTCATATTGATTCACTTTTTGATTGAACTATGGTTATATTGAACATATTATTTTTTTCGATAACTTCGTTATGTTACGAGTTGATGATCTTCCCTATTGAGTTCTTCGTTATGTGACAAACTTTCTATTTCTGTTTCGATCACGCTTTTATAAATCCCAAGTGTTTTTGAGTTTAATATTTCTTTACTCTTGTGAGTTGATTAATTCTTTCTGTCTTTTCATTCACCCATATATTATTTAAACCAGCTACAGTCATATCAGTGATTTATACATCCCATAATTCCTGGAGATCAGGGCTTCGATGCCATGGACGTACTCTCCGGGAGAAAATTTACACAGCAGTTTCTTAAAGCGTAAGAGTAATACTGTGTTGTTTTAGTGAGCTGATTCACTGTTATTTGATGGATTTTTGTCGAACGGAATCACCGGTGAGTCGGATCGCCCACTCTGCAGCCAGCTGTTGTGTTATTAATCTTCACGTGCTGCAACACACACACACACACACACACGCCCACCGACCCTTGACCTCGGCGTGGACCCCGTTATGATGATCTAGTCACGTGACGGAGCGTGCGCACAACACGCGTCACGACAGCGTGACCTCGCGTGACCTGCCTGGACGAATTCGGGTGCCAACGGGCAGATCCGCCTGTCTCGACCTGGGGAAGCGTGGGCGCGATTCCAGTCAGGTATCGAAATTTCACACGCTTTAAAAATATGTCTCTATAATTTCGCTGTATTAATGATGGTTAGGTGAAGAAAATTTCTCATTTTCTAATAATAATAATAATAATAATAATAATGATGATGATGATGATGATGATGATGATGATGATGATGATGATAATCATAGTTTCCACGAGGAAACAAGGAATAGAAAAATATATAACAACAAGTTCTATAAAATTCATTGAGATTTCATAGTTTGACAGAATTTAAGATATGAGTGACACGAACCATCCTTACAAGGGAAGGGTTTCGGCTCGAACAGTAATTTTTGGTTAACAATTTGTACATAGGCTTACCTCACAACGGTGATGAAGACCGTAAAAGCATTCCTTTGTGTAACTCTCCGTTTAGTTCGTATTGGTCAATAGACTTCTTTAAAAATGTACATGAGGATTCTCTATAAAATGCATGAAACAGCGTGGAGCAGAGCAATAAGCACAACACCTGAACAATCTTCTGAACCAAACTCCAGTGCTGAAAAATCAAATGCTACCTGAATTACATTTTTGAAGTCCGAGACTTGTTCAGGATTCACGTAACCAGCTGACTGCCAGGAATACTGAAGCATAGGGCGGTATACTGGAGCAGACAACTGGTTGTGAATAACAGAGTGCATTTTCATTATAAACACTCGATTTCCCAAGTTAAGTTCTGGATTCTCTGCAAGAGTCCTTATGCAATCTGTTATCCTCCGAGCATATATTTTGTATTGTCTAAGGAAATAGATATCCAGAGGCTGGAAATATTTAGTTTTTTTTTTTAGGTGGAATGATCATACATTCCATGTTCTAGCCTTGGAATGATTCATTTATTAAGGTTGTGTCCTTGTGCGCATTCAATGACTCACACAACAGTGTACATTTTTGATTAGCTGCAATATTTTCAGACAGAACGTTGGAGAAAAATGTTCTTAAATGGGCTCTAGACATTTTACCACTCGCACTAGCTTCTAGGCTAGGCAGGCTTACGGGTAAGGTGTCCCATCCCCTCAACTTGTACAGTGCTCTAACAGACAAACCACACATTACACAAACGAATGCTTTTGGGAGCTTTACAGAGATGTAAAGATGGGTCTGTAAACAAATTTTGGATACGAAATTCCTGTTCGAGCCGAAACCCTTCCCTTATTAGAAGTTTCACCTATATATGCTCCAATGTTAAATTTGTTTATTTAATAGCCCATTATCTCATCAATTACTGGAGATATAGCCTACTGAAATTTGTACAGGATGAAGATTAAAGGCTTCTAATCAAACTGACTCTGATTTATCAATAAATACAAGTTAAAAAAAAAGGTTTAAGGGTGCTATTCATAGACATTTCGCTATCCCGCGCTACGAGCGTGCTAAACTAGCCCCGGCTATCGACTGATTACTTGTACAGGATTCATATCATATCATATCGCTAACACTCGTTCATGAATACGAAAAACGTTAGTTCGCTGATCATCCACCCTAAGCCCGCGCTAAGAATGTCTATGAATATGGCCCTTAATTTTTAAATAATGTTTATTTTATTTTATTTATTTTTTTACTTATTTAATTGACAACTTTTTTATTTATCTAGAAACATTACATTAACAAGTGTGAAACAAGTATAAAGAAGGTAATTTTCAACCTTACAAATAATTATTCTCGAAATAAATGCTGAACTCTTTAGTTGATATACGCATTTACACATCCATACATTTCATTCACACTAATTCATTTTGTCGAGACTAAAGACGAGCACAACTGTACATATCTGTAGATATCTGAATATCACCGGTACTTCACTTTGGAAACAATCAGAGACAGTTACATTCTTTCAAAGAATTCACTGCGAAATTTTATGTTTAGGTTCAATGTAACATTTTGTTTTTTTTTTTATGCAAGTTGCCCATTTTCTCACGAACTATAAATGATAGAACAAACATGGGCATCGTGCCTCACTTGAGAATTAGTGCCTCACTGACCTTCACAGAGCTTATCGCTCTGAGTGACATCATCTTCACAGTCCCCGTTCCTCCCTCACGTAACTCCTAGGCGTGGGCAGGTTCTATATATGTTTCATAAGCAATATCAGTGGTGGCATAATGGCATTATCAAAGCAGTGTGTGCGCGTTAGAAAACGATTATTTCATGAGAAATGGGAGGAAGAGTTGTTTGCTGTTTAGAAGGGGAGAACATACCATGTATGTTATGCTCGAAAATCCTATTAGGAATTAATAAATTTAATATACAACGACATTACTCCTTATGTCATAAAGAACATGCTGAATTAGAAGGTAAGACAAATTAAATATTATTTTTTCGTGCTATTCCGAAAAAAATGTATGATCTTAACATTTGAATAGTATACTAAATACGACATTATACCTTCAAGACGCTGCATTAAAAGGTACGGGGAATTAAATGTTGTTTGTACGTATTATTTCCAAAAGAAATTTATTAAAAAAAATATCAAATGTGCGTAGAAAACGGAATATGATTTTCTGAAATTATTTTAGGTCGAGTACGTGCAAATCTATTAAGTAATCTTGAGAAACGCCAGAATATTCAACAAAATAAACGTAGACAACGTGATGGAATATTATTGGCTAGTTACGCAATTTCTCACCTGTGATTTAAATCAATTCAATGATGGAGAAATAGTAAAGAGGTTTGTGTTTAAAGCTGCCGAATTAATTTGCCAAATTGAATAAAAGTTTTCGAGTCTGTCAAGTTAACCAAGCGCTTTCCTAATAATTCTCCACTGACCGCCTTAGCGATTACGATAAGGTGACGCAGGTCACAGCAGTTTATATTTCCCATCCTACTCTGCAGTCTGCTCTCCTAGTAAACAAACTATTTCAAATCGAGTGCCTCACGTAACCGAAAATTATGCCCATGTATGTGATAGAAGGATGAAATTTTAAACACGTATTGCCAACAATACAATAATGAATTTGATGCATTCTAAGTGATTTATGTCCATTAGTTTGAACACAAAAAATATTTTGTATCAAAATAAAATAAAATCAAGGATATTTTTAAAAAATCACATATTTTTTACAGGTTTGTATATCTTGATAAATCTACGTCAGATTGCTTAAAAATCTTGTATTTCTAGCCTATAAAAATTTCAGTATGAAATATTCAGAAGTTCCTGAAATAATGGATCATTAAATACATAGCCACTGTCATAACGCATTTCTTACTCATAACCATAAACACGAACATTACCGGGAACATAAAAAGTAACCGAATTACTGCGTAAAGCATATGAGAGAATGCCTCAGCTTCACTCTCTGAAGCTTCTCTACACTGCACTGGACTTACGCTTGCGCATAAATTAGATGTAACGCATGCGAAAGTTTGTCAGGATGGCCGAATAGCTTCAGCAGTTTGTGTCTTGATCTCTCAGATGTCCACATCGTGTTCATTGAAGAGAAAACCCTCTCTACTGAAGCATTACTTCCTGAGAGATACAGCCGCAGTTCAGCTAACTTTAGGAATTACACAAAGGGAAACAATTGGCAGAATCCCGCTACGACAAGTTATAATCACATTGTTCCTGTGTCTACAGAGCTAGATATGACTGAACCTAAAAACCATAAAGATGGAACAGAACTCGTGGTCAGTCTGATGAATCCGAGGACTTACTGGTATTCTACCGGGTAGGGGAACTTGCATCGCCAACATTCCGCAACTGCTTACAGAATCCATCTCAGGGGAGAGTCAGTAGTAAGAAATAAAGAGTGACGAACTCTATTGGACGCTGGTCCAAACAACAGGAGATGTGACCGATAGTCTTTCAGTTCTGTGCAATCTTTGCACCTCAAACTATCATTTGATTCCTACAATTAAATTGCGCGGTCCTACATAGGCTACCGTTGCACGAAGGCCACGTGGAAGATCGATATTATATCTACTTTCAATTGGAGGTCGATGATAGCGCTTTACGTGTAGCTGTTTAGAAATTGAACTGTTTATTTTGTTTATCTTTTGGTACCATGTGGAATGTTGAAGTGATCACTGGTTTCAAAAAACAGTTCATTTTTTTTATACCCATCTTTAGTTGAAAGTCAGTTTTAGAAATACTTTTCGTGCCAGGGGAAATTTATAGTCTCAGTACTGGTCCAAAAATTAGCTGTATGGAAAGCATAATAATATCTATAACGTAAACCTATTTGTGCGTATACATACAAATTTAGGCCTACAGTACGTTACACATACCGATGGCCCAGAACCAGACTGTTCCAAGTCCATTTTACTTTTTTTTTTCTTCAGAAGAGCTATTCAGAGGAACAATCAGGCTTTAGAAAAGGACGCTCATCTAGTGATAATATATTTATAATGAGGCAGATTATTGAAAAACGTCGAGAGTTTGGTTTGGAAACCCACTTAGCATTCAATGACTATGAAAAAGCTTTCGATAAAGTGAAAAGACCCCTTTTATGGAAAATACTGGAAATAAGAGGCTTTCCTAAGCACCTTATTAGTGCCGTTAAGAGTTTATATGTAAATACCAAAATAGTTATTAGCTCAGGTTTTAAAGTGTCAGAAGCAATTTTAACAAATTTAGGTGTTCGACAAGGGTGCAGTTTATCACCCACTCTGTTTAATTTATATATTGACGATCTAGTTTTGAAGTGGAAAGATGAAATACAGACTGCGATTAAAATAGAATCTAACACACCTTTAAATACTTTACTATACGCTGATGATCAAATAATTATCCAGGAAACAGAAGATAACCTACAAAGAGCAGTGTATAGATTAAGCCAAAACGCAATATTTTACAATCTAACTATATCTACAAACAAAACAAAGATAATGGCTTTTAAAGGGAAAAATCCTGTTAGATCTAAGATAATAGTAAATGGAAACATTTTAGAACAAGTATCCCACTTCAATTATCTAGGATGTGATATTAGTTTTAATTATGAGAAAGATATTGAGAAGAAAGTTAATAGATTTCAGATGATATGTGGAACAATTGGAAGAACTTTAGGAAGAAAAGCGAGAAAAGAAACTCAAATGAAATTTTATAAAGTTATGTCTGTACCTACTCTTATATATGGCTCTGAATCATGGACAATAACAAAAAAAGAAGAATCACGTATACAATCAGCAGAGATGAAATTTGTCATATATAGAGGCATAACGAGATATGATTACCTATCTATCGAATTAATATTGTATTTAGAATTAATATTATATATTATTAATCTGTATTATGTTCATGGAACAAGCTGAGTCTAGTTGTATCAATATCACGAGGAAATGAAGTCGCCCGCATGAGTAGTCTGTAGTGCACGTGTATAAACAATCTTAAATCACGCGCAGAGGGCCACAATAACATTAACTCTCTCATCACAAGTAAGATGGTCAGAGTAAACAGCACTCATGTGATAAACTTAAAAGATGTTATCCATACATGCCTACTATTGGCTATTGATGACCTCATGGTTAAAAATACATCTACCCCTAATTGGATGCTAATGACCTCATGGGGAGGTAATGACCATATGGTTCTGAATCTAATTGGCTGCCGATGACCTCATAGGGTGGAGTTTTTCATTTCCTCGGATAATATAAGCATGGAATTCATTACCAGAGGGGCCTTTTGCTACTGGGAGCTCTACAGTTGAGCTCAGTATTTGTATTTTGTATATATTATAATAAATATACTCTACAATTTCTTCGAGTCATCATTTCGGGACTTAGGTTCCGAACGAACCCTAACATTTACAGTTTATGTGACTACACCACATAAACCATCTTGGTGGCAGCGACGGTGTGATGATGATCGACATATTAACAACTAATTCATCGTAGAGGATATTCTTTTCAACACTTTGCTGTTTTCATCGATCCTGGTTGTTCCACGACGAAGAAGTTACAACAGCCCTAGCTGCGAGCCGGTTGTTCCTGCTTCAGCTCTTCCTCTTCGGGGTGCCCGTCACTCATCAAGGTTTCCGACACTTCCAGCCGTTGGCGACCCGCGTAGCAGCCTCACTGGACGACTGCCCTGACAACCGAAGTCCGAGGATCCACGTTCGATGGGAGCGCGCCTTCGTTCAACAGTCACTAGTTACTGGGTGAGTTTTGTCTACTAGTTCCGAGGAACGTCGTCAATCCTTTATATATCTTCCTAAGATTATAGTATATTTCACAGAATACAAAGGGCCCGTTAGATCTACAATAATGGCAGAATCAAATAATTTGATACCTGAAAATGAAGAACGCATAGCACTTCTTGAAGAACAAATAGCAACTTTGTTAAGACAACGTCAAGTAACAAATGAATTCTCTATTACTGCGGCAGCTAAATTATTTGAGAAAGGTTTCTCGGGCGAACCTTCTACCTTAACTGAATTTATTGACAATGTAGAGGCAGCAGAATCACTTGTTCATGTTGATCAAAAACCTATTTTAGTAAAATACATTTTGGCCAAAATCACTGGTAATGCTAAACGTACTTTGAACATTCGTCCATCCACTATAACGTGTTGGGCTGAAATAAAAGAGAAACTTGAAACTCATTTTTCTGTTCAAAGAACTTTTGCTTACTATACTACTCAATTGTGTCAAGTGAAACAAAAACCCAATGAAAGCATAACTCAATGGGGGGCTAGAGTGGAACAGTTGATTCAAGCCACAATTGATAGTACTGCCCGTTTTACAACAGAGTGGAGTAATGCAGAGAAACAAGGAGGACAGAATATTATTATTAAACTAGGTAGAAATGTATTCATAAATGGAATTTTGCATGATGCAGTAAGAGAAGCAGTTAAAATGGTATCGGAGAAAATGTCATTGAAAGAGGTAATAGATAGAGCAGTCATTGAGGATTGTGACCGTAGGTCTAACGTAAAAATACAGGATAAGGGCATGAATGCCGTACAGAAACGTTTCCCACAGAACGTTCAAGGAAATAGGATTAAAAGAGAAAATGTTCACATGGTGGACACAAAGGGATGTTATAAATGCAATAAGATAGGACATTTCGCGAGGGAATGTTCCACACCAGTATGTGACTATTGCAAACGCATAGGGCACAATACAAGGGATTGTAGATCAAATAGGGGTGGTCTACGAGGAAACCGAGGATCTTCCAGGGGAAGTAACTCAAGTCAGGGAAACTAGATATCGACACACCTGCGCAGTCGAGGCTGTGTTGTTGTACTACGCAAGACTGTCAACAACAGCACGAATTTCTAATAAAGTTAGAAAATAAGGACATAAAGGGGATGTGCACTGCATTAATTGATACAGGCTCTGGTCTTTCATTCATACTAGCTGACAAAGTACATTCACATATTTCACTTAACGTTGAACCCATGGAAGTGAAGGGGATTACGGGTAAAACTATGAATATAAAAGGATGGGTTGATATGGAAATAGCGGGAGTTAAGACAAAATTATATGTTATACCAAAATTACCAAATTCAAACATTCATATGATATTAGGTAGAGATTGGATAAGGCAATCCAATAATGAAAGAATTCCACAAACATACTTAATACCTAAAATGAGTGAAACTATTATCGCATTTCCTACCCAAGAAATAGGAGACAGATATTGTCCTAAACAACAACTTAATGACAAAGTGTATGTCGCGGAAGGTATAGTATGTTGCACGGATAATACATTTATGGTCTCTGTAATTAACTTGTCAGAAAGTGAAGAAACCATAACGGAAGTCCCAGTATTAGAGAAATTATTGTGCAATACTCATCTTAAACCGCTATATGGAACCGACCGACTAAAACATTTACAGCAAACTATCAGACTAGCACACGTGAAAGAAGGGAAAGAGGAACTATTATCTTTATGTCAAGAATATAATGATATATTCAGATTGCCAGGAGATAGACTAACCGAAGTAAAAGGTTTGGCACATACTATTCCAACTCCTCATATTAATCCGCATAAACCTCTGACATTAAAGAATTATAGGTTACCAAAAGCCCATCAGGATGAAGTACAAAAGCAAGTAGAAATTATGTTAGAACAGGACATAATCAAACCAAGTCAAAGTCCTTGGAATTTTCCACTGTTAGTAGTACCGAAGAAAATAGATGCGTCGGGGAAAAGAAAATGGCGTATCTGTGTTGACTTTAGACAATTAAATAACGAGACGATAGGGGATAGTTTCCCACTGCCAAATATTCAAGATATTTTAGATAAATTAGGAAGGGCACGATACTTTTCTGCCTTAGACTGTGCCAGTGGATATTGGCAAATTCCTTTAGCAAAGGAAGATCAGTGCAAAACAGCATTTAGTACAACTAGCGGACACTTTGAATTTAAGAGAATGCCGTTTGGATTAAAATCGGCTCCAGCCACATTCCAACGCTTCATGAATACTATTCTCTCACATATGATAGGGATGTTTATGTAGATGATTTAATAATAGCTGGAGAAACATTAGAGGAACATCATACACGATTGCGATCTGTGTTTGACCTATTCCGACAGTATCAAGTTCAGATAGAGCCAGACAAATGCGAATTTCTGAAAGAAGAATTAAAATATTTGGGACATATTATAACCAAGGAAGGGATTAGCCCTGATAATGATAAAGTAAAAGTAATTCAAGAATTCCCTACACCCAAGAATGCTAAAGATGTAAAGTCGTTTTTAGGACTAGCTGGGTATTATCGAAAATTTATAGTGAATTTTAGTAAAATTTCCAAATCTTTAAATGATCTGTTAAAGAAAGGTAAATCATGGCAATGGTCTGAAGAAGAAGAGAAGAGTTTTCAAAGACTGAAACGAGCACTATCGGAAGCTCCCGTTCTTCAATTTCCTGATTTTACAAAACCATTTGTATTAACTACGGATGCTAGTAACGTGGCAATAGGAGCTATCTTAAGTCAAGGAATAATTGGAAAAGATAAACCGATAGCTTATGCATCTAGGACCTTGAATGGAGCAGAATTAAATTATAGCACAACAGATAAAGAGTTATTAGCCATAATATGGGCTTGTAAACATTTTCGACCATATTTGTTAGGGACTAAATTTACATTAGTAACTGATCATCAGCCCTTAAAATGGATGATGAACGTAAAAGATCCAGGTTCAAGAATATTACGATGGAGGCTTTTGTTAGAGGAATATGACTTTGAAGTCATTCACAAAGCAGGAAAGAGAAATGTGAATGCCGATTGTTTGAGTAGAATAACTTTCAATGTAGATGTAGAAAGGAAAACTTTGGAAATGGATGAGGACAGAAAATACAGAATAATGAAAGAACTTCACGAATGTCCTATTGGTGGTCATCAAGGAGTGCAAAGGACTTATGAACGAATTAAGTTATATTGTAGTTGGCCTGATATGTTAAAAGACATTACTAACTATATTAGAAACTGTAAAACATGTCAAGTAAATAAAACACAACAGGTTATTCCTAAGGCACCAATGCAAATAACAGACACTCCAGAAAACGTTTGGGATAAAATAGCACTAGATATTGTGGGTCCTTTACCACAATCACTGGACGGTAATAAATATATATTAACATGTCAGGACATGTTAAGTAAATATATTATAGCAGTACCTATGATAGACAACACAGTAGAATCTGTAACTCAAGCCTTTGTAAATAATATAATTTTATAATTTGGAATATGTCATGTAATTTTAACAGACCAAGGAAGCCAGTTCATGAGTAAGGTATTTCATGAAATATGTAAACTTCTTAAAATTGATAAAATTCATACCAGTGCATATCACCCTGAGTCAAATGGAAGTCTCAAAAGAGCTCACAAGGTGTTGGTCGAATATTTAAGATGTTATTGTACTAAGAAACAGGATGAATGGGACAAGTGGTTGCCATTCGCAGTATTTACTTACAATACTACGCCCCATAGTAGTACGAAATATACCCCCTATGAAGTAATGTACGGAAGGATAGCAAATATCCCAGGGAAGTTACAGAAAAAGGCAGGGATTCTGTATAACTATGATGATTTTGTTGCAACGTTTAAACAGAGAATGAGAATAACATGGCAAGAAGCCAGAGAGTTATTAATCCAGAGTAAGGAACATAGAGTTCAAGAATTCAATGGGAAACAAAAGGAAATAAAGATAACAGTAGGCATGAAGGTCTACGTTAGGAAAGAAAACAGGAAAAAATTGGATCATTTGTGGGAGGGACCATACGAAGTAATGGGTTTACAAGGAGTAAACGTAGAACTGTGTAAAATAGGTGGAACAGGTCGTAAGAGATCTATAGTGCATATTAACAGAGTAAAAATATGCAAAGAATGAGATAATGGGACCATATGAAGTAATGGGTTTACAAGGAGTAAACGTGGAACTGTGTAAAATAGGTGGAACAGGTCGTAAGAGGTCTATAGTGAATATTAACAGAGTAACAATAGTAAAGAATAAGACAATGTTGTTTTGTTTGTTGCAGAGCATCATGCTGATGACTCTCTATATAGCAATGATTCTAGGATACATAGGAGTAAGTGAAGGTATTAGAATACAGAATGACGAAATTTCAGGACAAACAGGTTTATATTTTAATCATGTAAATGATGTGTGGTTTACGCCATACTCTTGGGACGTAATCACGTACGTAGATTTAAAATCTGTGCAACATTTGTATGACACATTGCAAAAGGGCATTACAAGATTAGAACAAGAATGTAAAGCCATAAAGGATTTTACATGGTTTCATAAAACCGATTGTGAGCAAGGGTTGACTGACATAAGATCAAGAAAGTTTGGTGTCCAACAATTAAAAGTCACTCTAGATGAAATTATTGGTCCTAACCAGCAGAGACGCAAAAGATCAATGTTAGGTTTTGTAGGAGAAATATTTCGTATTTTGTTTGGAACCGCAACAGAAGCTGAAATTGAAACCTATAAAAGTAAAATGGATCAAATGCAGGCGGAACAATTAAAGTTTTTGCAATTAAGCTCAGATCAATTAACAATACTGAAGTCTAGTTTGATCAGTATCAACGAAACAGTCACGGAAGTAACGTTAAATGAGAAAGAAATAATAAAGAATTTTGAGACAGTTACTAATACATGGGGAGAGAAATGGAAAGAAACGTTACATGAAAATGACGTGATAACCAAAATTAATTTGATAATTAAACATATAGAATTAGGATATCATGATTGCTTTGAGTATTACACATTGCTAATAACAATGGTAGTAAATGGAAGACAAGGAATCATTCAGCCGCAGGTAATAACTTACGTAAAAATTAAGAATCTTTTGGCTAATGCAGTTCCCCCAGAATTGCAATTACCACCTTTTTCAAACGATCAGGTTGACCAGATTCTAACTGCAACAATTTTCAAATCTTCTACGTCGATAGTTTATAGGGTAAAGGTACCACTTGTGCAAAGAGAAAAATTCAGTCTATATGATATGATTCCATTTCCAATAAAATTACCGAATAATAAAACTTCAAAATTTATTCAACCTCACACGGAATACATAGCTACAAACGCTATAAAGACAAAATATGCTTATCTAAATCAACGACAAATTGATCAATGTAAGAAGGCAGGACTAAAATATTTAGTATGCATTGAAAATATACCCATAAATTTATTCAATACACGAGACTGTATTACAGGGCTCATACATCCCTCAACTCAAGTTTATCCTGAAGAATGTATAAATCTAGAACAATACATGATGTTAAGCGAAACCATTTGGATTCCTTTGGCACCAAGTAATGAATGGTTGTATGTAACCTCACAAGTAGATGATATAACTTTTGTGTGTGACGATGAAGTGAAGGAAAAAGTGAAATTGTATAAGAGAGGTAAATTGGTACTTCCCATACAGTGTAAAGGAATAACGTCAGTTGGAATGATATTTCCAATAAAACATGAAGTAATGAACCACTCAACAACAGACATTATTCCTCTTGTACCAATGGATATAGATTGTTGTCTCACTAAAATGGAAGAAGAGGTTATTCCAAAAATAAAAATGTCACTTCCTTATCCAAATATCCTTTCATCAACCTCAGACTTTAAGTACATGGGAATAAGAATAGATGACATTCAACAACAAATTAAAAAGGAGGAAGATAAAATAGAATATCAATCATTCTGGTATTCATACTCTACTTGGTTTTACTGTAGTACTGTGTTTGGAATTAGTATTGCATTATGCTTATGTTGTTGTTGTTGTTTTAGTTGTCGTAAATGTGGGTTATGGTTATTCAGATATTGTAATTGGCAAGATGCAATTAGGGACTGTAAGAAAGGTTGTTCATCATTCTGCAGGCCTATTATAATTAAAAATCAACAGTATGGACAAAAGACTACTGTTTGTCAAAATGATTCATATACTAGTTCGGAAGATGAACATGAAAATATAAAATTAGAACTAATACCAAAATCAAAAAGACAAGACCCTCTAATAAAGCAACCAATTCGAAACGAAGAAGTATCAGAAATGTTAGAACAGATTAAAGCTCAATCATTAGAATCACTATCATCAAACACTCAGTCACGTAGGATGACAAAATCACTTCAAGATCCAATTCACTGGACAAAAAGAAAAGTTTAACTTCACAAAGATTGTAAAACTTTTAATAAGGAGGGGCGTGTCATATATAGAGGCATAACGAGATATGATTACCTATCTATCGAATTAATATTGTATTTAGAATTAATATTATATATTATTAATCTGTATTATGTTCATGGAACAAGCTGAGTCTAGTTGTATCAATATCACGAGGAAATGAAGTCGCCCGCATGAGTAGTCTGTAGTGCACGTGTATAAACAATCTTAAATCACGCGCAGAGGGCCACAATAACATTAACTCTCTCATCACAAGTAAGATGGTCAGAGTAAACAGCACTCATGTGATAAACTTAAAAGATGTTATCCATACATGCCTACTATTGGCTATTGATGACCTCATGGTTAAAAATACATCTACCCCTAATTGGATGCTAATGACCTCATGGGGAGGTAATGACCATATGGTTCTGAATCTAATTGGCTGCCGATGACCTCATAGGGTGGAGTTTTTCATTTCCTCGGATAATATAAGCATGGAATTCATTACCAGAGGGGCCTTTTGCTACTGGGAGCTCTACAGTTGAGCTCAGTATTTGTATTTTGTATATATTATAATAAATATACTCTACAATTTCTTCGAGTCATCATTTCGGGACTTAGGTTCCGAACGAACCCTAACATTTACAGTTTATGTGACTACACCACAAATTTATGAGATACGTAAGAAGATGCACTAAAGCCGATAAAATAAAAAATGAAACAATAAGATCAGATTTAAATATTTTCTCAGTACACGACATGGTAGAAGAAAATAAAACAAAATGGAAAGATCATGTTGACAGAATGGCAGAGAATAGGCTACCAAAGAAGATAATGAATTATCGCCCGATCGGGAAAAGGGATCTGGATAGACCTCGCAAGAGGTGGCTGGACGATAGAGACCGGAACAGGTGATATCACCTAAACCTTGAAGGGAGAAGAAGAAGAAGAAGAAGAAGAAGAAGAAGAAGAAGAAGAAGAGCTATTTTAATCTCCTGACATTGAAAGCCTCATGAAACAATTTGGAATATATATTATTTTAATGTACTGAAGTACATATGATATTTCCATACAGATATTCTGCGTCATCATACGATGAAAGAGTAATGGAACGGAGAAAAATTCTCTCCGGCGCCGGGATTTGAACCCGGGTTTTCAGCTCTACGTGCTGATACTTTATCCACTAAGCCACACCGGATACTCACCCCGGCGTCGGACAGAATCGTCTCAGATTAAGTTCCAACTCTTGGGTTCCCTCTAGTGGCCGTCCTCTGCACTACGTCATAGAAATCTATGAACGTAGGACTGAAGTCCACACATGTGCTGAGGTGCACTCGTTATGAGTGACTAGTAGGCCGGGATCCGACGGAGAGAATTTTTCTCCGTTCCATTACTCTTTCATCGTATGATGACGCAGAATATCTGCATGGAAATATCATATGTACTTCGGTACATTAAAATAATATATATGATATGCGTAAATCACTTCGTGGTTTAAGACGGCGCTTATTCCGTCGGATCCCGGCCAACTAGTCACTCATAACGAGTGCACCTCAGCACATGTGTAGACTTCAGTCTTACGTTCATAGACATCTATGACGTAGTGCAGAGGGCGGCCACTAGAGGGAACCCAAGAGTTGTAACTTAATCTGAGACGATTTTGTCCGACGCCGGGGTGGGTATCCGGTGTGGCTTAGTGGATAAAGCATCAGCACGTAGAGCTGAAAATCCGGGTTCAAATCCCGGCACCGGAGAGAATTTTTCTCCGTTCCATTACTCTTTCATCGTAATTTGGAATAGCTCCATAGCAACCTTATGGAGAGGAATATTTATAATTTTGTTCGATTCATATATGCAGACAAGAACTGGAACACAATGGAACACAGATTTCTTTCTTATAAAAAGTTGGACTTAGAACAGTCTGGTTCTCAGCCATCGATATATGTACGTAAATGGCAATTAGAATGTGTTCGTATCACTATGTTTCACAGTGTTAGATGCAGGATTGTAGCTAAATTTGTGTCTAGCGTTTTCTTGTTATGAAGCTGACATAAGTAAACCCTTCTTGACTTTTTTATTACGTATGAAGGAGAGCTGACGTGGTCTTTATTTTAATGTGTTATACATTCCACACTTGTGATTCATCCTCTTTTCCAGTTCCCTTGCATTAACATACAGTCACTGCCGTCGCCGAGTGGAGTCTTTGAACTGTATTAGCATATTCACAACAAAAACATCCAGACTTATCCTTATCTGTGTGTAATAAATGCAGTTTAAGGACTGTGTGTACAGTGCACAGGTTGAGCACCACTGCTTTGCATCTCTTGCGCGATAACCCCGTTCTGCTAGAGCAGTCCGGCGCAGCCTGATGGCCAGTCCACACGCAGCGCACCTGTGTCGCGCGGGACGCCACTGACAACGGCGCTTCATTACTCGACGCATCGAAGCAGGCGTCTTTACACGTGCCTGATTTGGAAGGGAATCGCGATCCATCTTCGTCGGTGCGATCTGATCTGATTTCTCACTCTTGCGCTTCGACGAGTTTTTCATTTCATTTGTATGTACAGGGCGTCTCTAGGAATATTTTGCATATGCACGAGTTCAGCTGTAACTCATCATTAACGGACTTACGCGAAATGTTTGAAAACTTAATTCAAGAGTATGATTCCAAAACGTATTAAGTCCATTTTTATGAAAGGGCTGGGCTAGTTTTTGTATCGACCGATCCACGGACTGAATATCTTTTCCAGTGACATGCATAATAACACAAACTTTTAAGCAAGAATTGGCGTTCTTTTCGAAGAAAAGAAGCTTAAAGTATAATGATGGTCCAAACATAATCATATTAATCATACACAGGATGTAAAGGATATACATTGTCAAAATTATATAGGCAGTACATATCGGTCTACTGAACAATATACTTACTTACAAATGGTTTTTAAGGAACCCGCAGGTTCATCGCCACCCGTCACATAGGCTAAGCCCGCTATCGATCCTTGTCCTGTGCAAGATTAATTCAGTCTCTATCATCATATCCCACCTTCCTCAGATTATTTTAATATTAGCTTCTCATCTACGTCTCGGCCTCCCCGAAAGTCTTTTTCCTTCCGGCCTCCCAACTAACACTCTATATGCATTTCATACGTGCTACATGCCCTGCCCATCTCAAACGTCTGTATTTAATGTTCCTAATTATATCGGGTGAGAATACAATACATGCTGTTCCGCGTTGTGTAACTTTCTCCATTCTCCTGTAACTACATCCCTCTTAGCCCCAAATATTTTCCTAAGAATCTTATTCTCAAATACCCTTAATATCTGTTCCTCTCTCAAAGTGAGAGTCCAAGTTTCACAACCATACAGAACAACCGGTAATATAATTGTTTTATAAATTCTAACTTTAAGATTTTTTGACTGCAAACTAGATGACAAAAGCTTCTCAACCGAATAATAACAGGCATTTCCCATATTTATTCTGCGTTTAATTTCTCCTGAGTGTCATTTATATTTGTTACTGTTGCTCCAAGATATTTGAATTTTTCAACCTCTTCGAAGGATAAATCTCCAATTTTATGTTTCCATTTCGTACAATATTCTGGTCACGAGACATAGTCATAGACTTTGTCTTTTCGGGTTTTACTTCCAAACCTATCTCTTTACTTGCTCGAAGTAAAATTTCCGTGTTTTCCCCAATCGTTTGTGGGTTTTCTCCTAACATAGTCACGTCATCCGCATAGACAAGAACCTGATGTGACCCGTTCAATTCCAAACCCTGCCTGTTATCCTGAATTTTCCTAATGGCATATTCCAGAGCGAAGTTAGAAAGTAAAGGTGATAGTGCATCTCCTTGCAGTGAATTGGAAAAGCATCAGACTGAACAATATATCTAGTGAAATTTAATTATATGTTATAGGCCTATTTTTATTTTAATTTGTAAAATAACATGTTTTAAAGATAGATAGTAGTTTTATTATTTGTTTACATTTCGACTGAACATAAATGTTTGTTGTCAATGATCTTGAGCCTAACACATAGCAACACACGATAGAGTAACAAACGACTGCTTCAGCGTACAAACTGGATAAAGTAAATAATTATTGTCTGTTCTCTTTTCCAAAAACGTTACACTCACAAAACATATATATTTTTTTTTCTGGGAAAACCTTGACAGCTACAGAAAAAACCGAACTGCGACCTTGTCCGTCACGAGTGTCACTATGAATTTTCAATGAAAAACTCCCGTCCTGACTAGGATCGAACCTGGACCGCGTGCTTGACAGGTTGAAGATCTGACCACTCAACCACCGCAGGGGACAAAAAAAAGTGTATCAGGAAGTTTGTAATAATCAAGATTAGTACCGATAACTTCATGTTGTAGGCTTAAATAATATTAATTTTGTATGCTGTATCTTAACTGATATCTTCATGAAATAGTATCCTAAAGCTTCTTATTACCAGAAATGTTCATCGAAATCATGATAAAATAAACAACGAAAATGAGGTAAAATAATCGCAACAAAATCGCTTTCCTAATCATCGCTGTTGTCTGATAAATTGAAGTAAAACTCTGACATGATCGTCTCTAGCACTAGTCAGTAAATAGATTTGGGAGAAAGAGACATAAATACGAGCTTAATGTTGCCCAATCCACTGCAATACATGGTTTCTGATACATACTAAAACGTAATAGTGTGGACAACTTGGTGTGGTTGCTATGGACAACCTTAACATTTCTTCTTATTTTCTAACTAGCCGTACCCGTGCGCTCCGCTGCACCCGTTAGAAATAAATATAAAGTAATTACATAATTAAAATAGAACATTTGATCCAGGGAACATTCGTGTTTGATAGAAGGATAAATCGTTTATTATGTTACTTAATTTAAATTGCATTAAAAATATTAAAATGCGATCATTTTGATCCAGAGACCACTCATTTGGTCATAAAAATTATTTTAGGAAATACAGGAAAGGAATACCTATCAAGTTTTCTGTGCATAAGAAGCTATTTTAATCTTACCTGTCCTCGATTCACTCAGACGTTACTGTAATAACATTATAGAATTATGTCCATCTAGAGAAACTACACTTCCCAATGGTGAATTAATAATTAATTATACAAATCGGTTAATTTAGCTTCCGACATTACTTCATACAAACACAGAAACATTCTCTGTAGGCTATGTTTAATAGCTTTTGATTGTTGTTGCCCAAGGCCCCTTATAGACGAAGTCATTTGTTTTTTATTTCATTACACCACCTTAGATGGCGTTGTTATTGTAATTTTGAAACTCATTTATCTCATTAAATATCGGTCCTATCAAAATTTTGCATAAAATAAAACTTATCGGAAATTATGTTTAAAGAAACTTTTATTATGTAATATTTTTCGTGAAAAGTAATAATAAAGGAGATATTTCGATTTATTTAATTCAAGCCCCCTTATAAACCCCCTTTTAAATAAAATATTTTGAATGCCATATAGCCTAAATTTTAAGTTACAACGAACTTAATTTATATTCCTATTTTCATATAAATCGGTTCAGCCATTATCGCGTGAAAAGGTAACAAACATCCCGACAGACAGACAGACATACAAACAAGAATATCAAAAAAGCGATTTTCGGTTTCAGGGCGATTAATTATAAATGTTAGGACCAATTATGTTTGGAAAATCGAAAATTACCAGAAAAACTTCGGCTACAGATTTATTATTAGTATAGATGAAAGAATCCCACTTCCCTGTTGCTGATGCAGTTCGCTTAGCGAATACCTCTCTTCCTGTCCTTGACTGGGTTTGAACACCGCTATACTTGGAACCAGAGGAAATCATAGTAACCACGAAACAATCAAGGACAGCTTTCACTAATTTACACTCACTCTGTCACTGGTAATGACTAATACCATCAGCTAAAGTTGGCGTTGAAGTAAACATAAAAATAATATGGAAGAAAGACACTAAACTTGTCAGCTGATACTCGCTGCTAATTCGGAATTTATTATTTATTACCCATTAAAAAGTGTGACTGGACTTTGAAACGTGTGAGTTATTTCTCGGAATTTGGTCTTGTCATGGGAATTGTGTGGAAGCAAATAGCTTTGACATTTTCCAGTTCTTGCTTTTGTTTGTTTGCGGTGCTCAGATATGTTTGAACTGTGCATAACCGTAAAACACTTCCATATCCAAGAATTAGTCATAGCTGTCCAATTATCTCATGTCATGCAAGCAGTGGGTGAGTCATTTGTGTCAGATGCGTCGTGCCGAGCTATGGAAAGTAATTTAAGCTCATTATCTCGGTTACGATCCATTTTAACTCTAGCATAATAATAATAATAATAATAATAATAATAATAATAATAATAATAATAATAATGAAGTAATAACAACACTACTACTTGTTAAACAGGAGACAAGGAAATAATTATTTTTTTTATATTAATTGCTTTCTTAATTATTCAGCACAAGCTCTTGTGTTTGTACGCTACACTGCCATATCGATTAAAATAATATTACAGATATTTTGAAATCTTTACTACGAAGATACATTGATTCATTAATTCATAGTTTTCTTCCCAAGAGCAGATCTTTCACTGCAAACCCAGTATGCACTAATTTTTCCTATTTTTCTTCTTCCTGTTAGTTGCTGCAAACAATGCATGTTTCTTAATATTGTCTATCATCTGATATCTTCTTCTGCCCGAACTTTTCTGTCGTTCACCATTCCTTCCTGTGCATCCTTCAGCAGGCAGTTTCTTCTTAGCCACTGACCCAACCAATTCTTTTTCCTCTTCCTGATAAGTTTCAATATTATTCTTTTTTTACCTTCTCTTTCTAGCACAGCTCCACTTCTTATTAAACCTGTCACACTCGTGGGTCTTAGTTCGAAGTTAGGATTAAGATACAAATTAGATTTACTTTAAATGTTATTTTAAGTGATCATGCTTCATTTAATTTAGGATGCTCCTTATTATTATTATTACTATTATTATTATTATTATTATTATTATTATTATTATTATTATTTATCATTATTATTAATTATTGTTTTTTATTAGTTGTGTTTATTATTAATTGTCATTATTGAGTGTAATTAGTTACCACTGCCACCGGGTATATACCCATTTGCAGTGTGAATAAATACACATACATACATACATACATACATACATACATACATACATACATACATACATACATACATACATACATACATACATACATACATACATACATACATACATACATTTTGTCTGTCCATTTCACACGCTCTATTCTTCTCCATATGCACATTTCAAATGCTTTAGTCGTTTTCCTTCACTTCGTCTTAATTTCTTGTTTCTGCACCATACAATGCCACACTACACACAGAGCACTTCAGTAGTCTCTTTCTTAGTTGTACAGTCTTGGAAAAAGTTTTGTAGCACAGATACTTTGTAAGTCCCAGAAAGGAGGCAGTGCGCATGATCAGAGGACGAGCGACCTGTACACAAGAGAACGACTAGTTGAGGTAATAAAATTAGTTTCGTTTCGTTATATGTCTGATCATGCGCACTGTCTCCTTTCTGGGACTCATGAAGTATACTTGCGACAGAAGTTTTTTCTATGACTATACATATACTCGTATATTTGGGCTTCCTCTATACTTCAAGTTATTTCGTAAATTTCTAGAAATATGAATGTTTATTTCTTGTGAATTACAGGCACATTGTGAATTTTCCGCAGATTGTAAATTTTATAATCAGATAGTGAATTATAGGGCCTACGGAAATTGTTAGTTACACAGTGATTCTGAATATTATGCGCCAGATTTTGAGTGATACGCAGGTTGTGAGTTATAAAGCTGGTTGGACACACTCGAAGAAAAAAAAACATGCTCCAAATTCAGCTTGTTGAACGCAGTCTGTCAGGGATCGAACCCGAGGACTGCTGTGACTCATATCGCCTCAGCATCAGCTGTTTTCTACGAGAGGCATCGCTTCCGGTGATTCAAGAGTCCGGCATGCGTGGAGTCATCCAGGTTGTTTGTTGTGTGCTTTCACCTCTCGATATTTCAGTTTGCATGAGTCATTAAAGTTTTGTAGATACCAAGAGCGAGTGCGTTCAAGAAACGGGTCTTTATCGGTGAGGTCATGGACTTCACATTTTACTTTACGAGAGTAGTAGTATTGTGGTACGTAATAATAATAATAATAATAATAATAATAATAATAATAATAATAATAATAATAATAATAATAAACTGATTTTATGTTGCATAGAAATGCATGGTTTGGATTTTAAAAATAAAAGCATCATATTCTATTTTTGAAAACCGGTATTGAGTGAAATTATAATAATTATTTTAACCAGAGAAGTACTGAAAGTTTCGCGGCACATCTAGCGAATCTCACGGCACAGTAGTGTGTCGCTCTCAACAATAAATGTAAGTTAATCTCATCTGGTTCAACCTATATTTTTATTATTATTATTATTATTATTATTATTATTATTATATTTATTAGTGATATCATGAAATATAGAATTTTATTAGTGCATATTGTATTTATTGGCATATTTTAAGGTTTCTAAAGGCATATTTGCGTGCATAATTAGTAGGTTTTAAGGCAGAAGCTTCCTGGGGCTAATGGTGATAATGATGATGATGGTAATAATAATAATACTATGATGATGATGATGATGATGAAAAAGTTCATGATATTATTATATCATCACAAAGGTATAAAGATATTTCCTTCAGATATCTTAAAGACAAATGAGGGCGTGAAGATGTATGTATGTATGTATGTATGTATGTATGTATGTATGTATGTATGTATGTATGTATGTATGTATGTATCTATTCACACTGTAATGGGTATATACCCGGTGGCAGTGGTAACTAATTACACTCAATAATGACAATAATAAACACAATTAATGAAAAATACAATTAATAATAATACTAATAATAATAATAATAATAATAATAATAATAATAATAATAATAACACGGAACATCCTAAATTAAATGAAGCACGATCACCAGAAATAACATTTAAAGTAAATCTAATTTGTATCTTAAATCTAAGTTCGAACTAACACCCACGAGTATGATATGTTCATATCTGCACAAGTACCTTTCAACACTACACTCATTTCGCTGTCAACTCACTCACTGCACTGGAACTACGACACATTTCACTGATTCTATCCTGATTTGACTAACACTTCAAAAACATTTCACCGTTCAAATACTTTGCACTGCCACTATAAGCTATAAAGCTTCACTGACAGGAACACGTTTCACTTACACAACACACTTCACTGACACAACATAATTCTTCACTGATACAACACTTCAATAACAAAATATCATTTACACCCTTTAAATAGTGTGTATAATTACCGTCTATTAGTAAAGTCCTTAAGCCTATTTTTAAATACATTTTTGGTTGTTGGTAAAGCCTTTAGTAAGTCTGCAGGTAAAGCATTCCAGTCCCTGATAGTACGATTGAGAAAAGAAAACTTCCCAGTGTCCGTCCTCTGTCTTCTTTCCCTCAATTTATATGAGTGGTCGTTCCTTGAAAAGTAATTTGGTGGCTGCACGTATTTTTTATTTCTCTCCAGGCAATAAAGGTCAATTCATCGAAATGATATGAGTGGTCATCACCACGCTCCGACCGTCTTTTACCCCCGAGGAGTCCCCGATACTTAAGTAGATAGGAAGCTAAATTAACTGCTGAAGTGTTGTTAAAGTTTGATAACGAGAAAAACCCTGCTACCAATTGAGAGCGAACCCGGGTCCTTAACGCCTGAAGCTAGTTGCTCTGCACTCAGATAGCGAACGTCCAATAATGTGAATAATTATTTAGTAAATAATAGTAATTATTATTATTATTATTACAGTCCCAATAATAATAATAATAATAATAATAATAATAATAATAATAATAATAATAATAATAATATAGACCTTACACTGCTGTTTGTCGTCTTTCGTGTCCCTTGAAAGCCTGTTTCATTGAGTTTAAACTCTTACGTAATATTCGTTATAAGTCAGACATCAAATTTTGATAGCAGTACTAGCTACGCCAGGTCTGATGCTTACTAAATGAGGTCTTAATAATTCAGAGCCAACATGCAACACGACCAGACCTCGAATATAGCTTACTCTTGCCCCAAACGAGTAAAATTTATTTCAGTGCATCTCCACTTCAACTAAAATCCAGCTGTCTTCTTGGGATCTCCGCGAAAGTATGAATTAAAATTTAAAAAACAAGTTCATTTGCAATAAATATGATTAAAAAATTGTTCATTAAGATTTGTCTGAATATTATGCACATTGGACTCATTATTGCCGTCTCGTATTTTAGTCGTACAACGAAACTACGTCTTCTACTCCCAACACTGGTGCACGTGCGGCGTGACTATCTTGTGTATTCCAGTTTTCAGTGGTGTTCATATCAGAGTAGCAGCTGCCTCTAGAATGCTATCGTCATTGAGTAGTACTGTACTGTATTGCTATTGATACGTAAAAGTGACGTAATAGGCAGGAAAAATGTATTTGACCTCTATATTCGTTTCGGAATATAACTTTTATTTCTTTTTTGTAATTTTATTTTTAGGATCTTTTTTTCTTTCTAATTATTATTTTCATGAAAATAAACTTACATGATAACCTATAAGAAACCATGTAGACCCAACTACAAGAAAATATTTCTGAATATAATTTTTGTTGCTCTTCCTTTCTATTTACACCAAAGTAAATTTACAGGAAATAAAAAAATATATAAATCTAAAACAAGAAAATATTTAGGAATACAGTTTTATTGTTTTCGTTAGTATTATTTATTTGGTTTGTTTTTGGTTGGAGTAATTTTTATTTACATGAAAATCAACGGATTGTTATGAATCTTGGTACTAGTAGTAGCCTTAGAACAGTGGTCGTCAGCACTCGCTGAAATGTGCAATGGGTACGCGGTGCCGTCCAGTGTGCACAGTCGTGCAACAGGGAGAGATAGAGAGCATACCCGCTATCAGCTACGAGAGGACTATAGTGCACTGCGTTTTCCGCGGGTAAGAGAGGCTAGCCCCAGCGTGCTCTGTGCTGATGACCCCTGCCTTAGAATGTTTGATACAACATATTGCGACGATGGTTACTGTGCTACTATGTCTAACTAATCGAGTAAATTATTTTATTTGATGGTAAAGATACTCTGGAGCAGAACAGGCAGGAAAAAAAAATTTCTCCCAAAGGAAAGTCTGGGAAATTTGGCTTCAAAATTCTATTGAATTTATTACTGTATTTTTAGCATAGGAATTCTCTTCAGCTTCGACTGGAGGTGTTTTGGTTGAATTTCGTACACTTTCTTTTCTTTTCTTCGGTAGCTGAATACGTGTTGAGTTTCCCGTTTTCTGTTTTCCTGCTTCGTTTCCTTTTTTCTTCATTCGCTTGTTTCCTGTATTTGAAGCAGCCATTTTAGAAAGGGCTTAAGTCCGAAATCACATAAGCAATCATATTTCCATAAAAATGACCTTATTCCAGGAATGGGCCCTCTTCAAATGTGTCGTGAAATTTGTGCAGTTTCTATACAGCTTAATGAATCCATGAAATCATGTCATTTCTTAACATAGAGTTGCATCAAAAAATGGACTAGACCCTTTCTAAAATAACTGATTCAATTATTCTCAATCTTTCCTACTGTATCTTTCATTAATTTTTTCTCCTTGAACTGCAACTTCATCCCGGTATGTATTTTGGATCTTGTCACTGTCACAAACTTTATCATCAAACTGTACATTGTCTTCAGCACCATCATCTGAACATTCATCTATAATTTGCATAATACTGTCAGAATCATTACGTAAGTTTTCATCCAGTGTTACTTTGCTAGATAAAACAAACTTATAAAAAAAAATTAATAAACTGCACTGACAGAAAATTTTTTATTAATACTATTGATACATAAATTTGATGTACACTTCCTAATATATCTTACTAGTGGCTTGTGTAGCAAATGCTGCCAACTAAGTCCATAAGAAGTTCAAATTTATTTCCAATGAAGAATACCAGACATTTTGGAAGTTATTTGCTTCCATAATAACGAAACATACCCCTCTGAATGGTTTTCTTTATGCTAAATACTTTTTATTGAACCTATCCATCTTCACTTCTTGAGTTTCAATGCGAAAACGCAAGTAACAATGTCAGGACGATCAGTCGATTTTTCATGTGGGAGTGAAGCAGTAGCTATTTCAGGCCATTGCGGATTGTAGGTGAGAGTTTAGACAATATCAGGTTTGCCATGCTTTCCAACAATAGACATAGCGTCTTGTATAGCTGCTGCATGTTTCCTGAACTACTACGAAATGTAGAGGGTAGAATCATTTTATCCTGCTTAACCTCTCTTCCTGTCTCAAAGTGAGAGTCCAAGTTTCACAACCATAAAGAACAACCGGGAGCATAACTGTTTTATAAATTCTAACTTTCAGGTTTAAATATCTACACCACACTGCCATTAAATATATGGAAAAGACCCATAACTTACCATTTGATTAATAACTATAAAATATTTCATTTTTAATAATATTGTTATCTTACGTAAGTTTTGTATAGACTATTATATAGCCGTCACTCAGTAAATATTATAGAAATGAAGATCTAACTTCAGACATTCTCTACGCCTACTTATATATGTAACCCCAAAAGGTTTCACTTTCATATCATCAATAAAGCATTAATCTCGTATAATAAGTGATAAATACTCACATCATGACATTCACTATAATAATATTTCATTTTTAATGGTAATAATGTCAGCAAACATTCTTAAGTTTTGTAGTTTTTAATATCCAATACACAGACAGCTGTACTCAGAAAATTACACACCAGAGAATCTGATCTGTAAATTCTTTTTAGTAAGTCTTGAAGCAAGAGGACATTGAAGTTTTTAATAACCAATATTATAGAAACGTTCTGAAAAAGTTACACAAATGTAGATCGACATATTGACGTTAAGATGTCAGAGAATCTGAGCCATCTGAACTCAAAATATGTCGGCAATCCTGCAGGTCGTAGCCTTCGTGTGATGTTGTTTATTGTAGTGTTTTGTTTTATTCTGAAAAGCCACATTTCTCAAAACTGGCGACAGATGGATTTCGGAAAATAGGAAAATGATGTATAAAAATTGACATTTCACTGAAAACTAGTATTTTTCTGAAAAACTTTGGGTTCCAGGCTTCAAAATAAGGGGTCATTTATTAAAATCCGTTCAGCCGTTGTCCCGTAATTTCCATTACCAGTTCAAATTATATATATAGATGATAACTTAGCTAAGCGTGTAAGTTGCAACCTGCTGTCAGACTGATAAGGACTGATAGATGGAGGCATAGCTAGAAGAAGGGACGGCTCGCTTGGCGGGAAAAGTAGTGAGGATCAGTTGTTTATCCATTATACTTCAAAATTACGTACGATAGCATTCTAGGGACAAATACAAAACTGCGTTTTGCGTCGTGCTGACCAGATGATCGGAGAGTCGTTTGTGGTTCTCTAGAATCGTTTCATAAGAGTACGGTCAGAAGACCCCTAAGCCTGAGGTTCTTGTGGTAGGTAATGGTAGTGGTGATATGAAGGTATTACTCAAGAAGAAGATATAAAACGTAGTTTCCTCATGTGTGGGAGAAAGTGTCGTTAAATACAGCAACGACGAAGACTCGAGTACAGCGACCTTGCATTCAAGTCTCTTGTCTGGCGTGTCGCTTGTTTGTCGAGATAATGAAATAGGCCTTGTCCACCTGCAGGTCATTACGCCCATTCGATAGAGGAAAGGAATACCATGTCTCCAGCGGGACTTTGTGTTGAAATATAACGGAGTGGGCCGGGTAAACGTCCTGCAGTTATTAACCACAACGCCATGATAGCAGACGATGTCGTCATCGGTTGTAGAAACGATAGATTACACATTCCTACTGTATGTGAACGACTTCCCTTTTGTGAAGTACACAAAATCATGTTCCAGATATTTACGAAAATTCGTCTCTTCAGCAACCCCCATGCCGGAAAGACGATTTTCGACATGTCACCGTGCTAAGAAATTGATCCAAAATACAGTTTGTTTGTCATCATCATTATCATCATTAACATTTGAAGAATAAGCTTAAGGGTCTCATACAGTAGCGATGCCGCAGATTGTAAACCTTTTAGAAAATTTTAAATATCTCAGAAGATAAACTTTTTCATTTTTTGCACACAAATAGGTGGTATTTTGGCCTCTCATTTGGCATCAACAAATTTATAATTATCATATTAGTTTATTATTTTTATTTACACAATTTGAAGAAAATAATTTTCTGCTATTTTTCAAATTAAAAATATGAAATCTCTTGAATTAATTGTCCAAATTATTTCAAATTTTCGAAAATCTGTAGCCATTCAAACTGTAGAGCAGTGGTCATCAGCAGTCGCTGAAATGGGTAATGGGTAAGCGGAGCCGTCCCGTGTGCCCTGTCGTGCAGCAGGAAGAGGTAGAGAGCGTACCCGCTAGCAGCTACGAGTGCACCATAGTGCAGTGTGTTCTCCGCGGGTAAGAGATGCTAGCCCCAGTGTGCTCTGTGCTGATGACCGCTGCTGTAAAGGAAGAACTACTTTCACAGACATATAAGCATAATTTCATAAATTTTAAGTAGTCTAAATAATGCGAAGTAAAAATGGGATAGCATACCCGTCAGCAGCCACGAATGCACGCTAGGCAGTGTCTTGTCCGGGGGTAAGAGACGTTAGCCCGAGGGTGCAGTGTTCTGATGACCGCTGGTGTACATGTTAGTGTTAGTATTAACATTAGCATTAGTATTAGTATTTAGTATTTGATATATTTCATTTAACCTGGTAGTGAAAAGATCATCTAGCCTTCTCTTTTGCCAAGAGATTACAACTACAATAATGATAATTAAATTAAAAAAAATACGCAGGTAAGTAGGTTTGTTAGTGGGTAGGTATATGGATAAATGAACAGATGGATAGGAGGGTAATATGGGTAGGTGGATAGAGTGATATAGGCAGACGGTTCGTATTAATCTTAAATTGCGACCTGACCTAGCGAAACTACGCCAACAAGTGGCATTGCAGTCTAGTGGTAGCTGTACAAGTATGGAATATCAACTCATTAACTTCACATGAACGACTGTCTGGCTGGCTGCCATTAACAAGTAAAGAGGGGCGTATCCGGGGACTGTAAGTTCAGCATTCTTGGACTGCAGCTGTTGTAATTTCTGTTGGTGAGGGTCTTTATGCAACTTCCCTTTCAAACCGCATAGTCCATTCCAAATCGATAAAACTATACTGTCATCAGTCTTCACCTACCAGGTTTCGAAGGGCGCAAGGTAAATGTCGGGATACTGACCAAATTTTGGGCCACAAGACTAGTGTTCCGCCACATTTTTTTTTCTCTCCACATTCATGATTAGTATTTATTTTCTTTGGTGAAAGTGACGTGGATTTCATGGTAAGAAGTTTTCTTTCGTAAGAGCCAACAGTCGAAACTTGTCGAAGAGCTAAATGTATTTAAGTCATGGTTTTGAGAGCCGATGACCATTAGAATTAGATCTTACTTAAATCCGATTCAGTTATTTCTTCAACTATGTACGAAATATGAAAAGCCTGAAATCCCATAAGGGCAACGGCCTCCTACAGCAGTGTAGGTGAGCTGAAGGTCTACTACACTTGGGGAGCCAGTCCAAGAGAGCTTACACTTACAAACTAAACACATAACAAACTAGGTATATCAACGAAACACGAAAAAACTACACAGACTAAACACATAAATTATACAAACTAAACACATACCCATACATTATAATGTGAACGCACAACTACCCACACTAAACACACAAAAAATTATACAAACTGAACACATATACAGTCCTAACTCGCACACAAACTAAACACACAAAACCTATACAAATTGCACACAAATTATACAGTCTAAACACATAAACTATCTAAATTAAACACGCAAAAACCATACAATTGAACACAAAAATTACACTAACTAAATACATAAACTATACCAACTATACACGGCCTCAAACCTCAAACTATGTAAGCAAGTTTTAATCCTGGTTCAGTGTAAGAGAAGGCCCTACGGTCTTAACTCTACCAGGTTAAAAAGCCATTATTATTATTACATAAGAATTAACAAAAGAATATGATTGATGTACAAAAATAAATTATTATTATTATTATTATTATTATTATTATTATTATTATTATTATTATTATTGAGAAAGTTACACAACGCAGAACTGAACTCATTGTATTCTTCACCTAACATAATTAGGAACATTAAATCCAGACGTTTGAGATGGGCAGGCCATGTAGCACGTATGGGCGAATCCAAAAATGCATATAGAGTGTTAGTTGGGAGGCCGGACGGAAAAAGACGTTTGGGGAGGCCGAGACGTAGATGGGAGGATAATATTAAAATGGATTTGAGGGAGATGGGATATGATGACAGAGAGTGGGTTAATCTTGCACAGGATAGGGACCGATGGCAGGCTTATATGAGGGCGGCAATGAACCTTCGGGTTCCTTAAAAGCCATTTGTAAGTAGTGTAAGTAAGTATTATTAGGCCTATTATTATAATATAAGAATTAACAAAAGACTATGAATGATGTACAAAAATTTATTATTATTATTATTATTATTATTATTATTATTATTATTATTATTACACAGTAGTTTTGATGCAATGATAATAGTAATGATTTACGTAAAATGTTATTTAAGCAAGGAAAACAAGAGTTGATATTGCAAAAGAAAGTATAATATAATGCAATAATTATCAACAGTTTTAATAAAATAAATATGTGAACATTTTTACATACATAATCAGTGGGATGCGTACCCCTTGAGACAACCTCGCGTACCCATGGATTGAATACCACTGCTCTAGCTGATGAGTGAGATGAGTTAGACATTTGTTCCTTGGACAGTTTACCAGCCTCCCGCAAAACCCTCACCCTGGAGGACCATGATTTAATTATCTCTTGTAGGAGGGTTGAAAATTTTCGCCGCGCCCTCCACGCCCCTCACGCATCCGGTCCAACCGGTTTACATGTTATTAAGAAGCGACATCTTCCCTCTATCCAACTGTAAATACATATCCTAATTAATTTAACTCATATTTTCCGTGTAATAAGCGTTTCAATTCTTTACATTTTTGGGTTGCCCGCTACCCACACTGTGGGAAGGACGTAGTTCTATTTTAAAAGTGGAGCAATTACTCAATAATTGTTTCATATAGTTCATATTGCATCACAACACTCAGCGAAATTCTGTCGGTCGTCTCCAAAAAATACTGAAAATTTTATGTCAGCGTTTTTTGTCATTATTAAAATTGTGGGAAAGCAACGTCTGCTGGCATTCCATGTAACTGCATGGAATAACTGAAATTATTTTTGCATGATTTTAGTTTTAAGGCTTTATCGTGCCTGCTTTCTTCTTTTCAAATTGTAATTTGGTTTTCTTGCCTCTTGCATACAACGAATTCGAAAGTTTTCGCATATAGTTGAAGAGAAATAGTGTCTCAATTATGTATGAGTAGTGATGCAACTCGGGTTGTCTAGAAGAGTGTAAGCGTTCTCACAAGGAGAGCTTTCAACACAATAATAGCTAAGAAACGAGAAGATTGTCACCGAGGCTTTTGGATAACACATCGAGGGCGTAATACGCATTTTTCGCACGTGTTACATACAAGAGCTGTTTTGAAATAGTTCTTTTAGTAAAAAGAGATTCTGCGTAGTGGAATACGTCACCTAGTTTCGGGAATGAAATCATTTTTGTGTTGGCTGGATTGATTTAATTTTGTTTCGCTTTGCAATAATTAAAGAGTATGGGTCTATGATAAGATAAGTGATTAATGATGATTTTGTCTCCATATGAAGCGAAATTCCAAAATCAGTCCCAGCTCACAAAAATAAAGTTATTTATTTATTTATTCACTTATACGCTTATTTATTTATTCACTCATTTATTTATTTGTGTGTTTATTTATTCACTTATTTATTTATTTACTTATTCATGTATTTATTTGTTTATTTATTCACTTATTTGTTTATTCATTCATTCATTCAGTTATTCACTTTTTATTTATTTATTTATTCACTTATTTATTTATTCACTCAGTTATTCACTTTTTATTTACTTATTTATTTATTTTTATTCACTTATTTATTTATTCACTTATTCATTATTTGTTTGTTTGTTTATTCACTTGTTTATTGACTCATTTATTTTTTGTTTATTTATTCACTTATATATTATTCACTTATTTATTTATTTATTTATTTGTTTATTTATTCATTTATTTGTTATTCAGACATTCATTTATATATTTGTTTATTCACTTATTTATTTATTTATTCGTTTATTTATTTCTTTATTCATTCAGTTATTCACTTTTTATTTACTTATTTATTTACTCGCTTATTTATTTCTTTCTTTATTTACTTATTTATTCACTTCTCTAATTTATTTATTTATTAACTAATTCTCTTATTTATTTATTTATTTATTTATTTATTTATTTATTTATTCACTTATTCATTTATTTGTTTGTTTGTTTATTCAGTTATTTAATTATTTATTTATTTTTTGTTTATTTATTCACTTATTTATTTACTGTTTATTTACTTATTCATGTATTTATTTGCTTATTTATTCACTTATTGTTTATTCAGTCATTCATTTATGTATTTATCTATTCGCTTATTTATTTATTCATTCATTCGTTATTCACTTTTTATTCACTTATTTATTGCTTTATTTATTTACTTAGTTATGTATTTATTTATTTATTCACTTCTCTAATTCATTTCTTTATTAACTAATTCTCTTATTTATTTATTTATTTATTTATTTATTTATTTATTAACTTTTTATTTATTTTTTATTTTTTCACTTAGTTTTCTATTAATTTATTTATTTTCACTATGGTTCACTCAAAATGTATCCTACATGTCTATTACCACTTTATATTGCTGAACTAGCGATTACAAATCAAACGAGTGATTGCACAGGTCTATAGCTGCGCTCGGTGCCGAGCTATTACTGAGAGAGACAGCGCTGTACTGCTAATTTTATACGCTATTTCATGGCCGTCGCGAGAGGAAGTAGAGTCATTGGGTATGGTCACACAATTTACATTGGTTCATGGCTTAACTACTGATAGCATTAGCATTCGGTTGTTGCTCATACAGTAGTTTGGTTACAGTAAACATTTGAATTTGTGTAATTTTTTGTTTCGTCACATATCCCGGATATGCCCATATTCGGTGCAGGAAATACGTATTCCATGTTAAAAATTACATTATTTCGTACAGCCGTCATATAATAGTGACTCTTTGTCATACTATATCTGTTTGCAAAAGAATTATCCATTTGACGCCATCAGTGTGAAGCATATTTTTCAAAGTGAAGCTTGTAAAAATTAACAGAGAAAATTGTCTTGAAAAGTGAGTGAGTGTATACACTGCCCTCACATAAGTTCAGAAGATTATACAAAATAACTTAACGAAAAGTGTCGAAGTTGGTGTAAAGGTAAAAAGTGTCTACTATTATAAAAGAGTTTGGCGTATTTTTCCTACAAATCAAGATTTTCAGGTATAACTCCCTGTAAAGTTGATTTGAATAATTTCGAGGGAAAAATTGTTCCGGAGCCGGGTATCGAACCCGGGACCTTTGGTTTAACGTACCAATGCTCTACCACTGAGCTACTCGGGAACTAGCTCGAGTAGCTCAGTGGTAGAGCGTTGGTACGTTAAACCAAAGGTCCCGGGTTCGATACCCGGCTCCGTATTTTTCCTAGTCAAATCCTATAGTCCTACTTAAACTTTCTACTTTATGGAATATGTATTCTATGCTCGAACCAGATTTGAAGAACGTGATCCCTCGCTCAGTCTATTTGGTCATTTTTATGATTTATACATATTACAATTATGTGATTATGTTTGAGATCTCTATCGTTATAATTTAAGATTGATTTCTTCGAAAACAATTCCAATCCTTGTCTAGAAGTTTGTGTTATTGCGCATGTCACTTGAAAACTCGCTCAGTTCGTAAACCATGAATAACTAGCCCAGTTCTTTAATAAAAATGGACTTACCGCGTTTTGGGATGACACTCTTCAATTCAATATCTATTTTTCAAAAGGTACTAGGCGCCAAAACTAAGTTCATGAGATATTGAAGAAAAAGCACGCCCAAATGCATGTTGAAATACAGGGCCTTCTCTTAAATTGTCAAGTGTTCTAAAGTTTCTCAGATCTTAAGAAAAAGTCGTATTGCTTTCATAAGATATTAGACCAGCTGTATCCTAACATTCAGTGACGACCATGGCTTGAAACTACAAAATTCTTGCAGCTGTTGTAATGTAATCCTTAATGTTTTAATCGGCAGAATGGTAACTATGGAAATGCAAAAAGTAACAAATGTTAAATTCCATTTTTTCCCAACACAGTGGTTTTTATTTTTTTTTCTGCGTCAAATTATAATATTTTTAAAGCTTAGAAACTGAAAGTGACTTTGAATGACCTTTATGGTTTAGTCAGAAGAATACCGAGGGCTAGGGTCACCAATTCTGATCTAGCTGTCTGGGATTGAAACCAGATACGTACAGTTATTATGCTGTCTCAACAAGGTCTTGCCCTTGAAAACAAAGCCAGCACACCTGCTGCATGTGCATTTTTTATATTATGAGACTCATAAAGAAATGCGCTTGCCAAATGAGGTAGGTACATAGGCCTAGCTTTACAGTGAAAGGCTATGGAATGTTAAATATTTGAAAAGGATTTCAGTTTATAATCGTTTGATTTTGCCACAGAACAGGTGGTTGTGCATAATATATGCAATTTTGTCATTGATCGGAATTACACGATTCCGAGATGTCGTTTGGTGGCAAAGACAAGGATGTGTGAGACTAGGCCAGTATTTTAAATCTTGAATTCTATTTATGTTCGTTCACCTTCTTGTACAATATGGCCCAAAATAAAATATACACATTTGCTAATATTGTATATCATGAATAATTTTATAATTTTTTTTTAAAGATTCCATTTTAAAATATTTCAATGTAGGAAAATAATTTCTAATTTTATTATAAAGTCGTGGGCCGAAACTAGCAACATGTTCAAGTGCTACACTTGTATGACATTTAGGCTCAATCAATGGGAAAAAAATAAAAGATAAATGTATAAAACATGGTGTGTGTTATTTCTTGTGGGAACATTTGTATGTTCTGCGAAGAGCTTTGCCCACAAGTAAATAAGAAAATAAATAAATAATGAATAAACATATGGATAAATAAATAAAGAAGTAAATAAGAAATATATAAATAAATAGATAAGTAAGTAAATGAGTAAATAAAGAATGAAATAATGAATAAATCAATAATAAAAATAAACAAATAAATAAATAGTAAAAAATTAATGAATAAATGAATAGTAAACAATTAATGAATAAATAAATAGTAAACGATTAATGAATAAATAAATACTAAAAATTAATTAATAAATGTAGTAATAATTATTGAATAAATAAATACTAAACAATTAATGATAATAAAAATAATAAAAAGTTAATGAGTAAATAGTAAAAAATTAATGAATGAATAAATAGTAAAAAGTAAATAAATAGATCAGTAGTAAAAAATTAATGAATATATAAATACTAAAAAATTAATGAATAAATAAATACTAAAAAATTAATGAATAAATAAATAGTAAGAAATTAATGAATAAATAAATAGTAAACAATTAATGAATAAATAAATAGTAAATAATTAATGAATAAATCCATAATGAAAAATTAGTGAGTAAATAAATAGTAAAAAATTAATGAATGAATAAATAGTAAAAAGTGAATAAATAAATAAATAAATAATAAAAAAATGAATGAATAAATATATAGTAAAAAACTGATGAATAAATAAATACTAAAATATTAATGAATAAATAAATAGTAAACAATTAATGGATAAATAAATAATAAACAATTAATGAATAAGTAAATAAATAATAAAATATTAATGAATAAATAAATAGTAAAAATTTAAAGAATAAATAAATAGTAAAAATAATGAATAAATTAATAAATTAATAAATAAATAGATAAATATACATTGCCAACAAATAAATAAATTATCTTGCTTCTCTATATAGGTATGGGTTTGTTTATTTATTTATTTATTTATTTATTGCTATGGAATTACAAACTTTTGCTGTTGTAGTCCATAGAGCTACATAATGCTCCTGCATTGCATTTCATATTATTGAAAATTAATAAAATAATTAAAAAAATAACATTTCGGACCTTGTAATGGAAATCAACTTGTGAGACATCCGGTGGGCCTGGATGCATTGATAAGAGCGACCCGTTAGTGCGACCGCCACACTCTGGCGGCTAATGGAAGGTGGACGTCCGATTGCGTGAACCCGGGCGGGAATTCGGTGGCCGATACAGCGGGAGTGGAATCCGAAACAAATGAGCACTTTGCAATGTCATTAGCGAGTCCGTCTCGAAAAGTAGCCTGTTATACAGAGTGTTGCGTAAATGCTTATCAATCACACGAGCATAGTAGATTGTGCTCCTTGTACGCCGTCTGAGGATGTTAGGCATGATTATTCTTAAACACGTAACCACACGGTTCTTGTGACTCAGTTGTAGCTGTGGTTTCACATTACCAGTACACAGTTTTGCATAAACTCTAATCAGTTACACTTTTAATGAACACGGCACTTGTGCGATATTTCAAAGCATTTCATGTTGTCTAGCACTATGAAAATAGTCATATTCCTTCAAATGGAAGTGAAGTAGTAAGAAAAGAAAGCGGTGTAGGAGTAATAGAAGGTAGAACAGAAGAATATAAATAGGCCTATTAGATGGAGCAGCAAGAATAGTACAGTAGTAGTAAAATGAGTATAGTAGAAAGAGTATTATTGATAAAAGTAGTAGTGAGTACAGTAATGACTGAGAAATGATACTTCGCATCTGTAAATTTTCAGGTGAATCAAAAAATTGTTTTGAAAATTAATTTTCCTTAAAATAGACAAGCTTTTTATACATGTTTTGTTTTGCAAGGTTTTCTAATTTGGGACAAAATGTTAGTAACTGTCCAATTTTGTGAACAAAACAATAATAATAATAATAATAATAATAATAATAATAATAATAATAATAATAATAATTGGTATCATTCGAGTGGTTCAGATCTGTCTTCGGACAGATGACTAAACAAACAATGTAGTTAACATATTCATTATTGCAGATACGAGTATCACTTCTTAATCATCGATAGATGGTAACGGTGATGGTAGAAGTAGGAATAGCGGAAGCAGGAATGGCAAGCGCAGTAGATTTAAGAGTGTCAGGAGTAGTGGGTTTATGATTGGCAGGAGTTGTAGTTCCCGGAGTGGCGGGAGTGGTAGATTTGGGAGTGACAGGAGTAGTGGGTTTATGATTGGCAGGAGTTGTAGTTCCCGGAGTGGCGGGAGTGGTAGATTTGGGAGTGACAGGAGTAGTGGGTTTATGATTGGCAGGAGTTGTAGTTCCCGGAGTGGCGGGAGTGGTAGATTTGGGAGTGACAGGAGTAGTGGGTTTATGATTGGCAGGAGTTGTAGTTCCCGGAGTGGCGGGAGTGGTAGATTTGGGAGTGACAGGAGTAGTAAATTCCGGAGTGACGTGAGTGATAGATCTGGGAGGACAGTATTTGAAGATATGATAGTGACGAGAGTAATAAATCTGTGAGTGGCAGGAGAGGAGAGGTAGATCTGAGAATGGAAGGAGTAGTAGATCTATGAGTGGCGGGAATGATAAATCTGGGCGTGGCGGGAATGATAGATCTGGGAGTGGCGGGAATGATAGATCTGTGAGTGGTGGGAATGATAGATCTGGGAGTGGCGGGAGCAGTAGATCTGTGAGTGGCGGCATGTTAGGAGTTAGTGAGAGGCGGGAGTGGTTGATCTGTTAGTGGCGGGAATGGTAGATCTGTTAGTGGCGGCAGTTGTAGATTTGTGAACGGCGGGAGTGGTAGATCTGTGAGTGGCAGGACTAGTAGATCTGTGAGTGGCGGGAGTTGTAGGTCTGTGAGTGGCGGGAATGGTAGATCTGTGAGAGGCGGGAGTGGTTGATCTGTTAGTGGCGGGAATGGTAGATCTGTTAGTGGCAGGAGTTGTAGATTTGTGAACGGCGAGATGGTAGATCTGTGAGTGGCAGGACTAGTAGGTCTGTGAGTGGCGGGAGTTGTAGGTCTGTGAGTGGCGGGAATGGTAGATCTGTGAGAGGCGGGAGTGGTTGATCTGTTAGTGGCGGGAATGGTAGATCTGTTAGTGGCGGGAGTTGTAGATTTGTGAACGACGGGAGTGATAGGTCTGTGAGTGACGGAGTGATAGAGCTGGAAGAGGTAGGAATGGTAGATCTTGGAATGGCTGCAGCTGTCGGTTTGGAATTTTCACGAATAGTAGATCTGGGAGTGGCAGGAGATTTCGATCTGAAATTGGCTGGAGTAGTAGATCTTTGAGTGGTAGATCTGAGAGTGATAAATGTGCGAGTGCGATTGGCGGTAGTGGTCGATATGGGAGTGGCTGGAATTGTCGATCGAAGGTTGGCAGTAGTGGATCTGGAAGTGGCTGGTGTGACACATCTGGGATTGACAATAGTGGTAGATATAATAGTGGCAGAAGTAGTAGATCTAATAGTGGCAGACGCAATAGATCTGTGAGTGGCGGGAGTAGTCGATCTGGTATGAGCAGGAGTAGTAGATCTGTCAGTGGCAGCGGAAGTGCTAGCTTATAATATCTAGTGGCAGAAGTAATATATATAATTGTGGCAGACGCAATAGATCTGTGAGTGGCGGGAGTAGTAGATCTGTCAGTGTCAGTGGCAGCGGAAGTGGTGGCCTATAATATCTAGTGGCAGAATTAGTAGATCTAATAGTGGCAGACGCAATAGATCTGTGAGTGGCGGGAGTAGTCGATCTGGTATGAGCAGGAGTAGTAGATCTGTCCGTGGCAACGGAAGTGCTAGCTTATAATATCTAGTGGCAGAAGTAATAGATCTAATAGTGGCAGACGCAATAGATCTGTGAGTGGCGGGAGTAGTAGATCTGTCGGTGGCATTCCGAGCTTTGCCAGTCTTATTAGGTACACACAAGATGCCTTTCTTGGAAATAACAAAACCATATTTTTTGCAGGATGCTATGATTTTCAAGTAACTGTACTTGGCATCGGAAAGGGTTGTTATGTGCCCCTCCCAAAAAGACTCGATTTTCTTGGGCATTGCTGCTGTGATACACCGTGCACTCTGATTATGAAATCACTCACTACTGGTCTGTCACCTCTCGCCGCAATTCAGCTGTCAGTGTGATTCCTGACGCACATGATTCAAATTCGTTATCAGAGATCGGAAACAACCCTGTAATAGTAGGTTGAGTTGAGGAGAAGAAATTGGAGTAGGTGTAGCAGAAGCAACAATAATAATCATTGAAGACAAAAAGTTGTATAATAACCATAACACATTTGCAGTTTAAAGTCGTGTAGGGTATTCTGAAATGCTTGATCGTTGGTGTCTAGAATTTGTCTACAAACTCTGATGATTGACATCCAGATTCCAAATAGTTTGTTCATGTTGCAGATAGAAAATGATGCAACTAATTAACGACAGTCAGACTTGTAGGTCGAAGGAGCACCACAGTGGCACACATGTAACACACAAGAAAGTCATGCAGTGAACCGATATAAAAACTCAAAACTACGGTGCGATTTAAGGACGCAGTGTGGCGCCTGAGCCACAAATTTCCCAGCTTGTGCGGGATTTTTTATCGCGTTATTCCGCAAACACAACAGAATGTCTCTTGCTATAAATCTGGCGAGGGCTTGGAGGAGGAGGACTGCTTTGTACTCTTTCTGCAGATTAAGATCAGTTTTGTCTTTATAGTCTAATAACTCACAGGCCCCTTGTGGCCGGGCGCCGATATGTGCAGAAGATCGCTGCTTCAAGACTGAGAAGGAGTCTTAGGTCGCAGTCTTGAACGAACATTCACTTTAAAATACAAAATATACTTCATTAACATTTTTAAATTACAAGATTTCTTCACCAACAATTACTTAAAGTTCAAGCATTTTTCACCGACATCACCAATACTAAAGTTCTTCCTCACCAACATTCACTGAAGTACAAAACTTTCTCGT